>NC_137791.1:7188472-7543472 GCF_963383645.1 Muscardinus avellanarius | reverse complement strand
CTTTTCTTCTTTCCTTTAATATGCATTTAACAATACAAAAATAGACCTTTTGCTACTTCTTTCTTTATCATTATTTTCAAGATTTAGTCATATGTTTTCTTTTTTGTGGTGCTGGTGATTGAACCCAGGGGCAGTTTACCTTAGAGATACACCACCAGCCCCCTTTCTTATTCTTTATTTTGAAGCAGGGTCTCATTAAGTTTAGGAGGCCTCACTAAGTAGCTGAGGCTGGCTGCGAACTGGCTCCTCCTGTGTTAACAACATACCAAGCACTGTGACTACAAGTGTGTAACACTGTGCCTGGCTTCATTTACTAATTTTATTATTTCTATATAATTAATCAAGTGATTTGTGTTTATATAATTGTTATTTGAGTCTTTTACTCCAAAACCTAATATTTCAGGAGCTGCTGCACCTATGCAGATTTAACTTTGCATTCTGGTACTGTGGGTATAATACTACATGGAAACCATGAATATTGAACTTGTATCCAACCACAAATTTTGTGAGTCAAGGAGGAGTGTATCATTGTGTTAAGCGTCCATATTGTTTTATTGTAATTGTTTGACTATCTTGGGAAAATTAAGGTAAAAACAGAAAACACAGGACATAAAGAATAGTCATGCCGGGCGTGGTGGTGCACGCTTGTAATCCCCACACTAGGGAGCCGGAGACAGGAGGATCGTGCAGGTTCAAAGCCAGCCTTGCTGTCTTACGAGACCCTGTTTCCAAATAAAAATATAAAATAGGTCTGGGAGTGTAGCCTGGAGGTAGAAGGTTTTCCAAGAACCACAGTACCACCAAACAAAAAAAAAAAAAAAAAAGGAAAAGAAAAGAAAGAAAAGAAAAGGAAAAAGAATAATTATGATAATATATATCCTATGTTCAATAATTAGCTACTCATTGCTGTTACTATAACAGTGTTAAAAATAAGTATTATAAGATACTACTATAAAAGGAAGCCAATAAACTGTGTAGAAGAAAATTAAACCCAAATAAGTATTTATTTTAATTTTTAAACTTTTATTGATGCGTTGTAGTCTCACAGTCTGACATCATTATGTAGTTCAAGGTGATAGCGACATAGATGCACATAGTACTTTGTGAACTTTCCTCTGGCTCCTTTCCCATTTCTCTCCCCCCCCCCCCCGTCTCCATATGACAAGGAGAGTGACATTAGTACTTCACAACTTTAGAATTGTGTTTTTATTTCAATATAAATGTCTTCGTATATAAAATGACAGGTATTCATAATGTTCAGTCTTTGAAAATGAGTAAAAGAAGATAATTAAGAGCACAAATAAATCTTATTTCATATAAAATAATTTTAAGTATATGTTAAGGTAATCAGAAAGTACTTAATATTCTCAAATATTTAAATGGAAATGCACATATTTATCTAGATATGGTCAAGACTATTTTCATTCCAGATAAATCCTACTTTATGTAAACAGCACACCTATATAACATCTTATTCTTTAGTTTATAACTTCTCAAAACATCCTTTTGAACCCATACGACAGTTTAATTAAGAGACACATCATAAACAGCAGTGTTCAGCGAGCCTGAAAGAAATTATAATTAAACAAATAATGTGAAAAGACTAAACAGAGTTGCTAACAATGAAATACTGGAAGTCAGCCAGTTTTCAGGCAATAAAGGATAGTTATTAGTTCACTAGCCTGCTAGGCTGAAAACTTATGGGAGCAAATACAAATAAAGTCCCCAGAGGATTTCTGTTAGACAGTGCATTCAGGGGGTGAAATGGGGGTAAGTACAAAGGGAGAAAGGGTAAGCACGTAAAATATATTTTGAATTATTACTTCCAGCAATATGACAAAGCTATAAACTTTGTGCCAACAGTAGTGGCGTACAGAATTACCACAATGTAAACATACCAAAAGAATAGCTTATGTTGAACAAAAAACATTAAAAAATGGTCAAATGCATTAATAAACACAGTTCCCTGACAACGCTAAAGAACAAGTGGCTTCATCCATCAAACACAGTATGTATTTATCATATGGAGCTATTGAGCTTAACTTGGCCTTTGCTCTTATTAACCTTTTGCAAAATCACCCTGTTCAAATAAAAAAATATCTACTACTAAAACTTCAAATGATTCCTGAGTAAGAAAACAAATGTAATTTGTTTCCATGCCTTCACCCATTACTCTGCTTTCTGATCCTAATATTTGAAAGAAAGAGCAGATATTTATACATAAATACATGCATACAAATTTGTTTGTAAGCAAAGTATATCATGTAGTAATTGTACCTTAGAGCATATGTTATAACTCTATTTGTTTGTTTGTTTGTTTGTTTGTTTGTTTTTGTGGTACTGAGGATGGAATCCAGGGGATTCTACTTCTGATCTACACCCCAGACCTATTTTTTTATTCTTTACTTTGAAACAGGGTTTCACTGTGTTGCAGAGAGCCTCACTAAATAGCTGAGGCCGTCCATGAACCAATATCTTTCCATCTCAGCCTCCAGAATGCTGTGATTACAAGCATGTGCCACCAGGCTCGGCTAGCTTGCTTATTTATTTGTTTATTTATTCATTTTTATTTTTTCAGTACTGAGAATGGAAGCCAAAGACATTCTACCTCTGAGCTACACCCCAAGCCTTATGTTTTTATTCTTTATTTTGTAAGTGAGAATCTATGCAGGACTTTGAGCAGATGAGTATCTTGATAATAATTATATGTGCAAACTTGAGGGGAGAAGGTGATTAAGATACTTTCTACACTTATTACTTTTGAGCGCTATTATGACACAATATAATATACATATGTAATGTGATGTGCTTTGAAACATTTTTATTTAAATTGTGTAAAAACTGAAGGAAATACTTGATAGTTGAGAATATTTGAGCTTGAGAGATTGAGAACCAAGACAAAAGAAATGATGGTAAGGCCATAAGCAGGAAGTCAATCAAGAACAAAGAATGAAAATAAGAGTCGTCTAGGAACTGAGTCCTGCAGGATATCTTCAGGTAAGCAAAACCAAGAGAAGGGAATCAGATATCACCCATAGAAAGAGGTGGGAGTGATACCAGAGAAAGCTTGGACAATCAGGAAAATATAACCAAATATTTTGGGACCTGCCTCCCCTAAGAGAGAGATCAGCTCATAACTCAGCTGTGGACTGAAAGGATTCTTTTAAAACACACAAATGAACTTAATTGACAGAAATATAGAAAAAATATATTGTAACTTACTAAAGTAAAAATATTCAAAAAACAAATTTGAAGTCAAAGAAAGAGAATTTTTCCCAATAAGGGAAAAATACACCGGGGGGTGGGGGGTGGGGGGTGGGCACAGCGTTCTCAATTTGAATCATGATGAAACGTTTTTGCTGTTTATTTCTTCACTGGAAGAGCAGGGTGCCTCTAATAATTTTTCTGAAGATTTCATTAAATATTTTTTATCATAATATAACACACAAGGACCTTGATGATTTTTCTAGTTTGCAGAATATCTTACTACATTTTACATTATGTTAATTATACTTGTTCATCAGAAAGTCATGACTAAACTAGATCACTGAATGGTGAAGACAGGCTTTCAGAAGATTCAGAGATGTGCCACACTGGTAAAGGTTAGAAGTCAAATCATGGCATGGCATAGCATGTTGGAGTTTCCTTTTCAGATTGAAAGCATTTTGCTTAATCTCCAGCAGATTCCTTAAATGTAGAACATTCACTAAGTGGCTATTTTTGTCTTACTCTTTTATACTAATGTGGCTTTGCATTGACTGTGTGATGTGTTATAGATATTCCTTTGACTTTCTGAACCACTCAGAGAGTTGTCATTATCACACAGAATATGGAAAAATGGTCTTAGTCAGGGATGGCAAAATTCAGCAAACATTCAGGCAAAAATTGTGTTTCAAGTTCCTTACGGCTCCTGAATGGTAAGAATAGGTCACAATTTCCATTTTTGTGCATAAGCAACATAAAAGTCTGTATGCTTTAAAATGTCTATTAAAGATTTGGGTACAGATTTACTTGTATCAGATGAAAATGCACAGGATGTAACCAATTGAGAATTAGAAGGATGGGACCAAAATTTTTGAAATTCTTGCATACACATGTAAAGCTTCCTGATTTCAAAATGATCATAAAATTCTGCAGAGAGGGAGAGGAAGATAGGGAGAGAGAGAAAGGAAGAAGAAGAAGAAGAAGAAGAAGAAGAAGAAGAAGAAGAAGAAGAGGAGGAGGAGGAGGAGGAGGAGGAGGAGGAGGAGGAGGAGGAGGAGGAGGAGGAGGAGGAGGAGGAGAATGAGGAGGACGAGGAGGAGGAGGAGCCAGAGGAGGAGAATGAGAAGAAGAGGAAGAAAAGAAGAAGAAGAAGAAGAAGAAGAAGAAGAAGAAGAAGAAGAAGAAGAAGAAGAAGAAGAAGAAGAAGAAGACGACAGAGGAGGAGGAAGACAGGAGAGGAGATGGAAATATATGGAGAGAATAGATGTGAGAACTTTTCTTTCAACAAAGATATGGACATCTATCTTCCTTATCCAACGTATCTTTTTATGCTGACCAAGCAACAACACAATCAGCAAGATAGAGATAAAGGAGAGTTCTATCCAAGGTGTTATAGGGTGTTTAAGCACTCTGAGATGGGTAGCAGTAATATTTTGGTAAAGTAGAGAGGATTTAATTACCATAACATGCTCAATTATTTGGAGAGATCTAAGATAGCATTATGGTAATTAACAAGTTTAAATTTTGACATATCTTCTAACACCTATGAGTTTCAAGGAGTTGGAAAGCTTGAAATAGAAATTTAAGACTTACTATGAAATATAAATATTGCTACTTATGCAAAGCTTCCTTTGACATTACACTGGTAAACATATAAATCAGATTGTTACATATAAAAATACATCATAATCCCAAAAGACAATGAATTAAATACTATCTTTTTTATAGTTTCTGAAAAAGCAATTCTTGGAAAAAATGACTTAAGAAAAAAGTTGTACTAGAGTCTGGTTCATACTGTGTTGAACACAAGTTATTCCCACTGTTTTATTACAGAAATGTTTCTCATAAAGGCAATATAAACTATCAATCTATACGATGGTCCTGGACTGCATCCCAAAACAGATTGTAATCGTAAAAATAATGTTACACATGCTGATGGTTGACATGAATGCAATTTTAGACATTCTTGTTTATTCAAATATCTCTAAGTTTTCAGTTGAGAAAATCAGCAAAATGAGAAATTAAATGACCACCTCAAATTGAACAAATAAATACTGGAAGAAAAATGAGAATTTGACTTTTATTATGCCACTATGTTTGCCTTACTAGAAATACAGTGTCACTTCCTTTGGTTTACTGTGTTGCTCCAAGTATAAATTTGGATTCTATTTTAACTAAATTTTTAACATAATCAACTTTATTAAAATATTTTATTTAATTGGACTTAGTACCACTGTCCTAATCACTTATATACAAAATAATTTTCTTATATTTATTTTTATTTTACACTTAAGAATGAAATTTTGATTTTCTTATAACTATATAAGATTGCTTTTCTTATAACTACATAACTTATAACTATATAATTGGTAGAATTTTATAAGCCTAATTTTCTGAATATAAGGAAGCTGTTCTTTTTATCTTTAACTATCTCTTTAAGAGGTTGTTTTCAAATCTTTGCCATGATGTTATTAAAATTTTGTAGACATAGACTTCATTTGGAACCTGGCATAAAAAGATTGTCTAGGCCATTTAGATTTTAATTATTCACATGTACCTTTTGTCCAAGTATCAGATTTCTTTCTCTTCTTT
Source organism: Muscardinus avellanarius (assembly GCF_963383645.1). Classification (NCBI taxonomy): domain Eukaryota; kingdom Metazoa; phylum Chordata; class Mammalia; order Rodentia; family Gliridae; genus Muscardinus; species Muscardinus avellanarius. Next base: position 7,537,676 of record NC_137791.1, on the reverse strand, counting down.
TCTCTCTTTTCTTTTTTAATGGTGTGTTGTAGTCATATACCTTAATGGAGTACAAGATGGTAGAGGCTTGCACACATCACTCATTTAGCCCTTCCCCACCTTCCACCCCATTTCTTTTCCCTTACCTCCTTCTTATGTTTGGCTTACTGATTGACTGTGATATGTTTATGAATGTATGTACATTAGGGAAATTCCCTCTTTGCTCTTCCCATCCTTCTCAGTTAGGTCACCTTATTTGTTCATCTATGGTTTCTCCTTTATCTAGAGTTTCTTCTATGACTCATTTTCTCCCTGGTTTCTGCATATTAGAGAGAGCATCTGTTTTTTTACTTTTTGTGATTGACTAATATTACTTAGTATAATGTCACTCAGTTCCATCAATTAGATTGCAAATACCATAACTTTATTTTTACTATTGAGTAAAATAATAATTATACCAAAATACATAGTTTATTTCTTCCTTGCCTTAACTAAAAATAATAATAATATTAATTGAATTTTTTCCCTTTTACATTTTTCTTTAAATGTGCTAAAATGCCCAGGACCAGATGTTTTCCCAAGTGAATTATATAAAACCTTTAAACAATACCTGATCCTGATACTCCTCAATCTATTTTATGAACTAACAACAACAAAGAAAAACAGAACTCTCACAAATACATTCTATGAAGCCAACATCACATTAATACCAAAACCAAATGAAGACAGTTCAAAGAAGGAAAACTATAGGCCTATATATATATATGATGAGCTTCAATGCAAAGCTGCTAAACAAAATACTAGCAACACGCATTCAAAACCACATCAAAAAAGTTATACACTATGACCAGGTAGGGTTTATCCCAGGAATTCAAGGCTGGTTCAAGATATAGACAAAAACCAGGTGATCATTTCAATAGACTCTGAAAAAGCATTTGATAAAATCAAACTTCCATTTAGGCTTAAAGCACTGCAGAGAATCAGAATAGAAGGAACATACCTCAACATCATAAAGACAATCTACAATAGACCCACAGCTAACATCATATTAAATGGTGAAAAACTTCAAAAGTCCAACTATTTTGATAAGATTTGAGAAGATTTTTACCAATTATTCTTCTGACAGAGGAATAATACCTAGAATAGACAGAGAACTCAAGAAACTCATTAAGAAAACAAATAACCCAATCAAAAATGGGCAAGTGAATTAAATAGATGCTTAACAAAGGAAGAAATTCAAATGGCCAATCAATGCATGAAAAAATGCATCATTAGCAATCAGAGAGATGGAAATCAAAACTACCCTGAGATTTCATCTAACTCCATCTAGAATGGCAATCATTCAAAACACAAACAACAACAAATACTGGCGAAGGTATATAGAGAAGTGGGAACTCTAAAACATTGTTGGTGGGATTGAAAATTAGTGCAACCACTTTGGAAAACAGAATGGAGGATCCTCGGAAGAATCAGAATGAACTTATCATTTGATCCCGCAATACCACTCCTGGGTATCTACCCCCAAAAAAGGAAACCAAACTACCAAACTAATACATGCATATCCATGTTCATAGCTGCACAGTTCACCATTGCCAAACTCTGGAATCAGCCAAGATGTTCACCAACAGATGAATGGAATATAAAACTGGGATATGTACACAATGGAATTTTTACTCAGCTATAAAGAAAAACACAATTACCTTATTTACAGGGAAATGAATGGAACTAGAGGACATTATGCTAAGTGAGATTAGTCAGTCTCAAAACCTAAGAAATTGGATGTTTTCCCTAATATATAAAAGCTAAAGAGAAATGAGTAACAGCAGAAACTTTAGATGAAGGAGATTCTATAGATGAGCAAATAAGGTGACCAAACTGAGGAGATGGGAGGCAGGAAGAGGGAAATTCTATAAAGCACATGATGTACTTAAACATATCAAAGTCAGTCACTAAGCCAAGCATGAGAAAAGGGAAGGGGAAGGAATGAGATAGGAAATGGGTAAGAGCAAAATGGGTGATATGTACGTGTATGTCTCCACCATCTTTTATCCCATTAAGATGTATAACTACAATGCACCAATAAAAAAAGGAAAAAAATAGGCTTCTATAAATTTGCTAATTGAAATAGCAGCGTAAGTTAAAATCTGTACAGGTAGGTGCAGTGGCACACACCAGTAATTTCAGCACATGAGTCTGAGACAGGAATATCACAGTTTTGAGGCAAGAGGACAAAAAGTTAAGACCCTATTTAAAAATAAATAAATAAATAAGGCTGTAGGTCTAGCTCAGAGGTAGAATAAAAAGACAAAGAGAAAAAAGAGAAGAAAGAAAGAAGGAAAAGAAAGGAAGAAGGAAGAAAGAAAAAAGAAAGAAGGAAAGAAAAAGGAGAAAAAACCTGTGGATTGTCAATTAGTAACACTTATAGGGACTTCCTGATTATTGTTTACCATTTGAAAGCCACATACTTGATTTTTTAATTTTATGTCAATCAAAAGCTAGTGTCATTTTTTTCATATAATACTTTTTATAATCATTTACTTAGTGATAGATGAAGCATTTGCTTGTTTTGAATAGAATGCTATACATCTATTTTAATGAATTTCAGCCATCAACTTAATTGATAATTTTAAAGAGAGGAACAGATTAATTCCTACAATGAATAAAACTATTTAGCATTTGAAGCCTACATAAATTATGTTAACATTTCAAGTCATTCTCCATTTTCAGCCTAATATATTGCTAATTTTAAAAGAAATCAATCAAACAACATACAATATATCATTAGGTTACACTTTCTATATAAAGAAGAGTAAAATTTTTTTCTATAATACTTTTAAACTAGATGTTAAATGGTTTTGCCAGGAGACTTCACTGAACCCAGAAGCTTTTAGCTTGTCTAATATATTTCTGTGTGAGCCCCTTTTATTATTTCTATGTAGACCATTTATCCTTCCCTGGAATCTTACTTGTAAAAGGGAGATGTCTCTATTATGAAAATTTATCAGAAAATTTATTTCCTAATTAACATGAATGCTACTGATTTTTCATGGCTTAATTTAAAGCAAAATGTAGAATCCAAATATTTAATTTTAGGAGAAAGTTTAAATTTAAGAAATGAGATAATGTTACAGACATTTTGTTGATATTATCTTTCCAAATTTTAGTGTAAAAGATGACTATGTAAGACAATTTACTCATTTCTGATAGAAAATTCAAATTAAATTATTTTAGTCCTTATACCTTAATCAACCAATATTTTAGCAGTAATATCCTTATAACTGATGTAATGGTACTAATCTCAAATATACTACAACTATGACATTTGATAAAACTTCATGCAATTAAAGATGATTAATTTAAAGTAGAACAGAAAATAATAGAGGTAAAAAAAATTAGAGAATGGCTGTCAGGGAAGAAACAGGCTAAAGAATATTTTCTTTTATTGACTATTAGGAATAAATTAGAGTTCAATTGAGTGCTTCCAAAAAATTTAGAATGGTGAAAATGAATTGTGCACTGAGGCATGCAGTGGGGCTAGTGAGAGACTTCACAAAATGGATGAAATTTTTCAGTTGCAATAGTTCCTTAAAGTTAGTGATATTTAGCACAGCTGGGTGATACTATAGTATTAGAATTATTCATCTAGGTGATTTTTTTAGCTTTACTTATATTTATTCCAAAAAGTAAAAAAAAATAATTATTACTTATTGTGTATAAATTACCAGTATTTTGACTGAACATCAATATGAAAACTCAACTTTTCTTTGATGAAAGGCTACATATGGCCATTTCAATCTCTTGGTTTGTTTTGGGTATGTTTACAGTTTTTTATATCATCTTGGTTCAATTTAGGTAGGTTGTATGTGTCTAGAAATTTGAGGATTTCTTCTAAGTACTTAACTTCATTGAAATGTAAGTTTTCAAAATAGTTGCTCATGATTCTCTGAGTTTCCACACTTTAATGATATTTCCTTTTCATCCCTTATTTTAGTAATTTGGCTCAATTCTCTCAGTTTTTTAGTTAGGGTTTCTAAGGGTTTATCATTCTTGTTTATCTTCTCAAAAAATGGATTTTTTGTTTTACTAATCTTTTGTATTTTTTATTCTTTGTTTCATTGGTTTCTGCTCTGATGTTAATAATTTCTTGGTTTTGAGTTTAGTTTGTTTTTGTGGCACATGGGCTTTAAGATGTATCAATACATTGTTTGTTTGGATTCTTTCTCTGTTTCCAGGTAGAATGTCAGTAATCAACATTATAAGGAATAGCAAATGTTGGTGTGATTTAGGAAAATTAAAAACAACTCTCATCACTTTTGGTGAGATTAAAAATTAGTACAACTGCTATAGAAATCAGTACAAAGATTTTTCAGAATATGAAAAAGAAAACACCATACAATCTATCTATATCACTTCTCAGTATGTTTTCAAAAAATTAAAGTCATATTGCTGTAATAATACATACATATTCATGTTTATAGCTCTACAATTCACAATAGCCAAATTATGAAGCTAACACAGTTGTTTATCAACAGATAAATGAACAACAAAAATGTGGTATATATTCACAATGGAATTCTACTCATCCATGAAGAACAACAAATCAGGTCATTTGCAAAAAACAAATGGAACCTGAGAATATTATGCTAAGTCAGATCACACAGTTGCTGAGAGTCAAGGGTCAAGTGTTTTTTCTCATATGTGGAAGCTAGAGATGAAATAAGAAGCAGAAGGGACCTTAGGTAATTGAGGAGAATGAGTAGGAGAATAATGTAAAGGGATAGGGTACAGAATTATACCAGGTCTAGCCTAGTATAATTTATTTATTTATTTATTTATTTATTTATTTATTTATTTATTTATTTATTTTGGTGGTACTGGGGTTGCTGGAAACCCTTCTGCCTCCGGGCTACACTCCCAGATGTAATATATATATGTATGCATGTATGTATGTATGTATGTATGTATGTATGTATCAGGGTCTCTTAAGCCAGCAGGGCTGGCTTCGAACCTGTGCAATCCTCCTGTCTCCGCCTCCCAAGTGCGAGGATTTACATGCATGTGCCATGTGCCACCACGCTCAGCTAGTATAATTTAAATCCTATACATTTTGCTAAAGAAAAAACATTATAGTATTTCATGCTATTAAAAGTTATTTTCAGCCAGGCATGGTGCACACACCTGTAATCCCAGGACTTGGGAGGCTGAGATAAGATGATTAACAGATTTAGGGACGGTCTTAGCAAGTAGTAAGACTTTTGTAACCTCGTGAGATCCTGTTTCAAAATAAAAATAAAATAGGGCTCGGGGTAGAGCTCAGATGTAGAATGTTCTTGAGTTTAATCCCCAGTAAGACAGACAGACAAGACAGACACAAACACACACACACACACACACACACACACACACACACACACACACACATTTAATACCATTTATCAAGTGTAAGTATATTAATATATAATATACATGTATATGTAATAAGGCTTAACCCACTTGTAAAATATGTTGTCATTTTTAAAAAACTCCAAAAAAATTGAGTCTAATTATTCAATTTAAATAAATTGTAGATTATATTTCAGATGTTTCCTTCTCTAAAAAGAGTTGTATGTAGTATCTGGAGTTTTTCTGTCATAATAACACTAGTGACATAAAGTCATGTAAATAGTCTAGTATGTCAATACTTGCCTAATACTGGGCTAGTTATGTCTATTCAGTTTAAATACCAAAGTTCTTAAAACAGAAGCCCATTTTATAAAATAATTTTTATAAGGAGAATAATAAGCTAGGATGTTTCCCTTAGAGGACTGGTAAAATAGGTTGTTTTTCTTAAATACCCTCAGGGAAAAATAACAGAAGCTTAAATATTCACAAACCTTTCATGAAATATATTGAATATATGCTATCACTCCAACAATACATCCGAATTGCCTGACTCTAACAAGAAAAACGGTGATAAACTTTAGTGAAAAACTGTTTTCTAATAGTGTTATATTGACAGGAGAAGGAGGGAGCAGGTAGGGAATGGGGTGGGAAGTGAGAAAGGGCTAGATGAACAATGTGTGCAGGTATGCCTCTACCATCTTGTGCCCCGTGAAGATGTATGACTATAATGCACCAATTAAAAAGGAAGAGAAGAAAAAAATTATAATAGGGTTATATTGGATTCCATGCCTTTTGCCACTTTTATGTGAGATATTAAATATATAAATAAATGAAGCATGTGAAATTAATAAATTATGCCACCTTATCCCCAAATTCACTGTTGTTCTCAGACTTAAGTATTTGGAAGTGGGGAGGGAGTACATGACACAGAAATGAGAACACAGGTCTCAAAACTTCTGTTTGCCAGTATTGCAACAGCTTGCAATGTATATTCTTCGTGTTCCAGAGGAGAACAGAATTATTTTGCCTTGAAATATGCTAAAGCAGAATAGAAGATGAGATGTTAAAATAGGTATGTAAATTGTGAATCATAATTCATAGTTCTATTTACTATGTGACAGAATGCCTATTATCATACATTATTCTTTACAACACAATATAGCAAATACTACAATATAAGTAGCACTTCACTGATGTATCTATCACCACTAACTCCTCTCCACTTGAAATATCTCTGCTCTTTTGTTCGTGGGGAGATGGAAATTGGAACAAAACTCAACTGTATCCTGCCTACAAGAAATTCAATTCAAATATATATAATTTAAATTGAAAAAAATTCTTATATGTTAAAAGGAAAATGATTTAACACTATAGGCTACGCTAACACTAATCAAAGGAAAACTGGAACGGAAACAAGATGTTGGCTTCCAGAAATATGTGTGGCTTCTGTTATCCCATCTTGGCTGAAGAAAAAAGTGGCAAAATCTACTGTTGAAAAGGCTCCTGGGAAATAAACCTTTGCTTATAATGCTGTGGTAGTGAAAACTATTACATCTGTGAGACTGATGTTTTAGCTTAATTATGGTTATAATTTTAATATCAAAAACAAATTCACTCTTCAAGCTACACAGATACACTTTTCTCATTACAGTATTAATGTAGCATTTTGTGAGAGCAAAACAAATAAATAATCATAATATACTTAAGCCAGGTAATATTGAAGTAAATGATAAGGTACCAAATAGTTTTAAAATGTGCTGGTATAATCAATAAGAAAGCTCTCTGTGTGATTATAGGAATGTAGACACTAGGAACGGTTGAAAGAGTAAGCGAGGCAAAGAACGTTAGCTAGTGTATCACTTTTGTACAAAACGTGGAATACAAACATACTGCCACAAGAGAAAGAAATTTTATAGAGGTGCTCTGAAAAAGAAAATGAAGTTCTTACCTCAAGAATAGTTTAAAGAGAATTGTAAGAATTTTTGCAATGCAGGAAGACAAGTGAATATTTTCACTTGATGAATTAACTACATGAAAGTGTTAAGTACAAAACAAGGTTAAATGCAAAAATAAAATGCAAACAGCAAAACTTAAAGCAGAGATTCCATTCTAATAAAAGGATTATAGTCAATCTGAGTAGAAGACAAAATATTTTTATTTTATCGATTTTTCAAAAATTATTTTATTCATTCTTTTTTTTCAGTATCAGGAATTGCACTCAGGGGCATTCTACCTCTTAGCTACACTTTCAACCCTATATTTTATTCTTTATTTTGAAACAGGGTCTCACAAAGTTGCAGAGGGTCTCACTAAGTAGCTGAGGCTGGCTGCAAACCTGAGATTCTCCTGTCTCAGCCTCCCAAATACTGGGATTACAAGCTTGTGCCACCATGTCTGGTTTATTCATTCTTTTATTAATTTTATGTTTTGTAAAAATAATATCTCAGATAACATATTGATGAAGAATATATCACTACAACATTTAATTTCCAGAAAAATAACACCGAAAGCTGATTTAAAAAGACAAAATAAATTTAAAAAGCAAACTGTATTGATATATTTTGAGAAGAGCTGGAATTACTGAGTACTTCACATCTTGTTATTATTGGAAAATAATACATTGATAATCTACATAGAGGGCTTTCATGAATACAATGGCTTAGTTATAAGCTCTGGAAACTACAGCTCTTTACTGCTAGAGATTTTTTTCTCATTTAATTTTTCTCATTTAATTTAGATTATGGTTTGTTATCAATATAAGTACTCAGTGGCCCTGTGGATTCCATCACACCATCTATTTTCCTCAGGTGTGAGAATATTCTATTTTCTTAAAAAATGTAAGAAAATGTACTTTTGTCATAGACCAGAACTCATATATAAGAAAGACAAATGACTTGGAAAACTTATGTCACCAAATGACAATGATCTTCTACCAGCTATGGAAATTTACTGAACAAATATCACTGGAGAGTTGTTCACAGGCACATTGCAAACTTGGTTATTTGGGTATTGTATTATTGTAATGAACTGAAACAAAGATAGATGGGCAAAAGACCAAGTTGCGTTTTTATTTTAATCATATGATTAAACTTAGATCATTGTTCAATCATTTAAAGTATAGAGAAGAAAACATAATCCATAACTTCATCTGATTATTCCTACTGCCTATTGTATTTAAGGGCAGAATTCTCTTCACCAACTTTGAAGCGTTTGATTACTATCACTCAATAAGAATGAATCCTTTAAAAGTCCCTCAAATTAGGAGAGATATATAAGGTTTTGTTTTGTTGCCAGTATCTGTTATTAAATTTGAGACCTAGTCAGGTGTGGAGGCACATGCCCGTAATCTCAGTACTTGGGAAGGTGAGACAGGAAGAGTGCAGGCTCGGGACTAGCATCAGCAACTTAGGAAGGACCTCCACAACTTAGTGTGATCCTGTTTTATATAAAAAATAAAATAAGACTGGGAGTGTAGCCAGGAGATGGAATGTCTCTGGATTCAATCCCCAGTATTAAAAATAAAAACAAACAATCAAAGAAAGAAACAGAAACTCTATGCTTGCTGTGTAAGCGCTTTACCACTGACCTACACCCCAGCCCAAATGTTTTATTAAAATAAAGCAAAACAAAATATGTTGGCATTGATGATTCTGTGTAACATATCAACTACCTAAATAGACAAGGCCTAATTTTTGCATCCAAACTTCCATATTTTTAAGGAATATGTGTGTGCGTGCGTGTGTGTGTGTGTGTGTGTGTGTGTGTGTGTATAATTTTGTTGTTGTTGTTGTTTGTTTGTTTGTTTGTTTGTAGTACTGGGGGTGGAACCTAGGGGCTATTCTACCTCTGGGCTATACTCCCAGACCTATTTTATACTTTATTTAGAAACAGGGTCTAAGTTGTTGAGAGCCTAAGTAACTGAGGGTGGCTTCGAACCTGTGCAATCCGCCTGTCTCAGCCTCCCAAGCACTGGGATTATAAATGTGCCTTACTATACCTGGCTTTAAGGAGTATTAGAAGAATTAAATTGTCAGTCATATATTATGATTTAATGGATACATAAAGCTTCTTTTATCCAATAACATTTTATATGATAAATAATAAAAACAAGATTTTAAAAACAATGTATCATTTCTCCTCCCCCACCCAAATATGTAATAAGTTTATTTATGTATGGATTTGAAATTACTATAAAATTATATCAGAGAATGAAATTTTGGGTTCTCTCTGAATAGTCTAGATCTCAGCAACAATCCCCATCTACTTCCATTCAGGATAATTATGCGAAAGTATTGTCAAGAAAGTAAAGGATAACAGTAAAAAGTAAAAGTACAAATTTCCTCACACCACAAGACATAAGATACTTTTAAACTTGTTTTTTTTTTGTAGTGTGAATTGAATTTAGGAGCATTCTACCTCCCAGCTATACTCCCAGCCCTATTTGATTTTTGTTTTGAAACAGGGTCTCCCTAGTTTGATGAGAGTCTCACCAGTTGCTGAGACTGTCCTTGAACCTGGTCCTCCTGTTTTAGCCTCCCGGGTAGTGGGATTATGGATATGTGGCACCATGCCCAACTAAAAATATTTTTTTTGTTTTTTGTAGTACTGGAGATGGAACCCAGGGACATTTTACCTCTGAATGGAACCCCCAACCCTATTTTTTTTTGTTCTTTAGTTTTAAACAGGTCTCACTGAGTTACCAAGAGCCTCATTAAGGAGCTGAGGCTTTCAGTTTACTGTGATCCTCCTGTCTCAGCCTCCTGAATTCTGGGATTACACCACCATGCAAGGCTGAAAATATTTTTAATAAGTAGTTTAATTTTCTTATAATGGCTACAACATCATTAGGTGATGAGAAATGTTTAGTATATTTATATCCTATTAAATATGTATATGTGTATATGTATATCTATGCATATATGCATATATGTATATGTGTATGTGTGTATGTGTACATGTGTGTATGTGTATATGTGTATATGTATATGTATTTCTGTATATATGTATATATGTATATGTGTGTATGTGTGTATGTGTATATGTATATATCTGTATATATGTATATATGTGTATGTGTGTATGTGTACGTGTGTGTATGTATATATGTGTATATGTATATGTATATCTGTATATATGCATATATGTATACTCACATATTGTGTATTAATAATCATTTTCTTATTTTGCATAGTGTTGTTCATTTCATCTATTATCATACATATTATTTGAATGATTAACCTTAAATTGAAAATGTTGGAGAAATTGAAATATCCTTTAGAATTTTCTTTGGGTGTTTGAATAGAGTTGCTTTGGCTAGATTTTTGTTGATAAAGATAAGTGTCTTGGCTAGTAATTGATTGATTCAACTTCCATTATCTTTAGTTTTCAAAGACATATTGTGATTAAAAAATGATTTTAACAAACAAATGCTTGTGATTGTTAAGAATAATTAGGCATTGCACCTATAACTTGGGAATGCTCAGAATTTAAAGGTCATTCTTAACTGCCCTGAATATAAGGCCAGAAAAATTAATGTTGGTATTTTTGTCTTTTATTCAACATTTTCAGCTTCTTTATCTTCTCTCTGCATGTTTGAGATTATCTACTTCTCTATTTAGTAAGAGATTGCTGTTTCTTTATAAGGTGAACAGCAATAACTTGTTTCTAGACATATAATTTTGTTTAAAAAATATACATATATGCCTAAAAAGTTCAGAACACCTTTGAGAAGCCTGTAGGCCAAGGCACATTGAAACAACATACCATAGAAGTCTCTACAGACTAACACTCTCGAATGTTTTTGACACATTCATGAACATCCTTTAGATGACAAATTATGGGTCTAGATTTTATTAATGAGTGCTTACCTTTAAAGTAGACACCAATGTGAAAATCTATTCCAAAGTAAGAATAAATTAAGGACCTGTGCTCACTTTAAAAGGTCTCTGAAGGAAAAAACGAACAAAGAAAGTGAACACAATACAATAGATATGTATTTTTTTCAAATCAATTTTGTAGATACTCCCAAGGAATAATTTAAATTGTGGCTTAATAATTTGTGGTTTAATATTATACTTTTTATCTAAAATCAAAACCAAAGGAGTCACTGTTATGAATTTATTAAAATATTAGTTAATTATCATTTGTACATTACTTTCAGTATAAGTTAGAAATTACTGATATGATAAATAAATAGGGTATATCAATAAAGATTCAAAGGTTATTATTATGATAATAAAAAAGTACTCTGAACTACTCTTTGCCTGGACATTTGATAGCCTAGTTGAATTGCATCAACTTTTTGGAAATCAGAGTTTACCAAAATTTACACAAGAAGAAATATACAATCAAAGTAGGTCTATAAGTTTAAAGAAATTACATCAAGAACTATTAATCCCCAAAACAGAAACACTAAGTCAATATGTGTTTACTGGTAATTCTACCAAACATTTAATCAAGAAGTTAAATCAAAATCTTTACAATATCTTTCAGAAGATAGAAGCACAAGGAATATTTCTTATTTGTTGAGTCCAGTTTTATCCTACTACAAACTATAAAAAGATATTGCAAAAAAGGAAAACTAAAAATCGTGAATATATAATGAAAAATTCTTCAACATATTAGCAAATCAAACTTGTAAATATATAAAATGATTGTATATTTAATGACCCAATGAAATTTATCCCTGTTAAGTAAACCTGAAGAATATAAATTCTAAAGTAAGATCAGCCAGTCTCAGAAAGCCAAGAATTCCATGTTTTCTCTCATATGTAGAATGTAGAGAGAAAACAGCATGCAGAAGGCATTACAGAAACAAAACCTAAACATCCCAAAACTATGGGACAATATGAAATGTTCTAACTTAAAAATAAAAGGCATTGAAGAAGAGATAGAGGTATAGATCAAGGGCATTCAAATCTCTTCAAAGAAATAATTTTAGATAAGTGTCTAAACATGGAAAAAGACTTGGACTTACACATTCAGGAGACATACAGAACAGCATTAAGAGAAGATCAAAGAAGGACCTCCCCATGCCATGTAATAATCAAAATGACCAACATAGAGGTCAAGGAAAGAATCTTAAAAGCAGTGAGAACAAAAGGATGGGTGAAATATAGAGGCAAAACAATAAAAATCACCCCAGACCATGAATGCCAGGAGAGACTGGTATGATGTGATATAGACCCTTGGAAGAAAACACAACAACTTCCAACCAAAATTGCTATATTCAGCAAAATTATTATTCAAAATTGATGGAGAAACAAGTGTTTCAAGATATGCAGAACTTGAAAATTTCATGAATGCAAAGCCAACATTAGAGAAAATACTTAAAGAAATAAACCATAAAGAAGAAAAAAGAAGCAGACTTCAGAACCAGAGAAGAGGTAAAGGTGATCAGCAGGGCATCTAGGTAAAGAAGAAATAACAGGATACCAAACAGAAGACAGAACACAAAATGACAAGAAACAAAAATCATATTTCAATAACTCTGAACGTCAAAGGACTTAACTTACCAATCAAAAGATATAGACTGGAAATGTGGATTAAAAAACATAATCCAAATATATGCTGTTTGCAAGAAACTCACCTTACAGGCAAAGACATTCATAGACTGAAAGTGAAATGATATAAAAAGATATACCATGCTAATGGAGACCAAAAACGGGCAAGGATAGCAACACTGATATCCAACAAAACAGACTTTAAGCCAAAACATATCAGTAGAGACAAAGCAGGACACTTACTTTTGTTAAAAGCAACAATCCACCAAGAAGATATAATCATAGTAAATTTTATGCCAGAAATGTGGGGGCAGCCAGATTTGTAAAACAAACCCTTCTGGATATCAGATCTCAAATATACTCAAATACAATAATATTGGGAGACATCAATATATCTCATACACCACTAGATCAATCTTCAAGGCAAAAGATGAGTAAAGACTCTTCATAATTAAAGAAAACTATAAACCAAATGGACCTAATAGACATATACAGATATTTTAACCAGGAACAACAAAATACACATTCTTCTCAGCAGCCCATGGAACCTTCTCTAAAATAGATCACATCCTGGGCCATAAAGCAAGCACCAGCAAATTCAAAAGTATAATATAATTCCTTGCACCTTCTCACACCATAATGGAATGAAAGTAGAAGTCAACAACAGGAAACCCAAAAGAAACTATTTAAATAGATGGAGATTGAATGATACATTATTGAATGATAAGTGGATAAGATCAGAAATTAGGAAAGAAAAAAGAAATTTCTGGAATTAAATGAAAATAGGGAAACAACTTAGCAAAATTTATGGGACACTTTGAAGGCAGTGTTGAGAAGAAACTTTTTAGCATTGATTGCCCACATAAGAACAGAGAGTGGCCAAGTAAACAACCTAATGGTACATCTAAACGACTTAGAAAGACTGCAATGGTGTAATCCAAAAGCCAGTAGAAGGCAGGAAATTAATAAAATCAGAGCAGAAATGAATGAAGTAGAGAACAAAAAATAATTCAAAGAATCAACAAAGCAAAAAGCTGGTTCTTTGAAAAGATTAATAAGATTGACAAACCCCTGGCCAGCCTAACCAAAATAAAGAGAGAATCAACTCAAATTATTAAAATCAGAAATGAAAAAGGAGACATCACCACAGACAGTGAGAAAATTCAAAGGATTTTCAGAAAATATTTTGAGAATTTATACTTCAATAAACTGAAAAACATGAAAAAATCAACATATTTCTAAAAACATATAACCTACCTAAAATGAACCAAAGGACATAGCAAACCTAAACCAACCAATAGCAAGCAATGAAATAGAAACAGTTATAAAAATTTTGCCATCAAATAAAACCCCAGGCCCAGATGGGTTTCCAGCTGAATTCTACAAACTTCTCAGTGAATAAGTAATTCCAGTACTTCACAAATTGAAAGAGATGGAAGTCTCCCAAATTTCTTCTATGAGGCCAGTATCACATTAATCCCCAAACCCAATAACGATACCTCAAAAAGGAAAATTACAGATCAATATCCTTGATGAACATAGATGTAAAAACTCTAAACTAAATACTAGCTATACACATTCAAAACCATATCAAGAGAATTGTAGACCACAACCAAGTTGGTTTCATCCCAGAAAATCTAGGCTGGTTCAACATACGCAAATCAGTACACATTATTAACCACATAAATATAACTGAGAACAATAACCACATGATCATATCAATATATGCTGAGAAAGCATTTGACAAAATCCAACACCCATTTATGTTAAAAACACTGCAGAAAATTGGAATAGAAGGAATGTGTTTCAACATCATTAAGGCAATATATAATAAACCCAAAGCCAATATCAAACGAAATGAGGAAAAACGGCAAGAATTTCCTCTATAATCAGGAACAAGACAAGGATGCCCACTATCAGAACTCCTTTTCAATAGAGTCCTTGAGACGCTTGACACAGCAATAAGACAAGTAAGAAAATTAAAGGTATCAAATAGAAAGAGAAGAATTAAAACTATCCTTATTTGTAGAAGACAGGATCCTTTATCTAGGAGACCCAACGAACTCAACCAAAAGACTACTGGAGCTGATTAACCAATTCAGCAAAGTAGCAGGATACAAAATCAATCTAAATAAATCAGTTGCTTTTCTTTATGCTAACAATGAATCCACAATGAAAGAAATAAAGAAAACAATTACATTCACTATAACCTCAAAACCAATAAAATACCTAGGAATAAACCTAACCAAAGATGTAAAAGACCTCTACAAAACAAAAACTACAAAATATTTTAAAAAATGAAGAAGACCTTGGAGGATGGAAATATCTCTTTTGCTCATGGATAGGTAGAATAAATATCATCAAAATGGCCATTTTGCCAAAAGTGATCTACAGATTCAATGTGATTCCTGTTAAAATACCAACAATATTCTTCATAGACCTAGAAAAATCAGTCATGAATTTGATATGGAGAACAAAAGACCCAGAATAGCCAAAGCAATCCTCAGCAATAAAAAACAGGCAGGAGCCATCACCATCTCAGACTTCAAGTTATAGTATAGAGCAATAGTAATAAAAATAACATGGTATTGGCACAACAACAGGCAGACTGACCAGTGGAAGAGAATAGAAGATACAGAAGCAAATCCACTTACCTATAGTCAATTGATCTTTGACAAAGGGGCCAAACTTGTACACTAGAGAAAAGACAGCCTTTTCAACAAATGGTGCTGGGAGAACTGGCTATCCATTTGTATAAAGATGGAACTAAATCCTTACTTCTCACCATGCACAGGGATCAACTGAGATGGATCAAAGACTTAGAAATTAGACCAGAGACTGTGAAGTTATTATAGGAGGGCATAGGCTCAACACTCCAACATATAGGCACAGGCAGCAACTTTCTCGACAAGACCTCCAAAGCACAGGAAATTAAAGCAATAATTAACAAGTGGGATTGCATCAAACTAAAAAGTTTCTTCTCATCAAAGGAAACCATCAAGAATCTAAAGAAAAAGCCTTCAGAATGGAAGATCTTTACCAGCTAATACTCAGATAGAGGGATAATATCAAGAATATACAAAGAGCTCAAAAGACTCTACACTAGCAAAACAAACAACCCAATCAAGAAATGGACAACTGAATTGAATAGACACTTCACAAGAGATACAAATGGCCAATAGACACATGAAAAGAAGTTCAATATCATTAGCCATCAGGGAGATGCAAATCAAAACTACACTGAGTTTCCATCTAACCCCAATCAGAGTGGTAAGCATAAAGAAATCAAATAACAACAGAAGTTGGAGAGGATGTGGGGAAAGAGGAACTCTTTTACAGTGTTGGTGGGAGTGCAAACTAGTTCAGCTGCTATGGAGATCAGTGTGGAGATTCCCTAGAAAACTTGGAATGGATCCAACGTATGATCTGGCTTTACCACTCCTGGGTATCTTTCCAAAGGGGTTAAAATCAGAGAACTACAGCAACATATGCATACCCATGTTCATAGCAGCACAATTCATAGTAGCCAAAATATGGAACCAGCCTAGGTCTCCATCAGCAGATGAATGGTTCACAAAATTATGGGAAATACTCACAATGGAATTCTACTCAACTATAAAGCAGAACAAAATCATGTCATTTGCAAGAAGATGGAAAGACCTGGAGAATATTATGTTATGTGAGATTAGTCAAGCACAGAAAGAGAAGGGACATATGTTTTCTCTAATATGCTCAAACTAAGGAGTATTAGGAATACCAGAGGGACTCCAGACAATGCAGGAGAAACCCCATCAAAGCTAGAATGGGAAGATAGGAGAGGAAGAAGGCTGAGGTTGATTAATGAGGGAGCTACATCCAAATTTGTTTTAAAATAGAAATATATAGCATGCTTAACCTGGACACTCATTTTTGAGAGGGAGAGAAGGGAAAGGCGGCAGGAGGGCCCAAGCATAGTGTGAATGTATGCCATTTTCAATATGTTCCACATAAAAAAAGTATCTTTACCTTAAGAATTATTTAGGTATCTAGTATTGATTTCTTATTATATAGCATTTAGAAATATCAATAACATTATTATGTAATAATATTATCAGTATCATGTTGACAGTTACATACATTCCCACAGCACTTGATGGGCTCCTCACCTACCTCCTCCATTTTCTCCTTCTTAGTACAGAGAATTGGGATTGATATTGGTATATTCACATATATACACATAGTCAATGGTAGTATTTCCATTAATGAACCTCAGTCTTTCTCTTCTCCTTCCCTCAGATCAGCTCCCTTGTTCTACTAAGGTTTCCTTTTCATTATCTGGTGTTTCTCTGGTATCCCAATTACTCCCTACTTGGTGCATATAAAGCTTATTCATATGAAGAAACAAAAGACCCAGAATAGCCAAATCAATTATCAGGAATAAGAACAATTCAGATGGTATCACAATTCCTGATTCTGAATTATACTACTGAGATATAGTAATAAAACAGCATGCTATTGACACAGGAACAGACATATGGACTAACAGAACAGAAGATACAGAAACAAATCTACACAGGATAGCCAATTGATTTTCAACAAAAGTGCCAAAAGAATTTTTAAATTTTATTTAATATTTCCTATAGACAGTATTGTGAAAAAAAAGAAACAACACAAAAATTCATGATTATAGTTATTTGTAAAAGATTCTTAGTTGTTTCTTCATATTATACTATTTAAATGAGGGCTTTTATTTCTGAATAATGTTAGAAAACATTTTCAGGGAACAGGAATGTACATGGCCACTTATAGGTTAAAATGCAATTTTACTTGTGAAGTAAAAATAGTAAATTGGATTTTTTTCAGAAGGAAAAATAGTAAATTTTATTGTTTTTATAATTATTTTTAATTTTTAAATTAATAATTTATGCTAAAATTAACTTTTTTCTGTACTAAATTCATCCACAGAGATAGTTACTGCTTAGCTATATATAAAAGGGTGATACTTCCCTTGGGCAACTATTCTCCACCCTGGTATTTACAATTTTGATTATTTAGATCTATAAATGGAAATTCACCTTTAAATATAAATACAGTGTTTGTTTGCTATAACAGCTGTTTGTTTACATGTTAGAAAAGACAAATGTATGTACCTTTGAGACAAAACAAAATAAGAAATAGCATTTTAATCTAATAAAATGGCATGTTTGTATAAAAACATTAAAGTGTTTTATTAAAAATCCCTGAGTGTCATCATTAAATGTATGCTACAAGTTAGAAAACTTTTAGTTTACTAGAGGAATTTGAAGCAGTTGTATTCTTAAATGACAGATAAATGAGTTTGTAAGGAAAGTGAATTAATGGACTATGGTTAAAATTATAAGGTCGATTTTTATTGCTATTAGATAAAAGGGCTGTGAAAATAGTAGATAAAAAATAAGTGAATCGTGATATTCTGAATGTTATTCCTGTGAATATATTCTGCAATAATTGATCATGCTGCTTATGATTTTTTTTCATAAATCAATATGTTATTAATAAGGATATATTTAAAACTCATTTATTATATTTCTTTTATAAATTAAAATTAAGTTGCAAGGGTAGAGCCCTAATTTTGACCATGTGTTTATATTTATCATTTATTAAGTATGTTCTTATATATAAATTTAAATGTGTGTAAGTGGGTATCTTAAAATAATTTTATTTTCTTTCTGTCCAGAATCATAAAAACAATTTATGCTTCCTTTATGGCTTTAATTTATTTTATGCCTATGACACAATAATTTAAAAATTCATTTATCAGCTTGGACTGGTTTTATAATTAATTTTTCATTTTATAGCTTAAACTAGGAAAGGATATACCATGTTTTCTTGGTTAAATCAATAAAATATAAACAATCAGTGAGCAGGGTATAAACAAACTTAAGTATATGAAAAAGTATTTCACAGAGAGGGAAACACAAGTATTCAGCAAATATTAAGTTTCTATAGTAAGAACAATCAGAGAAATACACATTTAAAAATAAGATATTTCTAGCAAATTTAATTGGAAAAATAATTCAAACTCTGAAGTACCTTATAATCATAGTAATATGTAGAATCAGTAATTCCCTAACAATGATAAAACAAATTTCACTTTTAAATGTGAAAATGGACATAGATGTATCAAATACTATTAGTTAAGAATTTTGCATCTAGTCTAAAACACAATATTTATTTCTAATTATATTTTTAGAGTAACTCACACATAAGGTCAAGATGACAGGTTCAATAATTTTTACTTTATCTTTTATATTAATTAGTAAGTATCTAATCTCAATGTTCATCAAGGGGAGAGTGATCAAATAAGTCACGGTATTGCCTTTTTCCAAAATAGTCAATATCTTTCAGTTAAAGACTACCAGGGCCTCACCTTTAATTGGAAGAGTTGTGTGTACTGAGTATTGTTACTAAGCAAATCACACTGTGGGGAACAGTAGGATGCTTAATAACCAGGTTTAAAACAATTCCACTTGAATTGTCTCAGATGATTTTGAGAAGGGTTTGAGGAATCTAGCCTTTTTTTTTTTGAAGGCTGTTAGAAATAATTCTATGATTTGTTCTCATATCATCCTGAAGGGAAAAAGAGTAGCATGAAGCCTAGCGTGGTGGCGCACACATGTAATCCCAGTATTTTGGAGGCTGAGACCGGAGGATCGCGGTTCGCGGACAGCCTCAGCTACTTAGTGAGGCTTTCTGCAACTCAGTGAAACCCTGTTTCAAAATAAAGAATAAAAATTTGGGCAGGGAGTGTAGCTCGGAGATCAAATGCCTCTGGGTTCCATCCCTAGACCCACAAAAAAAAAAAAAAAAAAAAAAGAAAAATAGCATGAGGCCAAAACGAATTGGTAAAAAGCAGTAGTCTCTTCTAGAAGGCGCGCTAGGGGCATATTTGGCATTTTTTACACTTTGCACATTATTTTGCTTAGGTTTGAGCTCTTTGCTTTACTTAATCATATTTACAGGGTGCATTTGACTGACACTGGTATTGTATGAAATTGTGACCATTTAGAAGCAGAAAAATTGGCTCAGGTGTGTTCGGTGAGCTTCTCTGTGTCTACTTCTGTCTTCCCCATGATAAAAAAAAAAGCAGATAAAGTAAATAAATGAATTAAATGTATGAGTTTGTATTCATGGCAGTTTTCTTGCTCCTTGATTTTTGGTTTCTTTTCTCTTCAAATTTTATAAACCCATTTTCTTTTAATGTTGATTAACTATAACTAAGTTAATATGTAGAACTGACATTTGACACGTAGAATTGACAATAGAGAAATCACATATAGCAACTGTCTTTACTTGAAAATAATTTAGAGTCACCATAGATCTATCTTGGGTATTTTGATTTGGTTCGTTAATGAATATTTGGCAGATGGTAAGAAATCCTGACTTAACTAGACATATTAAGAATAATTAAATGACTTTGACTTTGAAACTGATATTGTTCTTGTCTTCCATGGCTCATATAAAACATAAGATGAAATTGATTAATGGGGAAAAAGTCAGACCAGCTATTCATATGCAATTCAAAAACTTAGGATGTTCAGGTTAGTACTTTTGGTTTTTAGATACACGCACACACATACACACACGAATAATTTTCCAAATTTAGTGACATTGTTAAATATATTACATAATTATCAGTATTAAAAATAATCTTAGGCCGGGTGTGGTAGCGCTCGCTTGTAATCCCTGTGCTTGGGAGGCAGAGATAGGAAGATCGCGCAAGTTTGGTGCCAGCTGCGCTGGCTTAAGAGACCCTGTTTCAAAAAAAAAAAAAAAATTTAAAAAAGTATAAAAATAGGTCTGGGAGTATAGTCCAGAGGTAGAAGGGTTTCCAGGAACCCCAGTACCATAAAAAATGTATATTGTTCAAAAAGAGGGGTTGGGATTTAGCTCAGTGGTAGAGGACTTGCCTAGCATGCACCAAGCTGTGGATTCCATCCTTGTGCCAAATAGGCACAATCTGAGTTAGGGTTCTTGAGCTGGGGTGAGGAAATTGAGAAGCTATATTTTGAGTAGTATACTCACAGCTTTTAGAAACTGGAGCACTGATTCTGGCTGGCTGGGCTTCAGCATGAAGGACTATTGTCCCCAGTTAAGGAGACACCGCGTCAGTACCTAGGATGAGGCCTTCCATGCCTAGGTGTTGACAGTTTGTCCAACAGAGTTGGCATTTCTGTTGGCAGAATAATGGAATTCATACTCCTCGTTGTCATAAATAAAAGACTTATCTTCACAGCATGTGAAGTGTGAGAAATGATAAAACTCTGCTCCTCCCAGAGAGAAGGACATTTGACTGACAGTTGAGGGACCAGAGGCCCTGTATTCTTGACAGCAATAGTCTGGAGTCCATTTTTGATTCTCTGTTTGTGAAAGAGAGGATGAGTATTCATTCAAATAATACTTTTTTTAAAATAAACATCTTAAATCAGGCATAGTGGTGCACCCTCTAATTCCAGAACTAGGAAGGCTAATACGGGAAGGTTGCAGGTTTATAAATAGCCTTAACATCGAAGGAAGACTCTCATCAATCTAGCGAGACTGTTTCAAAATAAAATAAACACAAAAAATAAGGCTCCTGGGTTTAATTCCCATTAAAACACACACACAAGCTCACACACACGCACGCACACACGCACACGCACGCACACACGCACACACGCGCACACACACACGCACACGCACGCACACACACGCACACACACGCACGCACGCAAAATTAGCTTTGTAAAATGAATCTTTCTTTCTTTCTTTCTTTCTTTCTTTCTTTCTTTCTTTCTTTCTTCCTTCCTTCCTTCCTTTCTTTCTTTCTTTTTATTTTTTTCTTTGTGGTACTGGAGTTCCTGGAAGCCCTTCTACCTCCGGGCTATTTTTATTTGGAAACAGGGTCTCCTAAGCCAGTGCGGCTGGCTTCGAACCTGCGGATCCTCCTGTCTCTGCCTCCCAAGTGCAGGGGTCACAAGCCTGTGCCACCACGCCTGGCTCTACTTTTTATTTTTAATTAAGGCCAGTTTTAGATGCTTTAAATTGGTATGTTAGCTAATAGATTTTATTTTTATAACAATTTAAAATTCATAGGCATTATACTTCTTGTCATTTTCACAATCATAGCTTTCCCTACTACCAATGTCCTATATCAAAGTGCTGTATTTGTTACAATTGCTGATATTGACACATTTTCATCTCTCAATGACCATAATTTACATTAGACTGAACTTTTGGTTTTGTACATTTTATGGATTTTTAACAAATGTTTAATATAACTATTAGAGTATGAGAAATAAATTTCCAGACCTAAAAATTCGCTGTCCTATGCCTATTCATCCCTTCCTGTCCTCAAAGGTTTTGAAACCACTGGAATTTGTGTGTGTGTGTGTGGGGGGGGGGGTACTGGGGATGGAACCCAGGGGCACTCTACCTTCGAGCTACATGCCAAGTCCTAATTTTTCTTCTTTATTTTGGAAAAGGGTCTCACTGAGTAGCAAATGGCCTAAGTAGCTGACGCTATCCATGAACCATGATCCTCTTGTCTCAGTCTCCCAAATGCTGGGATTACAAGTGTGCACCACCACACCCAGCAACACTGGAGAGGAAAATACTGATTCTGCAGTTAGGATTTTTACCGAGTGTCACATACGTAAATGTAAATACCATGTGGCTTTTGGGGGCTGGCTTTTTTAAATTAATAATATATAGTTGAGGCTCTCGTATGTCTTTCCATTGCTTGGTAGCTCATTTTAGTGCCGAATAATATTTCATTAACTAGATGGCAGAGTTCACTTATCCATTCACCTACTGAGTGAAATCTTAGTTGTTTCCAAGTTTCAGCAATTATAATGGGACTGTCATATTCACTCATTTGCTTGGTTTTGTACATCCATGATCTTCCAACCCATTTGGGTAAGTACTAAGGAATATGATCACTAAGTTGGAAAGAAAGAGAATATTAAATGTTGTCAGAAGTGGCCTACTGACTTTCGATGTGGACATATCCCTTTGCATTCCCCCCAGCCAGTGGTTAGTACTGTCAGTGCTCTGGACGTTGAGCAAGTTATTAGATGCATTATGGTAATCCATTGATGCTTAATTTGCATTTACCAGATTGCACAGTATGAGGAACATCTTTTCATATACTGACATCTATATATCTTTATTGGTGAGCTCTCTATTTTATTAATATTATATTTTAACTTTTTATTGGAGTACAAGATGGTGGAGGCACACATGCACACAGTCCTCATTTATCTCTTCCCCAATTCCCACTCCATTCCTTCTTCTTTCTTCTCATGATGGACTAGTGATTGACTTTGATATGTTTGTGAGTGCATATCATGTAAATTAGGGAATTTTCCTCTTTTTCCCATTACCTACAGTTGTTCCTCCTTATTTGCTCATCTATGGTTTCTCCTCCTTCATTTAGATCTTTAGCCCATATTACACTTTTTAAATTTAGTTGGAAAAGGTCTTTGAGTACTGTTGGATGATAATTATTTAACACTTTCATATTTTTCTACCAATCTTTGCCTTGTCTTCTCATTTATTTTCACAAGTTTTATAATGGAGAATTGCTGGAGCTCTTTATGCTATCATGTGAGAAAGTCTATCACTGAACTAATTTTTTCTATCCCTTGAAATTAAAGATTTTAGAAATGATGAGACAGTCATGGTGGGATGTTCTTATAATTCCAGTATTTAGGATCTTACACAAAATTATCAAATTGAAGGCTACTGTGTGGTAACTTGAGGAGACTGTGTTTAAAAACAAAAATTAAAAAGAACTGGGGATGTATCTCAGAAGTAAAAAAATGTCATTGGGTTCAATCCCTACTAATACACACACACACACACACACACACACACACACACACACACACGGGAAGCAGTAGATTATAAACTGTTCTACAATAGAAAAAATCCATTTGCATGTGTATGGATATTTTACTAAATATTTACATATTTTAAATTTTAGAGGATATAAATTTAGATGCATGAAAGTTAACATTATAGCCTTCACTCCAAATGCAATTTGCTTCTGAAGAAAACAGAAACTTGGATAGGGAATATTAAGGCTTATTTAGACATGCAAAATTAATGATAGGTAAATATACTAATATTTGGGCAGTGTTATGCAATCTACATTGAGAACTAAGCATACAAAGAATAGATAAGAATAAATACTAAATACTTTAATATATGTAACATATATAAATAGATATTAAAGACTTGAATATACAAAGCTTTCCTTCGAATGCAATGATTTAATATTTATATAAATTTTCTGTATTACTCTAGTCAAATAGATATAGAGAATATTTTATTGTGTATCTTTGTTAAATATTTGGAATATACAATAATCGTAACCATGGGCATTGATCCAGTGTTTTTAGTTTATATGACTGTGCTCTTTTGTCAACAAAGGGTTTCTAACATCATCTTTTTAATAATAGGTGAAATCTCAGGCTAGTTTTAATTTGCATCTCTGATTGCTAAAGATGTTGAACAGCTTTTTAATATATTTCTTGGTCATTTGCATTTCTTCCTTTGTGAAATATCTATTTAGTTCACAGACCCATTTTTTGATTGAGTTGTTTGTTTTTACCAGTAAGTTTCTTGGGTTGTTTGTATACTCTAGATATCAGTCCTCTACTAAAGGAGTAGCTGGCAAAGATATTCTCCCATTCTCTCACTGTCTATTAAGGTTCTTGATAGTTTCCTTTGCTGCACAGAAAGCTAACTAAAACAGTAGCTATATACCCTCACCTACTTTCCTGGTCCAGAAAGTCCATGGGAGTTCAAACGTGTGTTCAACAATGATTTTATGTGAGCGTTATTGACGTTATTGACATTATAGATATGTGTTTGTATTTGTCAATCTTTAAAAATATTGTAATCATGGTGGCATGCTTGTAATTCCCACGCTTGGGAGGCAGAGACAAGAGTATCCGGCAGGTTCCAAGCCAGCCTTGTTGGCTTAAGAGACCCTGTTTCCAAGTAAAAATATTTAAAAAAAAATGGGTCCGGGAGTGTAGCTTGGAGGTATAAGGGTTTACAGGAACACTTACAGGGGTTCCTGTACATATATATGTATACAGGAATACTAGGCACATCAATTACTTATTACCTATTTTAAATATTAAATTAAAAAGATATTTATTTAAGCATGAAATGTTATGTCTTTTTCTAAATGTTAGAGAAAATTAAACAGTGCATTTCAATAAATAGCTTAAGACACTTTTTACCAACAAAGAGAGTTAAAGTGATTCAATGTATTTGAAATGTATATTGTAATCATGGACAATGTGCTGGACTGTAAGAGGTGGATTAGAAATATGCACTCATCAATATCAAAGACCCTTATAGGTTTCAACATTACTGATATTGAAATGTTATCTCTTTATATCTATTGTTGCTGTACCATATCTGGTTTTAATTAATTAATTTATTTTTTATTTCATGGTCAATCCTGCAACTTGCATTTTTCAGTTACTTGTCTACACAATAGTTTTATATTTACTTTGTAATGAAAAGTACCATTATATAAAATAATTGATGTATAAGAAACACATCAACTGATTTTAGTTTATTAAATGATTTTTCTGTTCACCATATTACATTAGAAGTAGCACATATTACCATATTATGAATATCAATAGACCGAAGACTGGAAATATATCTTTGAGAACTAAAGAAAATTATTCAAGTCATTCTCTTTGGTATGTTATGATATGTATGTATATATGTATGTTTGTATGTATGCACATGTATAAAATACTGAGAGCAAGTGTTTCCTAAAATTTGAGACAATATTTGTGACATATTTAGCATGGTGCCAGGTATAAAACAAGAACTTAGTAAATGCTAGTTACTATTTTCATAGATATTTTCTCTATGTTCTTTGCTAAAATAATTTTTCATAATTGGGAGGCATGTTCTGTATAATATTTTACATAAAAATACATTCCCTCTCCCTTTCATAAGAGATACTAGGCACATCAATTACTTATTACCTATTTTAAATATTAAATTAAAAAGATATTTATTTAAGCATGAAATATTATGTCTTTTTCTAAATGTAAGAGAAAATCTTTCATCAAACAGTGCATTTCTATAAATAGCTTAAGACACTTTTTACCAACAAAGAGAGTTAAAGCGATTCAATGTATTTGAAAAAGGAAAATAAAAGCTGAGAAAGGTGGTTCAGAATGGCTGTGACATGTATATTATCTTACCTGGAATCATTTCATTATGAGGTCTAAAAAAACTAGCTGTTCTTTGGGCTGAGTGAATATAGCTCTAATTTAGGCTCCTAATTTCAGGTTCTCATATATAATTACTCTCTCCACGAGTGTAGAGTGGAGGGTTTTCTGTTACCTTGGGCATGAGCTTTAATTTAAATCCTCAGATTTCCAAAATTCTAATTTAAACTGCAGAGCAGCGCAGCTATGATCAGATTGTTCTCTTGCAAATGGGGTTTATAATTTGCGAATCCCAAATGAAACAAATCATTTAGCAGAACTCAAAGAAGCCAGTTAGTCTATGCTTTTTTTTTTAAACGAAAAGAAAAGCTTAAATACTATTCTGTGAACCTAATCAAGAAGAACTAGAGTTACTCTTGAATTATATGCCCAATGGCAATTTAAATCTTCTCTTCAGAGAAATATTAATAAGTTAAGTTAAAGAAAGGGCAAAGTGAGAATAGTCGGAAAGCCTCATTTTAATGTAGCTATTTCCTTGGTTTTATTGAGAAGAAAGGGTTTCTCCTTTTTTGTATAAGCACAAATTAGATGCCAATGTTCCTGGAGTAGAGAACCCTCTATCTCCCATATCCAATTGTCCAAGGTATCAAAAGTGCCAGATATCAAAAGGAACTAGTTCTCTACAATCATCTTCTCTATTCCTCCATTTTTCATATCCAGAAGAGTTACTGGCTTTATAATTTAGGCGAAGAATGTACTTTAACCAGACATAAAATGGCAGGCAGATAGTCTTCCTTAACTGTCAAAATAACTAATATCTGTGTGAGAGTAAAACAGTCACTTTACAAGCAGGAAATGACGCCAAGAGTGCGACGGAGATCAAAATCAAATCAAGAAGCCATTTAAAAGCCCTTAAGGAGAGGTATGAACATATGGAGTTTGTGTGTTCTGTAGTTTGAGGTCTTCATCTCATGTAAGATGCAGGTAGAAATGATCTGACATAAAGATGTGATGACAGTCATCGTGCTTCATTCTTCTTTTCTTTTCTGATGATGTAAGTCAGAATTTGAATATTCATAGAGGAGAGTATTGCTCAAAATGATGATTTTCTGATGAAAAAATATTAAAAAAATAATGTATCCCATATACGATTACTGTATATAATTTAGTAAATGTATCCCATATAAATCATATGATTTACTAAATTTTCAGTTGCTTCAGGTACCAGAAATGGTTTAAATGGTTGCTCAAATATTAGAACTATGAGAAAATTTATTCATTTTGGTCCTCTTGAAATTATAAGGAAAGTTGTATGGATATGAGTGTTATAAGAGAAAAGCACTGAGCAGGGAAGATGGACAAAAAAGTCACGTGAACTTGAGACTGCCCAAGGACAGAGGAAGGAGCACTTGTCATCAGTGAGACTGATTTTGTTTTTAATTTTTTATGGGTGCATTGTAGTCATACATCTTAATGGGATAAAAAATGGTGGAGAGATGCATGCACACATCACCCGATTAGCCCTTATCCAATTTCCACCCCATTCCCTCCCCATCTCTCCTTCCCATGCATGGCTTAGTGATTGTGAGTTTTAATATCTTTAAATAGATCAAAAATAACTCTTCATCTATAGATGGTGGTATGCACACGGTAGAAAAAGTTTATTTTATTTTAATTTTCTTTTTCTACTTTTATTACTGTACTATATTCTCATATTTTCATGAATGTCATAGTGATAATGACATATATGCACACAGCACTTGGTGAGATTCCCCCTGGCTCGCTCTGCACTCCCCCACCTTCCTCATACAAGATACTGAGATTGGCATTGGTATTGCCACATATGTACATAATTTTAGTGAAAGATCTCCCTTTATTAATTCACCTCTGGAATTTTATTTTCATTATCTAAAGTCCCTCTTGTATCATAGTTAGTCCCCTATCTTCCACATATGAGAGAAAACGCATGGTCCTTTATTTTCTCTGATTGGATAATCTCACTTAATATTCTATATGTTCGTGCATTTTCCTGCAAATGACATAATTTGCTCTTTTTTATTGCTGAATAGAATCCCATTGTATGTATGTCCCATAATTTTGTGATCCACACATCTGTCGATGAACAGCTGGGTAGGTACTATAATTTGGCTATTTTGAACTGTGATGCTAAAAACATGAATATGTATATATTACTATAAAACCATGATTTCAATCTCTTCTTAAAGATACCTAGGAATGGTATAGCTGGATCGTGGGTGGATTAATTCTCAGTTTTCTGAGGAATTTCCACACTTATCTCCAGAATATTCCCTATTTACACACACTTTCATCATCATTCATAGTTATTTGACTTCTTTATTATTGCCATTCTAACAAGGGTTAGACATATTCTCAGTGAAATTTTAATTTGCATCTCTCTGATTGCTAATGGCATTGAACATTTTTGATGTATGTATTGGTGATTTGTATTTTTAAGTTTTTGAAGTGTCTAGTTCAATTTTCAATCTCTTGATTGGATTATTAGTATTTTTTAGTGTTAAGTCTTTGAATATTCTAGATATTCAACTAGAATATGGTCTAGATATGGCATAGCTAGAAAAGATCTCCCATTCTGTAGACTCTCTTTAGACTATTGATGGTTTGCTTTCCATTGAAATAGAGACTGAAAACAAGCAAGAGTAACAACTTTCATGTTCTACAAACCAGACTTTTAGCCAAAATTATCAGAAGAGACAAAGTGGGTCATTTCTAATAAAAGGAGCAATCCAACAAGAAAATATAATGATAATACACATTTATGCCTTAAATGTTGGTATATCCACCTTTATAAAAAAATATTGGGACATTAGTTATCACACAGAAGACTTCAGCAAACTACGCACACCACTAGATCTGTCTTCCAGACAAAAGATGAATAAAGACTCTTGAGATCTAGAGAACAGTATCAATCCAATGGACCTAATAGACATATATAGAATTTTTCATCAGAAACAGCTGAATACACAATCTTCTCAGCTGCTCATAGAATGTTTTCCAAAATAAACCATATTCTGGGCCACCAAATACCAGCAAATTCAAACAATTTAATGTCATTCCTTGCATGTACTCTGATCATAATGAAATGAAAATAGAAACAACTACAGGAAGACTAAATTAAATGACATGAATACATGGAAATAGAGAAACTTTTGAATGATGGATGATAGATCATAGAAGAAATAAGGGAAGAAATAAAAATATTTCTAGAATTAAATGAAAATAGATACTATACACCAAAATCTATGGGATTCTTTGAAGGAAGTTTTAAGAAGAAAATGTATATCACTAAATGCCTATGTAAGAAAAAGAGAAAGTCACCAAATAAAAAACCTAATAATATATTTCAGTGACCCTAAATAAACAAGGCCAAACTAACCCTAAATCCAACAAAAGGCAGGAAAACTGAGATTTTTTTTAGTGTATAGCTCAATGAAATGTTATTGTATATTACCTTTTGGTGTGGCCTTAAGTAACTTTAATTGATAAATATTGGAATTGTAGTTTGGGGAAGTACAAATGGACAGTCAGAGAAAGAGAGGGCTTCTGTTATATTCCAGTGATCAACTAGCGAACAAGGAGTCTGCCAACCTACATTTGATGAGGCAGGCTGATGAAAACAAATACATATGAAGCCCAAGCTGGCCGACTTTGAAACCCCAAGTAATTTTATAGAATCACTGATATCTAAGTTGGGTAAGATTTCTTGATGAATTAGACAAAGGTAACAAGAATAAAATGTGAGTTCCCTATTTTGGCACCTTTATAAAAAGTCAACACGTAAACACTGATAGACTTCTTTAATAAGACTCCCAAAGCACAGAAAATAAAATGGACAGTCAATAAATGAAATGGCATCAAATTAAAAAGCTTCTGCACAGCAAAGGACACAACCAAGAGTCTTCAAAGAAAACTTTTAGAATTGAAGAAAATCTTTACCAGCTACTTCTCTGATACAGGACTGTCATCTACCTGTCATCTATCTATCTTTCTATCTATCCATCTGCACACACATGAACATACATGCACACACATGTATGTGTATTAAGTGATATAGGATATATTCTAATCAGAAATAGGAAATTGAAGAGACAAATATAAATTGTCAATAAATATATAAAAATATTTGATATCATTACCAATCAGTAATATGCAAATCTAAACTGGAGTGAAATTTTATTTAACTTTAGTTAGAATATTAAAGATAATGATATTAACACTAACCAGGCATGATTTTAGAGGCCTGTAATACCAGTACTTGGAAGGCTGAGACAGGAGGCTTGCAGATTCAAGGCCAGGTATAGCAATTTAGCAAGATACTCAGAAACTTAGTGAGACCCTGTTCCAAAATAAAAAGTAATACTGAGGAGGAGGTAATTAAGTTGCAGAATGACCCTAAGTTCAATCCCTCTTACTACAAAACAAATAAACAAAAATAAGAATACAAACAATAAATAATGGTGAAGTTATGGGAAAACAGAAAACCTTCCAGAGTGTGGGTGGATTTGCAAATTATTACAACCACTATGGAGAACATTATGAAGGTTCCTCTAAAATCTAAGAATGGATCCACCATTTAATCAAGCAGTGTCTCTCTTTGGTATCTTTTCAAAAGAATTAAAATTGGAGTATGATAAAGATATACACACATTCATGTTTATTGAAGTACAATTCATAGTATCCAAACTATGGAGTCAAGCCAGATCCATCAACAGATGAATGGATAGTTTATTTTAACAAGTGACTTACCTTAAAAATTCAAAAGAATACTTTCATTTGCAAAATTCATTAAAAGCACTTTTCCACAAGTTCAGCCTCTGTGCATAATTAGTAGAATATTCGAATGCTTTTAAGTGATGATTTAATGTTTCTTCACTGGAGCAATAGGCATAACTTGAAGAGCACAGGGAACTACCTCTGTACCTATTTAACAATTGATAACATCTTGGAATTCTCTGTCCTGAGGTTTTCCGATACATAAAATGAGAATAATATGAAAACCAAGCTTACTGAAAAGTAAAAACTAAGAAAGTTGATATATGCAAATAACTTAAATGAGGCCAAATATGTAAGTCATAAATCTTACATTTTTGTTCATTTCATCTGATATCCAATATAACAAAACCCAAACAATTCAGAATTTAAGATATTCCCACAACTTCATGTCACCTAATAAAACTCCCCTTCCCAAAAAAGTACATTTAACAATTACAACTTATTTTTATATATATAATATGTCCCTCATGATTTTAATATTAAGGCAAACTTTTTCTGTTGCCAAGGATTTCTTTTACTATATGTCTAAGCTTGAAATATAGAAAAATATTTTAAGACTGATTTATCAAACCTCTTTTTATGTAAACATCATTGTTATCCCCAGAATATCTGTATTCAAAATTTTGGATTGAATATATATATTAACTAAGACTACAAGAGACTTTGATGTAAGTATATGTAGAAAAACAAAATTTAATAAAGAAAGCTTTTTCTTTCTAAAATTACCCTATATTTTCTTATATATGATGAGTTATGTTTACAATTATTAGACTTCAAATGCATACTACAAAATAGTAAACATTAAAAATATCGCTTTCATTGCTAAAATGATAGTTAAACAAAATGCTTAAGAGAAATTAAAAACAGAACAAATATTTTCTTAATTTGTATCTGCCTAGAGGGATGATATAAAGAAAAGAATATATACAGAGCAATTAATATTACTAAATATGATAACTAGGTATATGTTGCTAGTTGTACATAAACATAAAGTATTTTTGCACAATATTAGAAGTAATGAATTGGAAAAGAATAAATGCTCAAGTTAAACATCATAATATTTAGTTAATGAAATATCGGAGCAGCAAAATTTTGAGATTTGAATGATTCTTAAAATTTTTGATGTTAAAATTTGGGTGTCTTTTTACGGACATGTTATATGCCCAACGTGACATTTTTTAATGAATAAATCAGATCTTGTTATCAAAGGGCTGAGGTAGCTTATACAACTCGTGGGTTTTTGAGTACTGAGGAAAGAAAAAAGAAATAACCGAAAACTAAGATGTGAAACCATATGTTTTACATCCTTGTTTATGGCTTTTGAAAAACAAAAATCATGGGTGCTCATCTATTTAGAATAAAAACTGTGTTGCCTGGGACTTTCTTTGTGATCTTTCTGTGGCACAGCCAACATGCTCATTCCCCTGTGAGATCCTCCTGACAGGAATAAAATTTTGCTATTCCAGTTTCAAACACAGATGTGGTCGTTTTATTTGCTCTTTCGGTGTTTGAATTTGTGTCGTGCTTGGGAGTCTCCACACCTGGCCTCTCCACCAGGCCACAGAACTCCCGTGAAAATTCAATATGGACCAGAGAATTGAAATATCAATATTTCTTATTTTTAAAAAAGCTTTGCTGATTACATGATTGGACCTTTCATCCTCTTGACATTTCATTTTCTGTCACCTTGAGATTTCAATGGGTGGCAAGCTTAAATTTCTGTTACGTGGTTGGAGTTAGGCCTTTTTATATTTTAGAAAAACATTTTATTAAGCAAAACTACACATTTAATAGATGTACATGTTCTAGATGAAGGAAGAAAAGTGAGCACGAGAAAATGTCATAGAATTCTTAAGATGTGTAATTGCCACGGTGGTGTTTTAATGATTTTTAAATATATACTTTTTAAGAAGAAAAAAATAACATGTGTAGCAAAGTATTCTGAAATAAGATTTTAAAAAATGTTATGGTACATTGTAGCCTTACATCTTAATGGAATTCAAGGTGATAGAGGCATTAATGTGTACATCACTCAATTAGCCCTTTTCCAAATCCCATCCCACTCCCCCCTCCTCCCTCCTTCTCATGTTTGGCTTAGTGATTGTCTTTGATGTTATTGACTGTACATCATGTACACTGGGACTTTCCCTCTTCCACCCACCATGCCCCTCAGTTAGGTCGCCTTATTTGCTCACCTATGGTTTCTCCTTCCTCATCTACAATTTCTCCAAGGAGCCTTTTTCTCCCTAGCTTCCACATATTAGGTAGAGCTTCCTAGTTTGTACTTTTTTTTAATCCCTAACTAGTCTCACTTAGCATAATGATATAAGAAATGTATTTTCTTTATATGTCATTTCATATAGAGACAACATTCAAAGATTTTTTTTCATTTTTTTCATATTTTATAAGAAAACACTGTGTGGATCCAGAGATAATTAAGAACAGAATACAAAATTGCGTGTTTTTCTTTTTCTGAGGACAGGCAGCTACTTAGGCTACCTACAAATTTAAATAAAAAGCAGAGTGTAACTACACAATCTGAAAAGTTTCAGACACAAGAGTGGGGTAAGGATTAAAACTTACCTAAGTTTTTCCATTAAAATGGAGTTAGACTAATGTATGACAGATGTTAACTTATGCTCAGTGACATATATATTTAAATGTTAAAATTATTTAAAATTTTCTACATATCTTGATATACTTATCTTAATTATAAAGTGATCATATGCTAATGTTTTTATGAATTTAGATTTTTTATAAAGGGGTAGAAATATCAAGTGGTTACATATTGAAAACTCTGAGAATGATATAGTCATACCAGAGGAAGATTAATGTCATTAACTTATTCTAGGGTAGTGGTTGATACTGGCAGGCAAACATTCTGCACGTAACCTAGGAGGGATATGTTTCTATAATGAAGAACTTGAAAACATTTCACTGAATATTACACTGAATCACAGATACTGCTATTCGCTTTTATAGTATATCATACTGGGGTTCCTTGAAACCCTTCTACCTCTGGGCTACACTCCCAGACCTATTTTATCCTTTTTTTTTTTTTTTTGGAAACAGGGTCTCTTAAGACAGCATGGCTGGCTTCGAACCTGCGCAATCCTCCTCTCTCTGCCTCCAAAGCATGGGGATTAGAAGCATGCGCCACCACACCTGGCTCTTATAATAAACCATTTTCTAAGTGTTAGAGACTTATAAATAAGAAGACTTGATACCTGCTTTTATAACATTTTGACAAGTGGTATCAAAATATAAAAAAATGAGACAATAAGTTTACAAAAATACTCATAAAATACTATTACAAAAATACTATTAATAAATTATTACAGTTGCTAAAAATATAGGTAACATACTCTGAGCTTTATGGGAAGGGTCAAATTATTCAGAAAGTGTGAGAGGTTAAAATGTACTGGGAAAAGTAATTATCACGATGTGAAACCTATAAAAGACATAATTTTGTCTTTTTTCATGGCTGAGAATTTCATTTTGTGTATATGCCACATTTTTATTATTCATTCATATGTTAACAGACACGTACTTGGGTTCCATAATCTGTCTCATGTAAACTGGGCTGTACAAACACGAGTGGCATGTATCACTATTTTATTCTGACTTTAATTATTTTTCTTGTGATAGTGAATATTGAACCCAGAGTGTTCAACCTCTGAACTATACCCTCAGGCTCCTTTTAAAATGTTTTTGTTATGAAACGGTTTCACTAGGCTACTAACAGTCTCCCTAAATTGCTAAGGTTGGTCTCAAATCTGTAGTACTTTTATTTCAATGTCCCAAATTCTGGGATTACAGCATATACCAACCATTTGGCTCACCTCTGATTTTAATGCTTTTGGAAGATATTAAGGAGTGGTATAGTTAAGTCATATGGTGGTTTTATTTCTAGCCTCTTGAATAACTTCTATATTGATTTCTATACTATCAGTGTGTTACAGTTTTTATTTCCCTACAATTTTGTCAGTTCTATAGAAGAAACCACTACAATTGTTAAGACACTGGGTTTTGGCTTTACTGACATTTATTTCAGTTAGTTTTTATGCAAATTTTTAAGACTTTTTTTTTTTGCGGGCCTGGAGATGGAACCCAGGGGCATTCGACCTCTGAGCTACACCCCCTGCCCTATTCTTTTATTCTTTATTTTGAAACTGGGTCTCACTGAGTTGCAGAGGGCCTCACTAAGTAGCTGAGGCTGTCCGCGAACTGCGATCCTCCAGTCTCAGAATCCCAAATGCTGGGATGACAAGCATGCCCACCACGCCCAGCTTAAGAAATATTTTAAGTTGACCAACTAAGTAATTTTATCAGTCAATGCCCAGTCAGGAGAAACACTGAAATGTGGTATGGAGGAAATTTAATAAAATTGTATTAATTGACTAAAGTTAACCAATTATAATGGAATTATCAAAATAACAGAAAAAGTAAAGACCTTATGAAGGTAGAAACCCTAGTAGCAATTTCCACACCAGAGATATGAAGGTAGGAGGGAAGCTGGTGGCATTATGAAAGCTCAGCCTTCAGAGAGAGATCTCAGAAGCTGAAACTCCTTCCGCTGAGGAGGTCCATGTCACGGAAACCCAAGAAGAGAGAGGGTTTGACTCCATTGGAGTCACTGCAGAGGTTGTTTGCCACAAGTCTGCTTTCTCCAAAGGAAATAAAGGCAAAAACAAGCAGATGATGTGATTTGTGGAATTAATTTCTTGAATCTATGTTTTCTGCAAGCATATAAATCTTGCAAAAGTTTAATCAGGATAAATTTCCTTAATGTATTTCTATTTTAAAACAATTTCACCCCAAATCTCTTATTAATATAAAAATATTGTCTATGAAATTGTAATCTTTAAATAAACATATTTCAGCATATGATTTGCTGTATCATAAATCTGATAACTTCAGACATTAGATTTTTAAAAATCAAACTTTAAAAGTAGACACAATAAATATTTTAGTGCATTTGACTTCAAAACTTTTATATCATTGTTTATTGTTCTACTGGAGTTATTTTACTATAATATGAAAATTAGTCACTGATTCAAAATCACTAGTGTGACTAAAGTAGTGTAGTTGATACTTATATTTTTACTTAACAGTTGTGAATATTTCTACTTCAAGTAAGAGAAGATATATGAAACTTTTTTCCCATTCTCATCCCAGTACTCAGTGAATTTCTTACCTCTGGTCACAGGTATTTATCTTTTAGATACAGGTTTCTGACCCAAATTAGGAATACAAAATTCAGGATTTTTAAAAATTTTCATTAAAATCTGCTGATATGGGATAAAATCATCTGCAGATGACTTTATCTTCTTGATAAAATCTGATTTATCAAGAAGAACCTAGACTGGGGAATTGCCATCTTTCCGTCACTATAGACATTGCCTGAGAATGATTCAGAAGCCGAGTGGATGTAGAGCTTAAAAAGCTAGAAAGTATATGCCACGGTACCTTCTTGAGCTACTTAATTCAGCTTTGAGGGAAATGTCCTTCATAGAGTGAAATAACCCAGTCAACTAAGCTCTGTTTCCTGTGCTTTCTCATTCAGTGGTCTTGGATTGGCTTTGTGGAGTTTGTTACCCAGTGGATTCTAACATGTGCAACAATAAGAGGAAACAAGTCTAGGTCTTTAATTCTCACTTTGCTTGTACAGTTCGACAGTGCAAGTAGATCCACTGGCCACCATAAATAGAATTCATGATATTTTGATTTAGATTTAAATATTACATACGCTTAAGTGATATATTCTTTAAATAAAAATCTTCAGTTCTTATTTGAGCCTTCACATTTGTATGCAGAACTGAATTATCTCCTAAGGAAATGATACGCTTTCTCCTCAGGATCAAACTTTTAACATGTAGGGGATGTTTAAGCTGCGATTTGATGTACCAGGTCACAACTGCATAAAGATGGAGTAGGTTCTTTATTAACAATTGAAACAATGTAAAAATATGCGATAAAAAGAAATCCAAAAGGTATTTTTATATAAAAATTTGCCTTATTACAAAATTGTTTTCGGTTATTATCTTGACATATCAGAGATGCTAATATGTGTAGATGTAAAATGTTTAATTGGGTGAAATACTTAAACAGGACTAATGAATTCATGCACACCTGCAGTGAAAAGGCTGTGTGATTTCAAAACTTTTTCTCACCTCTCAGATATTTATGTAGATACTGTACCTACAGTAATTGTGGAATTTCTTCTATGGACTTTTCCAATTCCCTTCTCTCCAACCAAAAAAAAAAAAAAAAAAAAAAATCAAGAGATACAATAAAATAACTTTGGTAAAAGTACTCCTAAGTAAAATATTTAAAATAAGACTCAAATCAGAAAATTTGGTTTTTTGCTACTTTATTTTCCTTCATATTTCTTTTGTATTTTCCTGTTTCCTTTTCTGTCATATAAATTTAAATGAAAAACTTTCCTTTGTATAAAAGTGTTCATAATATGTTTTTATAATTGGTTTCTTATATGTAACTTCTCCTGTAATCTTCCCTGTGTCATTCCTATTACAAAATATTGGGAATTTTTATATCTTGATCTGTCTTACTAGATACTTATTATTTATTATGATCTATTATGTTATTATTTTATTTATTTATTTATTTATTTATTTATTTATTTATTTATTTTTGGTGGTACTGGGGTTCCTGGAAACCCTTCTACCTCCGGGTTTCACTCCCAGACCCACTAATATATATATATATATATATATATATATATATATATATATATATACAATTTTATATATATATACAATTTTATATATATACAATTTTATTATATATATATATATATATGTACAATTTTTTTTCTTAAATTGGAAACAGGGTCTCTTAAACCAGCAAGGCTGGCTTTGAACCAGCGTGATCCTCCTGTCTCCCCTCCCAAGCTCGGGGATTACAAGTGTGTGCCACCACACCCAGCCTTATGTTATTTTAAATGAGAGACATTCTTAAATCATTGTGGCTTTCATTTTAGTTTTTGAAATATTCAGTAAGCACATAAATATTTCCAATACAGTTAGCATTTTTGGCATTCAACTACAAAATGATTGTGTTATATATCTTTCGTTTTAATGTGTGTTTATTTAAGAGTCTGCCTCTTAATTTAATTGGAATTTAATTGCTATTTGCTTTAATATTGCTATTTGAGTTAATCCCATTATTACAAAGGATGCTAATTTTAAGCTTTGAGGGTATGTTTTTATAACTTTCCCTGTGCCCCCACATGTGGTGAATTTTAAATGATGCTTCACCATGAGTAACTATGAAGAATGTACGCGGTGAATTTGTTTGCTCAGATCAGTTAATCCATTGTTTGATAGTCTTAATGTTTTTTTTTCAGTTTATTTTACTGATTTCAAAAAAATGTTAGATACTCCCAAACATCATTTGGGATTTTAATATACTTTAATTCTATTAAATTTAACATTTTGTCTCTATAGCAAATCATAGCTTTTATTTTGACATTTCATCATGAGATTTTATTATAACTACGAACCCATTCTTCATCTCCAGAAAGAGTGTGTAATTATTAAATATCTTAGGAGAAAGAATAGAATCAAATCTAATAAATGATTCTTTTTCATTTGTGCTTTTCCGGCTATTTTAGCTTTTCATGATATAACGGTTTTCCTAACAACCTTGGCACATTTTTCAGATGATAGCTCTATTATTTTACTTTGTTTCTGTTTGTTTGTGCTTTTATCTTGCAAATTAACAGAATTTTAAATTTTTAAAGGGGGTCTGTTTTGTTTTTTGTCTTTTTGGACAGGAGATCCAACCCAGGGTGGTGCACTTGCCAGACAAGTGCTTTGCCACTGAGCTCCATCTCAGTCTTGAATTTTAAAATTTTAAAGCAAACTTGTGCTTTAGAAATAGAATTTAGTGAATATTTCAGATCATTTAATGTATGGCTACTCATCTGATGAACAGAAAATTATTTTTCAAAAGACTAAGTACTTTACAAGTAAATATAAGGATTTCAAAACTGAAATCAGAATTATCTTATGCTCTAGAGAGTACAAATCTTGTAAATAGTAAAAGATGAACTTTATAAACAGAAGAACATTTTTATTTCTTCCTGAATTCAAAGATAAAGTAGTAACCATGACTCACACTTTTATAATAACACTCATTATTTTCAAATGCTCAGTTTTTTAAAATTGTTTGGCTGCCTTATTTCCATTCATTTATAGAAAATCAAATATAATTTCCCAAATAACTCTTACTTTATCTTCCAAGCTTGGTGTGGATTGCCAAACTTTGATACTCACAGTACTTTTTATTCAAAGACCTGAATGAATAAAATTAATAGCACCCATTAATGAGTTTGTCTGTAATCACTAGATAAACTGAATATAAAATCAATCATAAGGTTTGCTGAAATATAGTAATTGTTTAATAGAGTTTAGCTGTATTAATTATTATATTTATTCTTATATAAATCAATGTTCAAGTGAATATATAATTTCCATCATGACACACAGTCATTAAAGGGCCATGTCACATCTTATACTCTACGATATGTATAATATTCCTGACTGCCTTTGTTTTTCAGCCATTTTGTACATTTCATTTCCCTCACAAGACCATAGTGCCTGTGTAGACGTGCTCATCTATGTGTCTTAGTTTGTACACATAAACATACACACACAGATACACACACACACAGACTTATATTCACTCACTGCCATGTACATTTATAATTGAATAATTGAGGAATAACATACTGTTTATAGCATAGTAGTTAAATAAATGTAAATGTTTGATCATTCATTTTCATAAAGTAGTAAAATATCTGTATTGGCAATAGTTACTTTGCAAGAGTTTAACAATTATTTGGAAATATTAATTACTTCCATTGTTTTTGTTATAGAATACTTTAGCATGAAAAGTCTTCCATGTTTTCCTTCTAAATATTTATCTAACATGACAATTTAGAACCAAAGATTCTATTCAGGCTAAAGAGAAATGTTACTATCATTTATTTATACAGTACTAATGTGTACTATATTTCATATCTTATAAGTAGTTGAATGTGACATTTTCTGCACTCAAAAAAGGTAAAGTGCAATGAATAATATTAACTATAGAGATACAGGAGTTTTGCTTAGATTTGATGTTACACACCAGTATATGGTTGGCTTGCTTTCTTTTGCCTCAGCTTCTTACAAGTGCTGTTTATTTTCCTTCTAAACTATATGTGGATACTTCTGAACTTTATCTGATTTTAGTTATAATCACAAATCAACCTGTCATTAGAATACAGCTCTTGATTTAATTTTAGAATACACATGCTGTTTATTTTCCTTCTAAACCATATGTGGATACTTATGAACTTTTCTGATTTTAGTTATACTCACAAATCAACCTGTCATTAGAATATAGCTCTTGATTTAATTTTAGAATACACATGCAGAAATAATGCACTTTATACTTCAAAATAAATACTAGAAGTGTGCAGTCGCGCTGAAATATACATGCAAAAATTTTTTTAATATATTTCAGTTAGGATTCTTTTTTGGTAGTAAGGTATGTAATAAAAGAGTTTAAAGTGCAGATACTTGATAACAATGTTTCACAGCTTTATTAAAACTTGTATGCATGTAAGAAAGATTGAGTGTTTGTGTATAAAGCTGTGAAAATGTTATTAAAATAAGATTTTACTATATTTGGTATTATTATTATTTTGGGGAACCCCAAAGCATGCCTATATATAACCATAAACAAAATTGGTAAATGTTGTGTGGACTCTGATTTTTCCACCAACTGACAATTATACCATCTCGCCTCCTTTTGTTGAGTTCCCATATGATCTGAGACAAAACATTAAAATTGAACAAGAGGAAAGTTTTCGTTTTCTCAGTAGTTCATCTTAGTCACTGGATTCTCTTAAACTAAGTCCTAATCCGGGCCAAAGCCCCCAGCCCATTCCATGAAGGCTGATGGAGGGGGAGAAGTTTCAGAAGCAAAGCTGGAAGCTGGCAGAGGGTGGTTCTTGGGGTTTCAGGACAGAACCCATCTCTCTAATATAACAGTTCAAGGTAAGAGAGCTGGTGCTGATAAATGCTGTCTGGAAGATGTAGCTAAGGTGACTGGTGAAAGTGACTGCACCACACAACAGATTTTCAGTGGAGATAAAACAGCTTTCTTTTACAAGAAGGTACCATATAGAACTTTCATAGATAAGGCAAGTAAGTGTCTCGCTTCAGAGTATCAGAGAACAGGCTGATTCTCTTGTTAGGGTCTAATGTAGCTGACCGCAGAGATTCAGCCCATCCCAGCCAATTATAAAATTTTACATTTAGTTGATGGACAGAGGCATGTTTTGAGAAAATTTATTTCAATTTTTGAAAGAAATTCTACAGTTGGTAAAATTCTGACCAATAGCAACATATGTTATGGAGAATCTTTTCATGAAAGAAAGACACATTTAGTGTAGAAAATATCACTAGTGTCATATTTTTAAAAAATCAACATAGCTACTCCAACCTTGAACCACTACCACCACCCTGATCAGTCATCAGCTAACATCAAAGCAAGTCCCTGCACCAGCAAAGATAATACAACTCATTAAAGACTGATTATCATTAGCCTTTA
Source organism: Muscardinus avellanarius (assembly GCF_963383645.1). Classification (NCBI taxonomy): domain Eukaryota; kingdom Metazoa; phylum Chordata; class Mammalia; order Rodentia; family Gliridae; genus Muscardinus; species Muscardinus avellanarius. The sequence goes on along the minus strand of NC_137791.1, from coordinate 7,496,164 downwards.
TCATCAAGAAAGCACTTTGTAATGAAGGTATTTCATTTCTATGTAAAATGATACTATGTACTTAGTAGACTACAGTATGGTATAATATAACTTTTATATGCATGGAGAAATAAAAATCATCATTCATTCATTTAATTTTGATATTCACATTATTGCAGTGGCCTGTAACAAAGCCTGCAATGTCTCCAAGATAGGCTATAAATATATTCATTAAAACTTTACTTGACGTCATGGACTATGGGTAGAGGCTGACGTAAAATTGGGACTAATCCTAGAAACAAATCTTTCATTGTTTCTAAAATATTATTCTTTGATTGAAATTTAACACCAATATTAATGTTTATTTGTATAATTTATATGACATTCTCCAGATTGCTAAAAGTCTCGAGGAAAATTGCACCATACCTTAAATAGCCTGTTTGCCTCTGGGTATGTTTTCTCATGTTTTGTTCATGTTTATTACAAGCAAATGCTCATTTGGTATGTGTTTGTTAGTTGTATTTAATGGCTGCTTTAAAAAATCATCTATGTAATAACTAAAAGCACATATTCAAGTCATAAACATGAAAAATATTGAAAATAATGTCTTCAATGATCATATTATTTCAGCATACTAAAAATTTTAGACCACTGAAAAACTATTTCTTCTGTATGCTTTCCAACACAAATAACATGCTAATAGATGCAAATACTTAATTTGTTTCATAAACTAGAGTGAGCATATAACATTTATTCTAAAATATTGATTTAAAACACAGTAATATATTTTTAAATATTCTTTGTATTACTATAAATATCTTAGAAGCATTGTAATTTCAATTAGCTCTGTAAAATATTCAAACTTTATCTAATGTGTTACAGAATGTTGTAAGTATCACATTACATGTTTCTAGGTTGTATATTTGTGCTATTTTTATTATTTTTAGAATACATAATATGTTTGTGTTTTTAAGTTTAAAAAATCATAGCAACTGAGTATAATAAATTCCTACATTTTAAACATATTTAACTCTTTAAAATATATCTAAAACTTAAGAGAGAATTATGATCATTATTATTAGATGAACTTACTACTAGTGTTAGTAATTATTAGGTTAGAAGATGCTAAATTTTAAGGGCTTTTATGCTATAAAGAAAAATATCTGAAAAGGAGAATGTTTTGCTTTGCATTTCTTATAATCTCTAACTTGTTCATGATTAAAACCAAGACATAATATTCTTCTAATATCAATAAGCTAAATACAAATTATGACCTCTGAATAGCACAGCATTCATTATATCTCGTAATATTACACAAATGCCCCAATATAGTGTCATATTTGCATGAAACATTGTACATAAATATTATAAAGTTGGATTTAACAAAACTATACATATTTATCATTTTCTCTCTAATAACCAACATAAACAGGAGATGTTGGAAATCAATACCTTCTCTCAGTGTCAAGCTTTGGGAGGACAGGAAATAAGTGTTTGACAAATAAAGGAAGAAATTCTTATTCATAAAGAAATTTTAACACTATAGAAAACAAAAAGTTTTCAAATTAGTAAATTCATCTAGTATACACTACGTTCCTTTTCCAATATTTTCTTTGTGTTCTTATAGGAAAAGAACATCTCTAGAATATGTATCAGTATCACACAATATCCTATCCATTTCTAATACCTGACCCCTGGAATATGCTTTCCCATGAATCATGTGTCCAGGTAGATAACTGAGATGCTGCACTTGTAGAGAAAAGTTGAAGGCTACCAATTAAACCATGTTTCTTATTTTTAAAAATTATTTCATTGATGCATTGCAATTATACATCATAATGAAGTTCCATGTGTTAAAAACATACACGCACACAAGTTTTGTGTATTTTTTTCCATATCCCAATGCACTCTTTCCTCCTTGATCCGCACACAAGTTATTGAGATTGGTACTAATATTTTCATACTACTCTAGAATTTCCAAAAGAAAAATTGTGATTGAAAATGATTACTTTTTATAGGCATATGTATATACAATAGGAAGTTAATATATGAATTGAGTTTACTTACATTACTTCACAGATTAGGAGTATATTTTGCTCAAAATCTTGAGGTAGCCTCATATTTTTAACCAAACCAATGTGTATGTGTGTATGTGTGTATGTGCACATTTACTACAAAGAAATATTTTTTAAAAGCAACACCTACAAAAACTATATATACCCTTAGCATTGATTCCACCAATTGTTTCTTGATAGTTACTCAAAATAGCTTGAAAATTTATGCTCACACAAAAATTTATACATGAATGCAAGTAACAACTTTATTCATAATTACCAGAATTTAGAAGGAACAGGTATACACTCTGGTTCATCAATAGAGTAATTCATTGTGTCGTTTGCCACCATGCTATTTTTATTTAGATGAATCTATTATTTTTTCCAGTTCATTGATATATTTGTTTATTCTTTCATCAATATTGTCTTTTCATGATTGCCATAGCTTCATACTGTCTTGGAATCAGGTAACTTCATTCCTTCAACTTTGTTTTTCTCTTTTGATATCTGTTGATGATCCTGAATCTTCTGCCACTTCATATTAACTAGATATTTTGTTGTTTATAATCACAATATAAGATGTTGTCAATCCACAGTATAAGTTGATGAAATTTTAACTGAAATTTCTGAGATTTTACTTGGGTTGACATTTATGTTATAGTCATGCAATGGAATATTATTCAGTGATAAAATTAAATGAGTGATTAAGCCATGAAAGAACACAGAAGAAACTAGGATACAGATTAATCAGTGAAAGAAATCAATCTTAAAAGTTATATTACACTATTTCTACTGTATGGCTTTTTTTTTTTTTTTGCTACTGAAAACTTGAAATTCTACCTCCAAGCTATACCCCCAGTTGTATTTTACCTTTTATTTTGGAACATTAGAATATTGGAACATATTTGGAACATTGGAATATTAGAATATTCTAAATATTCTAGAGTCTTGCTAAATTGTTGATTCTGGACTCAAATCAATAGTCCTCTTTCCTCAGCTTCCCTAGTACTTGTAATCAAGTACTAGGATTACAGGCATGCACTACTGCTCACAACCTGTATAGAATTTTGGAAAAGGCAAAACTCTGAAGACATTAACAAGATGGATAGTTGTAAAAGGTTAAAGGAGAGGAAAAAGTGGGTGGGCAAAGCATGGAGAATTTCTAGGGCCTGAAACTATTTTAAACACTGCGTTGCTGGATATAGGCTATTGTACATTTTTCAAAACATATAGAATGTACAGCACCAACAGGGAACCCTAATGTAAGTTGTGACTTAGAGCAATAATAATGTTCAGTGTCAATTCGTTGATTTTAAGTAATACTCCAATGTGGTGCAGGACTTTGATTGTGGGGCTGACCATGCAAGTTGGAGGTTGGAGTAATGGAAAATCAATATCTGTTCTTTGCTCTCAATTTTGCTAAAAACCTAAAATTTTTCTAAAATTAAAGTATACAATAATAAAAATAAAAAATACATCCTGAGAATAAATTCAATCCCATTTAACCATCATTTCTGTAATACAGTTCTGCAATATGCACGGCTGGGCTTTCCAGATGTTTAATGCATACTAGTGTCTATCATACACCATTGCTTCTCTATCAGATTTACATATTAAACAATTTTTGCTTCATTTCATAAAAGCTGATAATACAAAAATTGTCTAACTTAGCTTTTAAATTAGCCACACGTTTACAAATATTTTAGGAAATCAGTAAGATAAAGGAAGCATAACAATATTCTAAAATTAGCTCCTACAAGTATGAGTACTCAACTGTTTATTTTTATTAGTATAGGTTATTAAAAGTGATTATTTTTGTAGGAAGTACTTGAGGAGATTACCCATTCTAAAGGTTTTCTGATACGTTTTAAATAAAAATTCCTATCCAGCAATCCTATTCTAATCATGTATTTAATTTCACATATTATAATACTGCATTATAAATATTTTACTTGTCAGTTATGATTTTTAAAATTTTAATAAGGCTTTATAACTCCCACATGAATATTTGACTTACTTTAAAATTCAAACTGATGATTCTCCTGTGTTCACATACTGCCCACCTCCAGCAGTTACTCATACTTTAACCCTTTCGTCCCCACATTTCCTCAAAATACAGAGGAATATTAGGTGGTAAATTACCTTACCATAACTATTTTGGTGATCTTTTGTTCTTTTCAGAGTATGACAAGTGAAAAATAAATAAAATACCTAAAGGCACTGTTTACTTTTATGCTGAACCAGAATTATAAACTATTTAGAACTAGCTTTTCTATTTAAAATGACTATTGGAAACAGAGTATGTATCAGTTTTCAATATAACTTTCAATTCATTCCTCTGATACAGACCATTAACACCATTACTGGACAGTATCCAAAAAGCTTTCCATTTAAAATTAACTCAGTAATATGTAGAAACCTAGCAGTCAATTAAAAGCAAATATCCACTTTATAAAACAATTAGAGTAAATATTGTGACTTTATTATCAAAATACAAAGGAATTATGATAGAACAGAATGAGTCGCTAAGAATTATACTAGACAATAATTTGTTTGGCTTGTTTTATGAGAATTAATGAAGTGAAAATTGATTCTTCTCTGAGATTGTCTTTATGATCCAAGTGGGAAAGCTATTAACTGTTTACTCTTAGTTGAAAATAGGAGAAATTTAAAAATACATAGCTTTTATAAAATTTAGAAATGAAATTTCCTAATGTACATAATGTACATTCACAAATATATCAATCACTAAGCCAAACATGAGGAGGAAGAAGAGGGGAGAGAGTGGGGTGGAAATTGGTAAAGGCCCAATTGAGTGGTGTGTGCATGTCTGTCTCTACCATCTTGTACTTCATTAAGAGGTACAACTATAATGCACCAATTAAAATTAAAAAAAAAAGTTAAAAAAGATGTATGACTACAATGCACCAATTTTATAATTAAAAAAACACTTTTATTTTCTTAGCTGATAATTAATTTACTCACATGCTTAATTTAATATTTTGGTTTAGCAGAGTTAAATATTTGTTGATTAATTTATTAAATATTACATAAGTGTTAAACTTAAGAAATTTTATGTCAGAAATTAAAGTAAAAATCACCATTAGCTGGTGTGGTGGTGCACACTTGTAATTCCAGTACTTGGGAAGCAGACTGCTCCTAGGTTCAATCCTAATCACCACCAAAATGGAATAAAGCTAAATAAATTTGGGAAGATAGGTAATAATATATCTTATTATAAATTATAATGTTTAAAATAAAGTACACAACTTTAAGAATAGAATAACAATTGTAATGAGAGTTATTTTTATTTTTTATTCAGGATACCCAGTCCCAACATTTATGAGTTTATAAAAAAATTACCATATATGCAACTGTGTATTTCTTAAATGTATACAGCTTAAACCACCTTAATGCAATAATATTAAATACTCAAGTTTTTTCCCTCAAAGTTAAAAGGTAATGGAAGATCTATGAACGAAAAATCTATTAAGAAATGATAACCAAAACCCAGACTTTGAAAATGTGTATATATCAGGAGCAAGATTAAAATCAAAATTATTTGACAGTGGAAGTGAAGACATGCCATGTAAAACTAAGCAGAGATGCCAAGGATCAGGATGTTATTGATGACAAAAGTATGAAGCTCTAGAGAGATCCATTTTCTCTAAATAGTTGCTGTAGCAGCCTCCTTCACAGATCAGATGCTACTCCAGTTTAGCTGGAGGATACCGCAAAAGTGTTACTCCATGTGAGGACTTTCTGGCATTTGACAACAACAAAAAAAGCACCCTCACATGTGCCATGAAATTACGGACATCAGAGAACTCCCCATTCCTAACATTCAGCAAGCCTTCCTCTTTTGAATTGTCTCCAAACTGTTCCCTTGCCTTCTCATAGCCAAACCAAGGCTACCAGAGATAACATAACACCAATTCAAACAACCTCCCACTTCCAAAATTTTCACAGCATCCTTGCCAATTAGGGACTTTCCCTCTTTTGTTTTGTTTTTCTCTTTTCACTTTATATGGGTTACTCTCTTTTTTGACTCCCTTTAGCCCCTGCAAAAATAGATGCAATGGCAGAGAGGTTCTCTCATGGTGAGCTGATGAATAAATAGTCTTTGTAATTGTAGGGCAGATTTAGTTTTGTCTTTGACAGTAAAAAAAAAAGCCATAAATTTAAAAAATGAATAAATTTAAATATGAAATAAGCAAACACATAAATTTAAAATCAACAAACCAGTGATCTTTCACATTTCTATAGCATGCTATTATTAAGAAACTGTCTTCACTTAGATTATTTACACTTTGACACAACCCAGGAGACATTTATTCATTGGAAAGGAATTCAGAAATAGCTGTTATATTTTTATTTTAATTTTGTTGAAACTTAATAGTTTTGGGCAGCAACTGTTATTCAGTCCCCAAGTGTACTGAATTCTTACAATTCTTTTATATTGACATTTATTTCAAAAAGAAGGTCAATTTTGTCATACCCGAAGCTGGACTGAGTCACACTGGATTATTCTCAGTTCTATACACCCAAATGGGTCAAGCTCAGTGGCCAGAGATAAAAGCTGAGAATCATCTCTTTCACCTAGCTGGCTCTCCTTCCCATTTTTTCGCCTCCTTGGAAGAGAGAGACATGGGCCTGTGAATGTAGGATCTGATTTCCCATGTGAAGAACCTCTAGTTGCAGGTCCAACATCAAGGCATGAGGTGATCAGGTGAAAGAATAATCACAAGATATACATGTTCTACACACATGCCCGGTGCCTCTTCATCTTCTTATGGAAGATCAGATGGTACTACAGTGTAGCTAGGAGAATCTCAAAAAAGTACTACAAGATCTCTTTCATTTAAAAATTGCCCAGCTGGTTGTGGTGGCACACACTTGCAATCCTAGTACTTTGGAGGCTGAAACCAAGAATCACAGGTTTGAGAACAGCCTTAGCAACTTAACGAGGGTCTCAGCAACCTAGCAAGTTTCTTATTCAAACTAAAAATAAAATAAAATAAATCTGGGGGGTGTAGCTAGGAGGCAGACTGCCTTTGGGTTCAATCCACTGTGTGAATAAATAAACAAGTAAATAAATAAGTAACAACATGCCCTGAATTATAGTACAATGGCCATATGAAGATATTGTTATTCCACAGTAGAAATGTGTGGGATAAAAATATAAAAAAGCTTGGCTTCTGAAAAATTTTAGCATGGGATAATGATTTTTGTTTTTAAACATGATATTTGTGAAATGAAAGATAGAAAAAAGAATAAATGGCATTGGGATTTTGAAGAATATTCAAACATGCAAACACTTTGCAGACTAATTCTCTTTTAGCTGTAAATACAGAAAATAAGATAAAAGTACATTATAATTTATTTTAACCTATAAGTAAAAAGATTATCAAAAGATCAATGATAATATCTAAATTTGAAGAGAGATTAAGAGAGATGTACAAATACAAACATGGTATTCTTTCAGAACATTTATATGATTTACTAAAAAGAAGGATCTAGATTTTAATATTTTTAAGAAAAGCAATCGTATATAATACTTTTACTCTGTTGTCTGTTCACAAAATTCTGACTCTTAATTTTTGGTCACTAAAGTACTTGAATGATAACAAAAACATGCTTTCCAAAGGCATTTTTCAAAGACACTAATATCCTTAATTATTTTTAAGTAAATCATAGACAAAACAATTTTTTTAATTGTCACCCACAGTTATTTTAAATAATTGCACTTTTGCTACTTCCTCAAACTAAAAGTTTCTTCTTAAATTTGTCTCTTCTAATTTGGTTCTACTCCACATTTTGAAAATGTTATTATAACATGGTTACCACATTATAAGAATTTTAAGAATGTGATACAAGAACTTCTAATTATAAAAACATTTCATCAATTAATTTAATAAATATTACAATATGGTATATGCTATAATTTATAGTGCAATTCCTAATCATTAGCCTATTCTTGATGAAGAAGTATTATACAGTATGATATACATATCATGTTTGAAATTTTCTGAAATAAAAATTTTGAGAGGAGAAAATAAAACACATCTAATTTTTAGAAATGATTACGCTACTGAAAATACTCCTTGTTAGTTGTCATCATATCCAAAAATAGTTTCCTTTACAAATGGAGCTGTAGCACCTACACTGATACAATAATTTATATTTATGGTCACTGGCATTTCCAAATACAGTCTATTGACAGGAAAGTGTTATCTGGGAGATACATTTTTATGGGCTAATTCTGGCTGAGGTCAACTTCTAGGAAGATTACTTTCTTCCTAGGAATTATAAATCTTTCTCTAATTATATTGTTCTTCCCTCAGGTCTTTCTATTTCTTTTACTTGACTATATTTCATTCATATAAACCTACCAATCTGATCACATCATTACAATACTTAAAATCTTTCTCTATCTGGGGCGTGAAATTCAAAACCCATTAGCACATAAGTGTTACATGTGGCAAGGTCAAAATATTGTGGTTTGGAGAAGCAGAGAGAATTATGAATAAATGTGAACTGTCACTGCAAGATATTCAATTTCTTAATCTTTAAAGCAGATACTTATAGGGTTGTCATGTAGATTGTGCAAGAGAGTATACCTGTAGAATGTGTATTATAGCAGGTGGTCATTAAAGGGTAGATGATGTGTTCATTAGGATTATTAATTCATTGAGTAGCTCTAGTCTCCACCAACTACCATATTTTGCCTATTAAGATATATTTGCCATATCGTTCAAGCTCTTCTCTGCTGTGTGTGTGTTTTATTGAGTTTTGAACCCAGAGTTATTCTACCCCCAAAGCTACACCCCCAGCCCTTTTTCTGTTTTGTTTTGTTCTGTTTAGAAATAGGGTCTCACTAGGATAGTGAGAATCTCCTACCTTGTCTTGAACTTGCAATCCTCCTTTCTCATCCTTACAAGTGCTGTAATGACAGGTGTACCCCACCATGCCCGGATCTCTTCTGCTTTTATGTAGAGGCTTATTCTCCCTGACCCAAGATGGGATTGTGTTACAGAAGGAAAAGAAGATACAGAAAAGTGTGCAAACAAATAGGATTTTAATTATCATAGCCAAATTACTGGAATCTTTCACATCATGATGACTCTGAATAGTGGACTGGTTAAAAAAAAAATAAGACAAATTCGAGAAGGCATATTTATCCCCACAGAAAGGAAGAAAGAAGGGGAATTGTGGAATAAGACTTCTGTTGTAGTTTGGAATTTTATTATGTCCTCCAAAGCTCATGTGTTTAAAACATGTTCCTTATGCCTCAAGGCTCAGAGGTGGGAAATGGTCAGAGAAGATGGGTCACAGGGCAGGGTCTTGGGTATTATTTGCGTCCATGGTCCCTCTCTTGGTCCTTTCTCTGCTCTCAACCACCAGGATGTGAGAGCCATGTCCCTCTGATCCTACCCTGTACTTCTTCCATAGCAGTAGGTAAAGCCTTGGAGCTGGCCCTCTGGACTAAAACCTCTGAAACTGTGAGCCCAGTAGACCTTTTTTCTTCTAAATTGTGATTCTCAGGTTTTTTGGTAACAGTGAAGTGATGGGAGAGCTATCGAAATTAACTTCCAAATCCGATTTCAAATGCTTTCTGTAAATTGTTTTAATTTTACCATCTTAGTGGCTGTTCTCAAATTTTCTCATATATCTTTTGTCACTATGTTAGTTTGTTAGGATTCTGTAACAAACTATCACATATGGAATATTGGTATTGATAATATTGGTGTTGATAATATCACATATGTACATAGCATTGTTTAAACTGTTGCCTTCATTGAGTCTCCTTTCCCCAACTTCCTATTGGCATAATATTCCCTAGTTCATTCATTTCCTTGCAAATAATGCAATTTTTTCTCCTGTATAGCTGTATAAAAATCCTATTGTGTTTATAAGCCACATTTTTGTAATCCAGGCATCTGTACCCCAAAATACTGAAGTTATGTTGTTAAACTGGTAGACACTCAATATTGGACACCATGAATGCTTTATCAATTTTAAGTATATAGACTATGGCAATAATAACCATAGAAGGTGAAAAATTTTGCCCTAGTACCTTAAATATAGGAGATTCACTGTAATAGAAAATATCATGTACCAAATAAAACAACAACAACAACAACAACAATAATGTATTCTGTACTCATACAAACAATGTGCCTTTGCAAGCATTGTTTCTTTGGCTCGTAGCTCATGTTCATACCTTTCATTTGTTCTTATATAATATTTTGTGAAGCTTCTTGTTTAATCTAACACTTGATAAGAAATAATTTGTTTTTTAACATTAGTGCAATTACAATTTTTTGAAAGAACATACCTTTCTTCACACTGAGGCCAAGCACAGAATCATCTAGTAATTTAACGTGAAAAACAGGCCTTCATATTATTTGTCTGTAAATGAATAAAAAATCACCATATTTTTTGAATTGTTAAGAATTTTAATGCATATTTATTATTGCAATCTGTAGTCCCTCATGCATTATTTAATTTCATTAGTGATAATGGGCAAATTGATACTCAGGACACTTCTTTACATTCCACTCTGTATCTATGCTGGCCTACAGGAAACATAATCAGTTTATAATCAGATAAGTATTATGGAATACATTGTCCTTTGTTTTAGACTTAGAGGTCTCATCCCAGCTTCTCTGTGTGGAAATACACTAGAATTATACACAAATTTTAAAAGAAATTTTCAAACAGCAGAATAAAAAGTATAATATTTTATATTTTCATAAAATTATTAAAATGTATATATATTTAATTTTTCTGTCTTAATATACAAATTTTAACATCTAGAATTCTTACTCAACTTCAAATCACAAAATATAAGACAAATGATAGTAAAATGGCTAAACATAACAAAGAAAGAATAATAACAAAATTGAGTGAAACCTTCTAAAAATTTTAGGCAATAGTGATTGACACTACATGCTGATATAAATTCAAATAAACAACAAATATGAAAAAAACTCAAACATTTATTTTGCTGTCAAAAATGCTAATTTTACAGGTGTTTGTAAAGTTGTTTCTATTAAATTGAAAAATGTCAGACATTTTTCAACTAAGAATATTCAATCCTAAGTATTGACCTCATAAAATTAGTGACTATCACATATCTATTAGTATAGCCATATATATGTGTGTATTAATCATTTATTTCTCATTTATTACAGAACTGCTCTGTGGCAAATAAAGACATTGTTGGCCAGTTAAACCATACATTTGTTGAATATTATGCAGCCTTTACAAGAATAAAGGAAATGTCTGCAAATTACCATACAGATTTTTTCCAGATAGTATAAGATGTAAAATATAATATGTATTTCTACTATAATTCCTTTTGCTCATAAATTATAAATATTACATGTAGTGTGTGTGTGTGTGTGTGTGTGTGTGTGTGTGTGTGTGTGCCTTTAAAATATTGGGAAGATGACAGAGAAAACCTTGATAAAAATATTACCTAAATAATTTCTGTGTGCTGGATATATTATGAAATAAAATATGAAAACATTTTAAATTCATAAATATATGCAATTATTATATAAATGTTCAATTTTGTGTAAAGTACATATATACATACATACATACATACATACATACATACATAAAAATCTGCATTTATATAACTAAAGAAATATAAAAAGAAAAATTTTATTTAAAACAAACCAAATCATCAACATCATGGCTGTGAAAATTCATGAAAATCATTTATCACAATAAAGGAAATGAAGATGCCATCTAGCCCTGACATTTCATTATGTTTTCTGAATAATCGATTCTATATTTTCAATATTGGAACTGTTCACATTTGGGCCAGGCTGTTTTTGTCCCAGGACTATCCTGTGGATTGTAGAATGTATAGTACATTCCTGGTCTCTTCTGATAGGTGCCAGTAGCACACCCCGAATGCTTCCTGACATTTCCGAATTTCACTGGGTATAAAAATGTCCCTGTGGAAAGTCTGTACAATTCAGAGTACTATTGGGTAAAAACAAGAATCTAAATTTATAAAGAACAGAAAAAGTGCTTATATTCACATCGGTAGAGTTATATGTAGAAAAAGCCTGATAGACTAATGATAGACTAAAAGGCTTCCATTAGTGAAAATACAGGATGAGAAATAAAAAACAGTATTTCTATACAGCATTAAAATCCAAGAAGGGACATAAAATGAGAGAAATATATTTTTCAATAATTAATAAAAGTGCTGAATTCAGTAGGTCTCATGACAGGGTTAGAAGAGATAGATGTAATAGTAAGAAAGACCTGGAGCTCTGCCATGACCTTTTCCGCAATTAACGGTGTTACAGGCATCAAATCTACTCTGTATTTCCATAAAATAAACACATTTAGTTTCCACAAATGAGTGAATAGGTAGTGTTCGTCTTTCTGTGCCTAGCTTATTTCACTTAATCTAAGGTTCTCCAGGCTCACTTATTTAGCTATAAATGACAGGGTTCCATCCCTTTATTTGGACAAGGGTTATTTTATTTGCATATATAACATAAACTTTATCCATTCATCTATCTATCAGAAGCCAGGAAGAGTATATGAAACAAAAATAGGTTAGCCAACAGGAATCACAGTATAGTTAGAATAGAGGATTTGTACTCACGTTCTGTGGTATAGTAGGGTAACTACAGATTTCAACAATTTGCTATACCTTTCAAAATAACAAAAGAAGAAGTCAAAGCTCTCAACACATAGGAATGATAGTATTTGAAATGATGGAAATACAAACTACTTTAATTTCATTTCATTATTAAACATTGTAAACATATATACAAATATTGTATGTTAAAAAAGCAATGATTCCATTATTTTGTTTTTTTAATTTTTATTTTTTATAAGTGGAACATATTGAGAGTGGTGTATATTTACATTGTGCTTCATGCCCGTCCTCCTCCCTTTCCCTCCCCCCCCCAATAGAGAGTGTCCTGGTTAACCATGTTGCATTTATGCTATTACACATATTCCTATGTAGCTCCTCCATTGAACAACCTCTGCTTTCTTCCTGTCCTATCCTCTGTTCAAGCTTTGCTGAGATTTCCCCTCCATCATCTGGAGTCTCTCTGGTATTACCACTGCTCCCTAGCTTGGGCACATTAGGGAAAACATATGTCCCTTCCCTTTCTGTGCTTGACTAATCTCACTTAACATAATGTTCTCTAGTTCCTTCCATCTTCTTGCAAATGCTATTATTTTATTTTTCTTTATAGCTGAATAGAATTCCATTGTGTGTATTTCCCATAATTTTGCAATCCATTTATCTGTTGATGGAGATCTAGGTTGGTTCCATATTTTGGCTATTACAAACTGTGCTGCTATGAACATGGGTATGCATATGTTAACGTAGTTCTCTGATTTCAACCCCTTTGGAAAGATACCCAGGAGTGGTATAGCCGGATCAAATAGTGGAGCTATTCCCAGTTTTTCTAAGGAGTCTCCATACTGATCTCCATAGTGGCTGAACTACTTTGCACTCCCACAAACAATGTAAAAGAGTTTCTCTTTCCCCACATCCTCGCCAGCAATTTTTGTTCTTTGATTTCTTTATGTTTGCCACTCTGATTGAGGTTAGTAGGAATCTCAGCGTAGTTTTGATTTGCATCTCCCTGATGGCTAGTGATGTTGAACATCTTTTCATATATCTATTGGCCATTTGTATCTCTTCTTTTGTGAAATGTCTATTCATTTCAGTTCCCCATTTATTGATTGGGTTGTTTGTTTTGCTAGTGTAGAGTCTTTTGAGCTCTTTGTATATTCTGGATATTAGCCCCCTATCAGAGTGGTGACTGGTAACGATCTTCTCCCATTCTGTAGGCTTCCTCTTTAGGTTCTTGATGGTTTCCTTTGATGAGAAGAAACTTTTTAGTTTGAAGAGATCCAACTTATTAATTCTTGCTTTGATTTCCTGTGCTTTGGAAGTCTTGAGAAAGTTACTCCCTGCACCTATATGTTGCAGTGTAGATCCTATGCCTTTCTCTAATAACTTCACAGTCTCTGGCCTAATTTCTAAGTCTTTGATCCATCTCGAGTTGATTCCTGTGCATGGTGAGAAGTGAGGATTTAGATCCAACTTTCTACAAATGGATAGCCAGTTCTCCCAGCACCATTTGTTGAAAAGGCTGTCTTTTCTCCAGTGTATGAGTTTGGCCCCTTTGTCAAAGATCAGTTGACGGTAGATGAGTGGGTTTGTCTCTGTATCTTCTATTCTGTTCCACTGGTCAGTCTGCCTATTTTTGTGCCAATACCATGGCGTTTTTACTACTATATAATTTGAAGTCTGAGATTGTGATGCCTCCTGCCTGGTTCTTGTTGCTGAGAATTGCTTTGGCTATTCTGGGTCTTTTCTTCCTCCATACAAAATCCATATCTTATTTTTCCAGGTCTATGAGAAATGTTGTTGGTATTTTAATGGGGATTTCATTGAATCTATAGATCACTTTTGGCAGAATGGCCATTTTGATGATATTTATTCTGCCTATCCATGAGCACGGGAGATCTTTCCATCTTCCAAGGTCTTCTTCCATTTCTTTCTTTAATGTTTTGTAGTTTTTGTTGTAGAGGTCTTTTACATCTTTGGTTAGGTTTATTCCTAGGTATTTTTTTGGTTTAGAGGTTATAGTAAATGGAATAGTTTTCTTTATTTCTTTCGTTGTGGATTCATTGTTGGCATAAAGAAAAGTAACTGATTTCTTTAGGTTGATTTTGTATACTGCGACTTTGCTGAATTTGTCAATCAGCTCCAGAAGTCTTTTGGTTGAGTTCATTGGATCCTCTAGATAAAGAATCATATTATCTGCAAATAAGGATAGTTTTAGCTCCTCTTCCTATTTGAATTCCTTTGATTTCCTTTTCTTGTCTTATTGCTGTGGCAAGAGTCTCAAGGACTATATTGAAGAGGAGAGGTGATAATGGGCATCCTTGTCTTGTTCCTGATTTTAAAGGGAATTCTTGCTGGTTTTCTCTGTTCAATATGTTGTTGGCTTTGGGTTTATTGTATATAGCCTTAATGATGTTGAAATATGTTCCTTCTATTCCAGTTTTCTGCAATGTGTTTAACATAAATGGGTGTTGGATTTTGTTGAATGCTTTTTCAGAATCTACTGAAATGATCATGTGGTTTTTGTTCTTCTATTTATGTGGTGAATAACATGTATTGATTTGCGTATGTTGAACCAGCCTTGCTTTTCTGGGATGAAACCAACTTGGTTGGATTCCATGATTTTGAATTCTCTGATATGAGCACAAGAGAGTAAGAATATAAAATTAATTTTAGGATATTATTGAGACATTAATGACACAGTATAAAATTCACCTCTTAAAATGCCCATTCTGGATACTCTATATTTCCACATTAACTTTTATTTATTTATTTATTTATTTATTTATTTATTTATTTATTTATCTAAATGAGAAAACTGACCAGACAGGTAGAATAGAGAAAGAAGATTAGGGAAGGAGAGGAAGGAGGAAAAAAAGAGGATTGATGAAGGAAATATAAAAGAAAAATGAGGGTAGAGGTCATTAACAATTATTGTTATGGTGTATGCTAAGAAATTTTTTTCTCAACAACCGTTGTTACTTGCAGGTACTATATTCTTTCAAAGAGGCATTTGAGGTTGTATTTAACACCCTGAATAAAAGGTGCAGATGCTTTGAGGTTAATATATGCCAACATTCCATGACTTGTTATAAAGGGGTAACTGCTAGTCTGAGAACCCTCACACAAAGAGAAAGGGAAAACATTAACAGGTACAACTTCAAGAACCCTAAAACAATATAAAAGGGGCAACAGGACAACAACAGATGTTTACAACTGCATAGCAATGAAACTTAACAGTATAGAGGTACCTAGATAATCAGAGGGACAATTCAAAATTTGATAACTAAAATGATTAAAAATGTAAGGAATAAACTCAGAATAAATTATATGTGAAAGAACATGTAAATAGAGAAATATGAACTCTGAAAAAGAACCCAAACAGAACCCCTGAATGGGATAAAAAAAACACAATAAATCTAATAAAAAAACTCAATAGGAAGCATCTCCACATTAATTTTAGAGTCAGCTTGCTAATTTATGCAAAAAATCTAGCCAGATCTTTAAAAGGGATTATGCTAAAACTATATGTCAATTAGAGAATTATGATCATCTTAACAGTACCAACATTTCTGATACATAAACCATGAGAAGTCTTTTATTATTTAGGTCTTTATTGATTTTCTTAATGAAGTTTTATATTTTCCAGAGCATAAGTAATGTGCTTCTCTTAAAACATTCTATTCATTAATACCTTGTTATTTTCAAGCCATTGAAACAGTTATTTTCTTTATTTATTTTCAGACTATTTATCACTAGTATATAGAAGTGCAATTGACTTTATGTCTAGTGTTCTTTAATTCTGCAACATTATTAAATGTATTTATTAGTTTTAATAGTGGGTTGTTTTGGGCTTGCTTCAAAAAATTAGAGATACTGGTGATGTGTGCATTACATATTTGTTTGAGGCTAAACCCTAAAGAAAGAAAATTTGTGCTACTAAATTTTTGTTCTTATGAAACTATAAACCAAAGAGGAAACTCTTTGCTATAAGTCTTTTGGGAATAAGTACATATAACCAACCATCTACATCCATGAATTTCACATCTGTAATTTCAATTACTATAAGTTGAAAATATTTGGGAAGATTTTTGTGTAAGTACTGAACATGAACTGATAATTATTTGCTAAACAAAATAGTATAAAATGACTTTGTGTCTAGTTAGTGAAAATAACATTAAGAACATGGTATTACTGTCTTATATTTTTCTTTAATTCTGTCAAATGATAATATGCATAAGAATTTAAAAGTAGGTCATTTACAGTTATCACAAACATGTCTTTGAAGATATTAGTCATTTTATATTAACTTACCATTTGCTAATGCAATTACATTTTTGCCTTTCAACATCATATTTAATTAAGAATGGGTAAAAATGATTGCTTCAGATGCTTGTACCTACAGAGTCAATGAAATTTTATTTCATTTTGCTTCTTTTTATATTTAAATAAAGAAAAGACTTTTTTTAGAGCAATTTTTTCAGCTTCGGTACATTCATAAGTGTTGGGGAAAATTGAGTGAATGATAAATGGAGCCCGTGATAAACAGATCCAGGACTGCTCCTCAGGAGCTTAAATTCTACTGTAGGAGAAGCAGCAGAGTACAGCCCAATGGAGGTAGGCCTGATTAACTCCCTGGCTTGGCCATCTCATAGACGTGTGGAGTTCTCAACGTATCACATGTTCTCTCCCTTAATCTAAAAAATGTGATAGGATTTGTAAATTCTGAGTCTTGAATTTAGCAGATGTAGAATAATGGTTGAGAACAGTATGAGCCACTGTGATTATGGAAAATGTTAAAGTCATCTCATCTCTTGAAGTCCTGAATCTGTCTCTCATTTTCAGAGTGACTTTTAATATTTACATTGTCCATATCTCAGATGGTTCACATGAAAATTGTAATATTACCAACTACTTTTTGGGTATTTGTGAGAAATAGCATAAATGATACATGATGGACTGTTTAGAACTGTGTTCAGCACATAGTAAATATTTTGTGGATTTTGTGGATATCTCTTACCACTCTATATAATAAGAGCTTTTTTTTTATCTAGGAGTAACCCTAGAATTCAAAATTTAATAATTTAGAAAATTGCTAGTGGTTGCAAAATAATAATGAAGAAAATCTTTTCCTTTGATTTCTCACATTTTGGCTTAGTTTAAATAATTATACAATGTAATATATCATTATACATAATAAATATATAAATACCATATTATATAATAAATCATTAAAGATAATAAATATGCCTGCATAAGTATTTGGAAATTTAAATAATAACCAAAGTCTGTATAAAACAAGAATACTTTAAGGCACAAACATAAATTTTCTTTGAAAAGATAAATATAAGGAAAAATTGGAGGAAAAAAATTTAATCTTAAACATAATGTTACAATTAGAGAAAGGACATGTATCAGGAGAATTAAGAAAAGCCTATTTTATTGAATGTTAAATATTATTTAAAGTGCTATTACCTTATGACTCATGCTTTAGAGAAAGACATAATGTATTCTAAGATAAAAGTGAATTATATTGAACTATATTTTTCATGAAATACAGAAACATGCACTCTGAAATAGTTATACATGACATATTAAATTTATTTGATACATACAAAATAATGCTTATTAGCAAGTATATAGATAAACTATATATATGGATACATATATGTATGCATATACCATACTACATGTATGAAATTAATGTATAGGTAATTAATAATCTTATTAAGAGATTTCATATGAGAAAGTAACAGTGGAACTGATCTACATGCAGTGTGAGGAGAGCTTAGAGCAGAGCATGAAGTCCTAGGAGAAGCTCCTCTAGGTCCTCTGAGGTCATTGGCGAAGGGCCATGGCCTTCAAGACCCTGCTTTCTGTATCTCTTTATCTTCACATTCCCTGAAGTACATCCTGTTCTCAGTACACCTTGGGAGGCGTATTTCTAGTTATCAGCAGTATGTTCTTTTCCGAGGGTTGGTTCCTAGGATTAGATTCAGAATGTTGGTATTGTTAGTTTTTTAATGATTAAGCACAGTTGTACTGATTCTGCTGCCTGCATGTATGCCATGTGTAAAAAAGGAATGGCTCACAAGTAAAGATTGTCAATTGTTCATCAGTTGTCTGTGGCTCATTCAGATCTGGGATCCCCGGTGCCGGGTCCTCGAGACCCCACCAGTGCAACCCAACCCCTCGAGACATGTGACATTGGTGATTTCATTTAACCAGTGTCAAACAAGTCCATTAATAATTTTTAGTTCAAATCTTAAATTCTCTATTGATTTTTAATCCTTAGGAGAGTCACTTCAACTTCTTGCATCCTAGTTTGTTGTTTTGTCACAGGGAGCAAACCCAGAGACATTCTATCAAGATTTTAATATGTAAAGCCGCTGTAAAAATATCTACCATGCATACACACACACACACACACACACACACACACACAAGCACACACACAATTTATCAATTATCTGAGTACACAGTGGGATGTGGAATATGAGAAATAATCAAATATAGCCATGATTACTTCATTAATAGTATTTTAATGAGAATTACTAATAAGAGTAGCTTATATATGCATGCATGTATATGTCTTTGTGTGTGTGTGTGTGTGTGTGTGTGTGCATGTGTGTGTGTGTGTGTGTGTGCGTGTGTGTGGTACTGGGGGTGGAACCCAGAGCCTTTCTACCTCCGGGCTAATACTCCCAGACCTATTTTATACTTTATTTGGAAACAGGGTCTCACTAAGTTGCTGAGAGCCTCACTAAGTAGCCGAGGCTGGCTTCGAACCTGTGCGATCCTCCTGTCTCAGCCTCCCAAGCACGGGGATTACAAGCGTGCGCCACCACGCCTGGCTGTATATGTCTTTTATATAAAGTATGTATACACACATGTAATTATGGAAAATATACTGATTTACTTTAATCATCTTTTTACTGTGAAATATGTAGAAATTATCAGAAACACTGCAAGATAACATAGAAGAATTCCTCACACTCTTCACCTGGCTTCTCTTGAACTGTTAATATCCTACATTACCAAAGTGCATCGTCACAACTGAGAAATCAGTTCTAGAACGTTCCTCCAGATCTTTCTGAGATTTCACTAGCTTTCCCACAAATGCCTTTTTCTGTCCAAGAATGCCACTCAGGATATCACCTTAGATTTACTCATCATGTCTATGTAAGTCTTTCCAGACTGTGACAGTTACTTAGGCCTCTTCATTTGATAACCTTGATGGTTTGGAGCGTATTAAATACAGAATGTGTCTCTATTTGTTTTTGTTATAGTTAGAATGGTAATTTGGGGCAAGATAAAAAAGATGTAAAACACGTTTTATCACATAATTAGAGGGTTGCATGGCATCATCATAGCCTATCATGATGTTAACTTTTCATCCTGGACTAGTGTGGTTGTACATGTATCTCCTATAAATTGTCATTCCCGCATTACCACCTATCCCATATTATTTTGTGCAATGCGTCCAGCATAAAATAGTGTAGGATATTAACAGTTCAATAGGGCAGCATGAGTTCTCCCTCCTGGAAGGGAGAGAGTCTCTAAAAATTACTTGGCAGCTGGGCATGGTGACACACTCTGGTAATCCCAGCATTCGGGAGGCTAACACAGCAATATCACAGTTTGCAGACAGCTTCATCTACTTAGTGAGGCCCTTTGCAACTCAGTG
The DNA here is from genome assembly GCF_963383645.1 of Muscardinus avellanarius. NCBI lineage: Eukaryota > Metazoa > Chordata > Mammalia > Rodentia > Gliridae > Muscardinus > Muscardinus avellanarius. Next base: position 7,475,814 of record NC_137791.1, on the reverse strand, counting down.
AGACCCTATTTTGGAATAAAGTATAAAAAATGGGGCTGGAGGTTTAGCTTAGAGGCAGAATGCCCCTGGGTTTCATCCCCAGTACCACAAAATTTTACTTGGCATTGAACAGTATGTATATTTAACTATATATTTTATTATTTGTCCTATATTGCATTACCATGCTATTGTTTTGTTCTTTACATTGTCTCAAATAGCCACTGAGAACTCTTTTAGCTAGCTCCTATGCTTCCTTGACATATCCTGTTTCTTTGTTTTGGGTACTTTCCTATTTTCTGAAATTGTATGATTTTCAAAATTCTTAAATATTTTTCCTACCACAGCCACAGAGGCAGTTATTTCTCCAAGAAACCCTCGATTCTAATATTAGAGAATGGTATCAGACACCCAGAAGTAAATACTGAGCTCTATCTCTCTTCCCCGTGAGAACATAGAAAAGAAGAAAAAAGATCTCTTACCAGAACCCTCCCATTCTGGCATCATAGTCTGGGACTTCCAGCAGTGATATCTGTGAGGAAGTAAATTCCTTTTTTCTAAGCCACAGAGTCTATGGTACTTTGTTATGACAGCCCAAGATGAATAAGGAACATTATTTTCAAACATTATGTAGGTCAGTTTCTGTTTTTGCTTTACCTCCTTTAAAAAAACTGTCACATATTTGTACTATAGCTGTATTTCTTTTCTACAGTTGAAATTTTATCTTGGTAATCCCTGATTTGCATGCATTAAAGTTCACACATCTTTGATGTAAGGTTTATGGATATTGGCACATATGTATGTGAATATATTGACCTATGTGTAGTTACATGAACCTTTCTCCATATAGGTATGTGTATCCACCACACTAGTACTATGTAGAAAAATTTTATAACATTAAAAAAGTCACTTGGTTCCTTTTTTTTCACACAATACTTTCTCATTCTCAAGGTCCAAACAGATATTCATCTTTTTGTATTCCTAACATTTAGTTTTGTTCAGAAATTTATTATGATTAAATTATGAAGTATATAGTCTTTTCAGTATATGGCCTTTTCACTTTGAAAAATGTACTTAGGACTCATCTATATAGTTGAGTGAGTTCATAATATGTTCATTTTTATCAATCACTATTATTTTTGTTTTTTGGATTTTTTATATATTTTTATTTTTATGTGGATCATATTGAAAATGACATACATTCAGACTATGTTTGGTGTCCTCTACCCCTCCCAACAATGAGTGTCCAGGTTAACCATGCTACATTCATACTTTTACACATATTCGGATGCAGCTCCTCCATTAATCAACCTCAGCCTTCTTCCTCTCCTACCTTTTCATTTCAGCTTTGCTGAAGTTTCCCCTCCATTATCTGGAGTCCTTCTTATTAGTTCAGCAACTATAGAGATCCGTGTGGAGATTCCATAGAAAACCGGGAGTAGATCCACTATATGATCCAGCTTTACCACTCCTGGGTATCTTTCCAAAGGGGTTGAAATCAGAGAACCACAGTAACACATGCATACCTATGTTCATAGCAGCACAATTTGTAATAGCCCAATTAGGGAACCAACCTAGGTCTCCATCAACAGATGAATGGATTACAAAATTATGGAAAATACATACAATGAAATTCTACTCAGCTAAAAGAACAAAATCAGGTCATTCACAAGAAGATGGAAAGACCTGGAGAACATTATGTTAAGTGAGATCAGCCAAGCACAGAAAGAAAAGGGACATATATTTTCTCTAATATGCCCAAAGTAGGGACTGTAAATGACTATTATTTTATTGTAAAATTATACCAAAGTTTGATTATCCATTCACTTGTTAAAGGGCACCTTGGTGCTTCTAGTTTGGGAAATTATTAATCAAGAAAGGTGCTACAAATATTTGCACACAGGTTCTTGGGAGGATTTATATTTTCAAATTGAGTAAAAATACACAGCAGTGTCTGATTTCTGAACACTGTGCTAAAACTATGCTTAACTTCCTATGAGATTTCCCAATTGCCCTTCAGAACACTTTAAAATCACTATTATCATTCCCATATGCAGTAGGTGAGAGTTCTACTCATTATCTCAATCCTTCAGTATTGTTGGATTGGTAAATTTTCCTCAATTATCCAGTTGCTTCGTTAAAAGAGTTATCCACACAAAAATAATTTGTTATCTGGGGAAATACAAAACATTAACAACCTTTGAAACCTAATAGTTGTGATATACTGGAGAATGATAAGAAGAGATAGCTAATGCATTAAAGTGGCCTTTAATTTGTCCTCTTTTTGTGACTATAATGAAATACCTGAGTCAGGCAACTGTAATGAGAAGACTTTCACTCAGTTCACAGTGTGGGAGGTTTGAAATCATGACACTGGTGTGGGTTTAGTCCTGGTGATGGCATATTTCTTATCTGCCAATGTCCTGGGCTATAAATGGAAACACATGGTAGTAGGATTCAACACCAGACACATCTCCTAAGGTCACACTCCCAGGGACATAGGTACACAGGGAGCCTAGGTGTCTATGTCTGTGTGTCTGGTCTCTGTAGCTCTTCTTATAAAGACACTACAATTCAATCGTGGAGCTCAACCCTAATTTTTTTTTACCTAAACCTAATCTCTCTTCAAAGGCCTTTACTTCTAAATATCATTTTCAGTTTAAATTTTTACCCTTCTAATACCACTAACTTATGACCTTGGGGATTCAGTTAATTTTGTGAATCCAGGAGGACAAACTTTATTTAAATCCTAGCTTGCTTACTTCTATAATGCTAAGTTTTTTATATTTCATTTAATGGCTAAACTGTAAGCCCACATAATTTGAAAACTAACCTGATATGTTGTTTGATGTCTCTAATTTAAATGAATAAAGAAGCATTATGATCTATTGAAAAACTCCATCAAACTATAAATAGAACAGTCAGTTCTGCCATAAGTGATGTTAATGGTTTATTTCTCTGATTATATATTTCATTAAATTTCACCATAATTACTAATTTTCTTGAGCAGATCTTTGTAATGTGTATTTTATTCAGGTAAACCATGATGTGGCTGGACACATTAACAGTAACTGCTGTGTAGGAACAGAAAGGGTAACAGTGATACAGGAGTGAGTAAAAATTGTGGGAGGCATTGTCATTTCCTAGAAGTCTTTAATTAGGAATGATTTGGGGAATTTTAAGGCTAACTTGCACCATGTAGCAACAGAAGGGAAAGAAAATTTGTGCATTATGATTTTAGCATATTTTTAAAACCACTAACTAGTCAAGAGATATTCCGTTTTCCTGCTCTCATTATAGCCTTAACACTTTTTTGTACTTTGGTCTTCAGCTTTCTTATCTATTGCAGAATTGGGAAAGATTGCCCATATTCAGCTTCTCCAGATATCAAATTAAGTGTGTGTTCCTGGGCGTATTAACTCATTGTTCAACATTAAGCTCAAAACATTTTTGGTTAGAAGGCTTATATAAGTGTTACAGAATAATTTTTATGTTTTCTCTTCCAGTGAAGATTATCTATGCTATACATATGGCTTCAGAATTTTTTTTTATTTTATTCTCACGTATAAATCTAAGTTTCTAAGAATTTGTAAAGATAAAATGCATGTTGTTATCTTCGGTGACTAATGTTAAGTCACTGCACATCAGCTCTCCTGGCTGCCTCTTATTCTCAGGCTTCCATCTCTACACTCCTTTGTGGCCCACAGCCTGTATGGAAAATAAGATAGAAAAGGGAAGCCTGTGTACCTTGCCTTTGTTACAAATACATAAAAGATAGACTTTTTTGACATGGCAATATTTTTCTCTAAGTGATGTAATTCCTTATGAAATTGCTTTCTTATTTTAGTTTTCTTTTATTAAAAAAATGATGCTACCTTTATTTTCTTCTTTGTCCTGCTTTCTGAATTGGGAGAGACACCGATTACAAATCATTTTTTTCTTAATTTGCTTTACTTAACCTCCATAGTTTTTATTGCATTTTGGTAGGAATAAGCAAAAACATGGACATGTGTCTTCTCCAGTGAGAAACATGAATTCAAATCAATGACTAAATAACAGATTATTTGAGGACCAGATAATATAGAAACATAACCAGTTAATCAATCGGTTATAACTGAGTGAGAGATTGTATCCATAAAAAAATAAGCAACTTAGGGATGATTGTTTGAGATTCTACAGAAAAGATATGAACCAATTGCTATAAAAGTACATAATAAGGAAAAGTTCACTGTGACCAAGAGAATCAGAAAAACATGCTTTGTAGATAGGCCTTGAAATATTAAAATTTAAAAAAATAAAATCTGCTAGTCTGCCTCCTCTTTTGTGTCAGTCTCTATAATTTAAGGCCTTTATCTCTCGGTGAGTTCTCAGCTCAATATTCAGTTCTTCTCTGAATCTAGCTCTGTGTTATTTGGGGGTAGTTCATGGCTTGCTTTGACAATTAAGCCTTGCGTATCTTGGAAAGAGCTCACCATGCAGGCAGGCCTGTCGAGGTGAAAATGGAAATCTCCCTTGGAAACTGGAGAGAATTTTCTCTGGGTCAAACTTAAGTTGCAAGAAGGTAGTTGCAAGAATCAGTCTCCAGCCTAGGCTAGAGGTGGTATACTTCAGTTTTTATGTAAAGAGATCATCAGTCCTTCTGGGGTTGTTTGATATAGCAATGTGGTAGAATCTAAGCAAAGTGACTAAGTCTAGAATCCTGGGGAATCACACATCAAAATAAAGATCAGAGAAATGCACAGGCTGATTCTCCTTGAGAGACCATTGCCTGTATTGTATATTTTAATTTCAACATTCTATTTCCTATGTAATTCACTTTTTCTCACTTTGAAATGTCTACCAAATATTATAGTGAAATTATATAAGAAGATATATTAAAATATTTTTTAGGATTAATACACTGCAGAGTATTTTTCAGATGTTGATACTTTGCTCCAAGACACTTCAACACCAGACCAAAAAAATGAGATTATATGGAACTTAAAGAGTCTTATGAAATGTAAGGATGCTGAGGAAAAATGTGTGAACTTGAAGTAAAAGTGAAATGATTCAACAAAATGAAATGATGTGGGAGTCGGAGTCAGAGAAAGTTTAATACCATGTACATGAGAACAACTGAAGGACAGAAATATTAAAAAATACATCTAGCACCTGATAATAATCATTGATATTGTTAACTCTACAACATGGAGAACCATAAAAATTCATCATAATCGTTTCTGGTTTTCAGAACTAGTTTTGTTACCTATATTATATATGAGTAGTCAGTGTCAGAAGAGTGTCGTAAAGCATCTATCGTATGAGAGAAAATGTACTATCTGTACCTGAGAACGAGAATGCTAAAATATTTCAAACCTACCTATCTTAGAATCTAAGAAATTTAAGGTGAAATGATATACAGCAACCAAAGTGTACCTGCTTTGTATCCATCAGCATTCTTGCAGCTGTAATCTAAAGACTGACCACAGAACTTAGAAGAAAGAAGATTCATTTTCTTAAGGTTTTGAAATCGGTCCATGTGAGGCTGGAGATGGTAGATCTCAAGGCATGGAGGCAGGAGGTAGAAGGAAAGCACATGGACAGTGCGAGAGAGAGAGAGAGAGAGAGAGAGAGAGAGAGAGAGAGAGAGAGAGAGAGAGAGAGGATGGAGAGAGAGAGAGGATGAACCATTTATATAATCTCCATGGGTACATTCCCAGGAACCACCTCTCCAGACACACCCTACCAGCCTATCAGGGTAAATCCATTACTTCTAGTATTACAATCTTCGTGACTCATTTACATCAGGAGCTTTTGAAGGACATTTTATATTAAATGTAACACAATTTCTTTTTGCTTTGTCAGGATTCTATTTCCCTCAAAGATAAGAAGGATAGGAAGGAGGGACGATAGAGTGAGTTTTGATAAATTCACCGAAATGCTGTAATATAGGATGATTGTGTTCTAGTGTTCTATAGCAAGTGGAGTGATTAGAACTCACAATATGTTATATATTTTGCAAAGAACTTGAGGAAAATAATTTAAAGTTCCCAATGCAAGGAAATGATGGATATCTAATATACAGAAATGATAACCTTGATTTGAGCATTACACAATTGGATGGATGTATGAAATTTTCACAGTGTATCCCATAAATATGAATAGTTATTATATAGAAAGTATACATTTTCAAAAGATTGAGGTTTAAAAATAACATAAAAAGTGTCATCTTTCTTAATTAGATTGCTAATAAGCTATATTCTAAGAATGTTTTTATGATTATTTGTGAAGAATGCATCTTTCTTTTTCTTTTCTTTCCCTGAAATCAAAAGAATATAAATTAATGGCTACTTAACATAATAGCAAATTACCAGTGATGAAAAATGTGTACACACATTAATTTTAGAGGTCCAAACTACATGTTAGGACATAATCACATAAGTAAAAATAAAACCTCATCAACACACAGTAAAAACACTCACTAAACTATATTGTATTTACTATCTTTCAAAAATAATTTTAATATTATACAATTTTCTCAGTTGAACTTAGAAGCAAATAATATTTTATTGATAACAAACATCTAAATTTTATTCCAAAAATAAATATAAGATGTGTGATAAATATACACAGTATATTTAATGTGGAAATACATAAAAGAAGGATCTTTTTAAGGTACAAAGTATAAGTTATTGTTAATTTTTATATTACAGTAAAGCAATCAAATTAAAAGTTACTTTAATATTGAGGCAGGAATTCTTCTACTTTTTCTTAATCATGAAGGCAATTTAAAACTGTTGCTTGTATGTACATAAGTAGTCAAAGTTGATGGTTTAGTAAGATTAACCAAAAAAAAAAAATACAACAGGATTTGTGCTATATGGTCATTCTTCATTTGGTTGAGATTTTTAGCAGTGTAAGAAATAAAGGTTTTGGTGCTGACTGTTACGTTAGAAAAAATTTCAGGGAAGAAATCGCGTGTTCATCATTCCAGGAACTATTATAACTCCATGAGCTTTGTAAGAGAACACATTGTTTGTTTAATTAATTGCATAACCACTAAAACATCTGTAGCTGAAAGAATAAGCCAGGTACAGAAATAAAAATACTGCACTGCCTGATTCTTATGCAGAATGTGTAAAAGAGTGTCTCATAGAAGCGGAACGTAGAATTGGGAGTTACTTGGGTTCGGAGTGACTTGACGGTTGTGGTGTTTTGTGGGAATGGTGTTGGTAAAAACGTCAAATTTTAGTTAGATAAGAGAAACAAGGTGAAAAGATCTTTCTTACAACATGAAAACTAGTATCGATAACGTACTGCATTCTTAAAAGGGTTAACAGATTGAATGTAAAGTGTTCTCACCACAAAAATGATACTTTGTGAGGTGATGTTCTGTTAATTAACTATATTTATTTTTTTCCATGGTGCATATGTACCTCAAAATAGCATATTGTACACAGGAAATACAATTTTGTCTGTCTATGTGAACAACAAAATGAATTATAAATGTTTTTATACAGTAAATTTTGGACAGAATATAGGAAAACATTTTTATAGTCATGAAGTTAAATTTACAGAGGAATTTCAAATCATTTTTATCGATAAGTCGAATCCTTTTTCTGGATTTCTGTTTTTATAGTTAATATTCTGTAAGTTTCCATCTGATTCAGGACGTATCAGTTCATCATCAAAGCTGAAGATAATCTCTCATTATTATAATTTCTATATTAATTTCATTCTTTACTTGACAAATATTCACTTGATGATTATTCTAAATCAGGTTATCTTCTTTGCCCTAAACTTAGGGGAGTGTCCAAAGAAATCTCCTGCCCTACCCTGTTTCTAAAATGGTTAGGGGAGATGGTTAATGGGAGAAAATAAATTACACAGAGAAAGTAAATCATGTAACTGGCTTAAGAGTCAAATGGAAAATATCACAGATAGCCTATATATTAAATATTTTTAGATCTTTGAGCAAAGATTATTAAAGAATTGCCCCAACTTATCCAGAACATATTACAAGGGACAGACTTTTAAGAAAGAGTCTGTGGCATCAGGAGAAATAATAATTACCTGTCCAATTACAAAGGCAAAGTGCACTATTAACAAGACTTTTAAGAAAGAAGGCCAACATGGTACACATAAGCAAATTAAGAGGCTGTCTGCAAACGATCAGATGTAAATTAAAACAAGAGCACACAGGGCTCTGGATGATACAATACGGTCAATAAGATACAACTTTATTCTGACAAAATGGGAGGTCACGGAAATGCTTTTAAGATTACTTGTGAAGTGATGTGACGCATGTCAACTGGATGACTCTTTCTGCAAAGCAAAGGGTAAACTGTTTTAGAGGTGTACTGGAGAGGTGAGTGGGATAGTTAAAGGAAAGGAAGGAACTAGAAAGTATAAAGCAGGAAACCGGTGAGAAAATAAAACAATGGAAGAAGCTTGCAGGAAGATGAAAACAGAGTCGAAACCCTCAGGGGAATTGTGTGTATATTTATCACACATCTTATATTTATTTTTAGAATACAATTTAGATGTTTATTATCAATAAAATATTATTTGCTTCTAAGTTCAACTGAGAAAATTGTATAATATTAAAATTATTTTTAATAATTTAATATTATACAATTTTAATGCCCCAACTAGGGAGTATTAGGGACATGAGAGGGACTCCAGATAATGGAGGGGAAACCGCAGCAAAGCTAGAATGGAAGGAGAGGAGAAGAAGGCTGAGGTTGATCAGTGGAGGAGCTTCATCTGAATATGTGTACAGGTGTGAATGTAGCATGGTCAGCTGGACACTCATTGCTGGGAGGGGGAGGGAAGGAGGGAGGGCACCAAGCACAGTCTGAGTGTATGCCATTTTCAATATGTTCCACATAAAAATAAAATTAAACAAAGAATAAAAATAGGGCTGGGGGTGTAGCTTGGAAGTGAAAAAAATAAAAACCTTAGAGGACCCTGACTCTGGCTCGTCTTGGGGAGCTCTGAACTTAACAACATCCCACATCTCAGATTATCTTCATGGGAAATGGAAACTAAAGATAAAAAAACCTCAATATCAGCAAGGCCATTTTTAAGCACCCAGAATGAAAAAGAAAAAAAGAAGCAATAAATTCCCAGAATAAGCAGAGACCAAAGGGTAAAGATGCAATCCCTGGACAGTTGGGAACTTTGGAAATTTAGAAAAACCTTACACCCAGCAACCTGAGACTTACTCCATGAACACAGAAGGCACCAGTCACAAAGTGGCACCGTCCACCAGGATAGGACAGAGAAGAATGGCCAAATCCACAATCCTTCTTATTTCTGTCCCCTTACAGTGTAACCAGTGGAGAGCTGAGTGCAGGAACCCCAGTTAGGTTACTTACTGCAGATCCTCAAGGAGTAACTGAAAAGGGACCACAAAAAAGTGGGAATTTATGCAGACCATGGCTACCGGCTGTACAAGCAACTCTGAAAATCAGGCTTGAAAACCACTGTAGAGAGAGTGGAGTTTCTGTACTTGATTTTGGACTCACCCTCTGTGAGTGCTCCCTGCCAGGTAGACAGAGAGAGACGTTGGGCAGGAGACAATTGCACTGAGATGACAGATTGGTATCTCTCTTACAGGCTTCCAGGCAAGTGAGAATGCTTGGAAATTTGGGGACCCACTATAATAAGTGGATCTTAAAAAGACCCAACAGGGCTGCAGAGACCAAGTGTGAGAGCATTTTTGTTGTTGTTGTTGTTGTTGTTGTTATTCAATTTTTCTTTTCCTTTTTCACTTTTTTCTTTTGTTTTTTTTTTCATGCGTGGTTATGTTTATTGATTACTGCCCCTCTTTCGTTGTGTGCTTGTACATTTTTGTTTTATCATTTTTGTTTTTATCCTATTTCTTTCTTCTCCTTCCTTCTCTCCTTTTTTTTTTTTTTTTCTCTTGCAGTGCAGGGGATCCAGCCAAGACCCTGTTGAATGCTGGATGAGTAGCCTGGGCCACATCACCAAAACCCAGACTACAAGAGCCTTCTGTCAGCAGCCAGCAGTCAGGGTCAGCCTCTCCCTGCAGCTCCACCCCAATTGGCCTCCTTAGCAAAGTAAGAAACAGAGTTAGCAAGTGAGCAGGCTTGAAACAGAGCTTTGGAGAAGCTTATATAACTCATCTAAGCAACCATCAAAGCAAGAAGAAAAAAAGAAAACAAAAACCTTACAAGGACATAAACAGAGCCACAAGGGGAAAATCAGCTCTCTTCCAACAAGAAACATTTACTCATTCTTGGTTAAGCAATTCTTAAGTTTCCTTTATATTGCTTTATATATTTTTTCTCTTTCTCTCCTCTTATGTCTGTACATGCAAGACATTGTCTGTGTTCTTTTTTGCTTGACTGACTGCAAGTGAACCTCTATGCCAGTTTCTTATATTACATCCATTTTCTATCAGTATAATTAAACATTCCACACTGGTTAAAATTTTTTCTTTATTTTAACTAATTTTATTCTTTATTATATATTATATAACTACATTCAACCTCTTAGTCTGCTTGATTCTATTTTTTTCTCAACCTCATTACTGCTTCGATCATTCTATTCTCTTCCTCCTCACTCACCCTTCACCATTTTTTACAATAAAATCTGCCCTTGCAGATTCCGACTCCTCTCTACTTCTACTGCTGAAGCTGGACCAGATAGGTAAACCAACAGGAAGGACTTCCAAATAGTAAGGAAGAACCAATCACAGCTGACAGATGGAGCTGCCCGGCGCCCCACACTTAGAAGTTTAAAAATGCACAGGACACAAATTTCTCTACACACACCTAATCAAGGAGATAAAAGACCTCTACAAGGAAAATTATAAAACATTGAGAAAAGAAATCGAAGATCTGAGAAGGCGGAAGGACTTCCCATGCTCTTGAATAGACAGAATAAATATCATCAAAATCGCTGTTCTACCAGATCCAATGTAATACCCATTTCAATTACCACACTCATTCTTCACAGATATGGAAAAATCACCCCTTAAGTTTATTTGGAATAATAAAAATCCCAGAATAACCAAAATAATTCCCAGCAATAAGAACCATGCAGAAGTCATCACAATACCTGGCTTCAAAGTATATTATAGAGCCATAGTAATAAAAAAAAGAAGCATAATATTACTTACATAATATTGTAAGTAAGCAGATACTTACACCAATGGAGCAGAATAGAAGACTCAGAAACAAATTCACAACTTACAGCCAATTGCTTTTTGACAAATGGGCCAAAATCGTAAACTGGAATAAAGATAGCTTCTTTTTCAACAGATGAGGTTGTCAAAACTGGTTACCCATATTAAGAAAAGTGGAAAGAAGTCCCATTTTCTGACCCTGCACATGAGTCAATTCAAAATAGAAGAAAGAACTAGAAATTAGACCAGATAACTTGCAGTTATTTGAAGAGGGCATTGGGCCAATACTCCAACATATAGGCACTTCCTCAATGAGACCCCGAAGGCATAAGAAGTTAAAATGAGTATTAGTACATGGGGCTGAATTAAACTGAAGAGCTTCTGGGCAGCAAAGGAAACTACCAAGAACCTCAACAGATATCAGACAAAATGAGAGAATATTTTTTGCCAGGAATTCCTCTGATAGATAACTAATCTCTAGAACGTGTAGACAACTCAAGAAACCACCAGAAAACAAATAACCCAATCAAAAAAAAAAAAAGGCAAGTGAACTAAATAGATATTTAACAAATAAAGAAATATAAATGGTCAATAAATGAATAAAAATGTTCAACATCATTAGCAATAAGAGCGATGCAAATCAAAACTATTATTTTACTTAACATTAATTAGAATTCCCATCAGTAAAAACAGAAACAATAATAAAGTCTGGCAAGAATGTGAAGAAGTAGGAACTCTGATAAAATGTTTATGGGACTGCAAATTAGTGAAACTACTAATTGGGAAACAGTTTGGAAGATCCTCAGAATACTGGAATGGACCTACAAAATGACTACCATATGCCACTCTTGGGAATCTACCCAAAAGAAAGTAAATAAAACGAGTAATGCATGCCTGTCTATGTTTATAGCTGCACAATTCACAACTACCAAACTATGGAACTAGCCCAGATGTCCATCAACTGATGAATGGATTACAAAACTATGGGGTATGTACACAATGGAATTCTACTCAGCCATAAAGAAGAACAAAACTATGATATTTGCAGTGAAATGAATGGAACTGGAAAACATGCTAAGTGAAATTGATCAGTGCAGAAGCTAGAGAAAACTGGGACGTAGGAGGGACTCCAGACAAAGGAGAAACCTTAGTTAAGTGAGGAAGAGGATCTGATGAGGGATGTAGGAGAGGGGAAGAGGGAAATATTTCAATGATCATGATGTATATACGCAAACATCAAAAAACAACCATTGTACAAAGCATGGGAAGGAGGAGAGGGGGAGAGAATTGAGAGGGAACTGGGGAGGGCGAAATGTGTGCTGAGTGTAGGTATGTCTCCATCATCCTAAACTTCAACAAGGTGTGTGAGTACAATTCCAATAAAAAAGAAAGAAAATGAATTAATGGGAACTAGCAAAATAATGGTGAAGGTGAAAAGGAATCTTTGGATTCTCAACATATTTTGGAAATAGAAATATAAGAATAACATATAAATATTTTAGATCATTTTTAAAATGCTTTCAAATTATATATAAATCCTACTTAACCTCTCATAAATTCTGTCAAGTCATGGAGAAAGATATCTCATCTTATTCATATAAAAGAGGCCACTAAAAGTATCACTAATAAAAAGAAAACTCTTCCTTATGTGAGGACAATATGTTGCAAACATTCTAAAATGCATTTTGACAAGTCTTTAGGATAGAACCACTCAAATTTGTTTTAATTAAGAGTTCTAAAATCAATTTTTACATATTTAATTGCTGAACTATGGCATCCTGAGAAATAATAATTACCTGTCCAATTACAAAGTTTAAGTGCACTTTTCTATTCACCTGGCTTTCTTCAGTTTGGCTTCCAATATTCTTACTCACTTGAACAATATTATTAAGTTCTGAAGTTGATTATATGGGTTGCTTTGTGAATAAGGACAAGTAGTATTTCAGACAGCTAAAAATAAAGTTCTATTTGGCTTTGTGAAATACTTATACCTATGATCCTCTGTGAAGAATATGCACGGAGTATTAGAAATGTTCACTTCTTTAAACACGCTCTAGAAAATTAAAGATTAGTTGGGTAAAACTTAAAAATTATCTTTAGAACTATGTTCTAATATCATACCTTCCAACTTACCAAATTAAAATACTTTATAGTATTCTCAATCATTAATTTTAAATAGAAGAAAAATAACCTCAGCTTTTTTTTCTTTCATGGCATGAGCTAAAACAATTTAAGAAAAGATTATCCAACACACTATGTATTATGAAGAATAATTTCACTTAAACAAACTTTCTTATGTAATTAACAGACTTAGACCTAAGAGTGATATTTTGAACATATACATTAGTGCTTATAAAATAAAATATGAATATTATTTTTATTTTTTATTATAATATGTTGATTTAAAACTATCATGTAAATCACATTGATCTGTTTTGAATGAGTAAGTATATCATATAGCTAATGGAAAATCTTTTATACAAACATGAAATCCATAGGATATTCCACTGCAGACTTGTCAGTTCTTAACAAACTCATCTTTGCTCTCATGATAGAAATGATAGTGTTTGAATTTTGTGTGCATAGAAATGGCCTCAATTCAGCGAGGAGATCTCCAAGTGAAAGCACGAGCTTAAGCAACATCAGTAACAGATCTTAAGGATAGAATGTGGGTGAGATTTTGCTATTACTGATGCCAGTCAAAACATTCTTATAGAGGCATGCACAAGATGACAGTCTAACTGCAGCCTCTGACCTTACCCTTTCTAATAACCTCTTCCAGTATGATTGCAAACCTGCAAAGAATTCAGCACCTGTGTAAGGTTCTTCTTTCTGTTTATAGGCATTGTTATTTTATTTTTATATTTTTATACTTTCACTAATATGCTCTAATTATACAATATACTGAGGTATAGAGTGATAGAGATATACACGCATGCAAAACTTAGTCTGTTTCCCTAAGGATATCATCCTTTCTCTTTCTTTCCCTTTATATGTCATTGAGATTGGTATTGATTATCTCATATGTGCAGCTAGCATTATTTTAACTGTTACCTTCATTATATCTCCGTCCCTCCTCCTCTCTCCCCTAAACCCTCTCCATTGGAGTCTCTATTCTCTTTACCTGAAGTGTCTTTTTTAATTTTTTTTTTTTTTTTTTTTTTTGGTGGTACTGGGGTTCCTGGAAGCCCTTCTACCTCTGGGCTACACTCCCAGACCTATTTTTACATTTTTATTTGGAAACAGGGTCTCCTAAGCCAGCGCACGCTGCTGGCTTCGAACCTGCGTGATCCTCTTGTCTCTGCCTCCCAAGCGCGGGGATTACAAGCACGCGCCACCACGCCCGGCCTCTTTTTTAATTTTTTACTGGTGCATTGCAGTCAAACATCTTAATGAGGTACAAGATGGTAGAGACATACATGCACACAACAGTCATTTGGCCCTTCCCCAATTCCCATCTCACTCCCTCCCCCCTCCCTTCTTCTCATACTTGGCTTAGGTCTCTTTATTACCCAATTTCTCTTTAACTTCCACATATAAGAAAACCTATGACTGTTTGTTTTCTGAGACTGGCTAATCTCATTTAGTGTAATATTCTCAATTTTCACCCATTTTTTTCTGAAAATGACATAATTTTATTTTTCTGCATGCTTGAGTCAAATTCCACTGTGTGCATATACCAGTTTTGTGATTCATCTGTTGGTGTACATTTATATATGACTTTCTAATTGTTAAGTAGAGGGTACCATATCAGAAAGGAGAATATTAACCTCATCACATTGAAATATAAACTTTCCATAATGCCATCTAATAACCAGAATCAATTATAGTATACAGGTTTCTATTTGTGTCTAACAGCCTGCTCACCACCAAATACCCTCTTCCACCCCCATTCTGCACAAATGACTGGTCATCTGTTATTCTACTCTCCTAGTTACTGGTCTTATCATCAGTTCAAGAAATGTAGGAAGCATCGATTTCTAAGTCTGAAAAGGGTGAATGCCTCACCATTAGAATATAAAAAATATGCCGTCGTGGTGGCGCACGCTTGTAATCCCCGCACTTGGGAGGCAGAGACAGGAGGATCGTGCAGGTTCGAAGCCAGCCGCGCGTGCTGGCTTAGGAGACCCTGTTTCCAAATAAAAATGTAAAAATAGGTCTAGGAGTGTAGCCCGGAGGTAGAAGGGCTTCCAGGAACCCCAGTACCACCAAATAATAATAATAATAATAATAATAATAATAATAATAATAATAATAACTCATGGCCAACAGCAGATAAGGAATATTTCGAGTGGTTGAAAGGCATTATGAAAAATAAAAATACCAGGACTCATCTTAAGCCAGAGTCAAAGTAGATTGGATAGGAAGAATTTAGGGATGGGGGGATGATCATCTCAAGTCTCCTTTGAATCCATGCTGAAAAGAGCAAAGAAAACAATACTTATGGAGAAGCACCACAAACAATATTCTGTACCAAAGATTAGGCTGAGTTATCCTAAAGCTATCTACCTGCAGCAGAGCATAATAAATCACAAGGCATCAAATAAATTTGTCCCCAAATCAGGGGAATTTACAAGTATAAACATCTAGGTAGCTAAATGAAGTGGTATAAGCTGTTTGAGGTATACAGATAAATAAAACAAACTACAATTCCTACTGAGAGCGATTATAAGATTGGCAACCTTGATGTAACAAAGACCAACTTCTATTTCTTTTATTATTACCCAGGGCTTCTCTTGATTGTCTTCCATAAAGCAAAGTAATGGGAGTTCAATTCAAATGAATGGAGCCTTCTGAGTGGCTTCTACAGATGTCTCCTATTAGGAAGAGACATAGTAAATGCAGCAAATATCATCACTGTTACTCTTTAAGAAGCAGAAAAAGCTCGTTATGCACAAAAGTGTTTTATTTACTATTATTTTCCCCCTGACAATCATGGAAACCATTTTTCATCATTAAGTGAAAATTCAGTCATTTTTCAAGGCAAATTACTACCCAGTTTGAAAACACAGAGACATTTTTGAGATGGAGCCCAGACTTAACATCAATACTTTTGTGTATCAACTATCACCTTATTTATTTATTTATTTATTTATTTATTTATTTATATTTACTTATTTACTATTTATTTATTTATTTATTTATTTATTTATTTATTTATTGTGGAACTGGGGTTCCTGGAAGCCCTTCTACCTCTGGGCTACACTCCCAGACCTATTTTTTATACATTTTTATTTGGAAACAGGGTCTCTTAAGCCAGCGTGGCTGGCTTCGAACCCGCATGATCCTCCTGTCTCCACCTCACAAGCATGGGGATTACAAGTGTGCACCACCACACCCGGAAACCTTTGTTATTTATGTGGATAGAGAAGTTTCACTGGTGGCCAGAAGAAGCAAAAATTTGTGATTCCACATAGACAGAAAGCATGAGAAATTGAAATAGAATCAAATGTCTTCTGGATAGAGATCCTTTCACTCTTGGCATAACACCACTGTTAAAAGCAAAGAGACTGTTTTTAGGCTATATCGAGGGAGATTGCTCTGTTGGAAACCACTATAGAAATTGTGTGACACATGTAAAATATAGCCTGTGAAGAGAAGTGATATAGGAACACAGTGAGTTGTTGATTTTGGAGAGTCTTGTAAAATACTAACTCAAGAGCCTAAGAGGATGAGTCAGGTCAATTACTGAATATATTTTTCATAAAGATAAACTTTTAAAATTTTACTCTAAGAAAACATTTTAGGTGCATGAGGAAAACTTTAAGTAATATGTTTTCTTACTGTTTCTAATGCTAAATTTTTTGCTTTTTGCCTATGAACACATAAAAATGAGAGTATAACTATGCACATAACTGCAATGCCTCACAAAAAAATTAAAACAGGAGGGAAGCCATAAGTTTCTGAGACATGAGAGGTACTAATGGAATATAGAAACTACACATGTCAGCCCATGATTTATTCTCAGGAGGAGGATATTTATTATCAGATAATCAATAAAGACTGCATATTCTCTAGGACTCCAAAGAAATTCTATGATTGGAAAATAAGCCACTTTCAAACTATGTTCCATTGTACCTTAGGATGAGCCCTTGAAAAGTGTGTGTGTGTGTGTTGTGTGTGTGTGTTGTGTGTGTGTGTTGTGTGTGTGTGTTGTGTGTGTGTGTGTTGTGTGTGTGTGTGTGTGTGTGTGTTGTGTGTGTGTGTTGTGTGTGGTGTGTGTGTGTGTGTGTGTGTGTGTTTACTCAGTATGATTGTGGTGAATGCTCTCCATCTCCCATGCTCTCTATCTGTTTCTGATGATCAACTGGCTTAATAAACGATGCAATCATTATTTCAATGAAATAATGGATGTTTGTTAGAATTGTTGATAGAAACTGAACCTACAGCTACAGCAGAACTGTTGGGACTGAGACCTGAGTAAACATACATCAGTATGATTTAACTGTTCAACGAAATCATTCCCTCGTGAAATATGACTAAAAATCAACACAAGCAATAAATAATTTTCCTTCTTGCTTAAAAAAATCTCACTAACTGCATTAGATTTCTAGTGCTGTCATAACAAATTATCACAAACTGGGAGGCTTAAACCAACTGAAGTTTACTCTAGCACAGCTCTGCAGAAGCCAGAAAAGGAGGTGCCAGCCGGGCCATACTTTGAGGACCTTGAGGAAGGACCTTCCTTGACTCTCCATAGTCTCTGGTGTTTCCCATTAATTCCAGGCATTCCTTGGCCTGTGTAAACAGCGTCCCAATTGCAGTCTTCTCCAGCTCATGGTGACTCTTGAACCATGATAGTGTGGTAGACCCCTTGTT
The DNA here is from genome assembly GCF_963383645.1 of Muscardinus avellanarius. NCBI lineage: Eukaryota > Metazoa > Chordata > Mammalia > Rodentia > Gliridae > Muscardinus > Muscardinus avellanarius. The sequence goes on along the minus strand of NC_137791.1, from coordinate 7,457,885 downwards.
CGTCTAAGTGCTAACTATATTTTCCTAAGCAGAAGAGTGCCAAATTTATCTTCTTGAAATAAGGAAGTCTCTTGTCTCTTCTGGAAACTCTTTAATGATTCCATACCATTTTATAATTCTCATTTTTAGTGAGGATCTTCTATTATTACAGTAATCTACTGGTATTCGTCTGTTTCTATTACTTTTAATTTGGATCTATGAAAAGAATTGACAAAGGTGGAGTTCAGGTGAGTACTCCACCTTTGTAGTCCTCCTAGAAATATAGACATTTCTAGGTTTCTCTTTCTGATAAATTCAAGGTCTCTTCATGCTGACATCTTTTCTAATGGGCAAAATTCTGATTTAAGATCACCTGGAAACTGTAGGGACAATTTTCATTATTACTATTTTGTTTATAAGAGCCTGACTTCAGATGATATCTCCTCTCCAAATCTGTTTTCATTAGAGATTCAAAATTTAAGGGGTCTAAGACAAACTATACCCCATCATTAATCTGGAGGTGAAACCTAAGGTACCTTTAATATGCGGTCTGCATCCCTGCCAGACATCAACAGATGCAGGTCATGTCCCTGTCACCTTAGCTGGAATCAGACTTCTGTAAGATTATGTCACATGCATACTTTATAACTGCCATGATGTCATACAAAATCAAGAGTAAATAGAAAATCTTTCAGCCTGAACCAGGGCAGTGATTCAAAATTTTATGCAACTTGCAGAAGATAAGGAAGTCAAAGAGAATGTCTCAGTCTAGAAAAGAAAGTTAAAAAAAATCAGAAGAAAGAAAATTTTCCATTCCACAGTGAAACATCATACTTAGAGCAGACAGGTTTTAAGACATTTGAATTGTTTATGGTATAGAAAATATGAAAATATATTTTTAACTTTCCTAAAAAGAAATCTCTTCAGTTGTGTATCAAGAATATGGCATATGTACTCTAAAAAATCTACTCTGATAATTACTAAAATGTTAAATAAAACTTAGAAAAATGGATGTCTTATTAAATATTTCGGTACTATATTCAAACATTACTAACATAGTTGGTCTGGTATTTTAAAATCATTTTCTTTCTTTCTCTCTCTCTCTCTCTCTCTCTCTCTCTCTCTCTCTCTCTCTCTCTCTCTCTTTTCTTTCCTTCCTTGGTACTGAGGTTTGATATTCTACCTCTTAACTACATTCCCCAGGCCTTTTTTTTTTACTTTTTACTTATTTTTCTATTTTGGAACAGGTTCTTATGAAGTTATTAAGAGCCTCTCTAAATTGTTGAGGATGGTCTCATACCTGAGATCCTCTTATCTCAGCCTCCAAAGTACTGAATCACAAGTGTACATTACCATTCCAGGCCAAGATGTCATGAATCCAACTAAAATAATTTAAAATATAGAACATACAAAAAAATCTGGAATACTTTATATTTATAGATGTTGAAACAATCATGATGTTTTAGAGATAGTATTTAAATTAGCCTTCATATCACTGAAAATTTATTTTTCAAGCCAGAAAGTTCAACAGGGGTCAGCTCAAGAGCTGCTTCAATGAACTTTGTGTTTATTAAGGACTCAGATTCTACCCATATCTCTTCATAAATATCCTTATTATGACCTTACGTTTAAACAAGTTGCAAAGATTCACATTTTAAAGATTGTTGGAAAGCTATTCAAAGAAAAAAACTATATATACTTTCACATTTGAGGTGTAAACAGTGCTTAAAAACACTTACATATAAACATCAGTGGCCAGAAATGTGTCGTGAGTTTTCTTATTAATCAATATGTGTTGAAGAATATGGCACTTAGGTCAAATATTCACCAGGCACATGGTATAGAGATAACAGATGGGTAGCAAAAGAATTAAAGAGCTTGGTGCATTAAATTTTTATTTTAATTTATATATTCATGGCACCATCTAGTATACACACACATATAATTGTATATCTAAATATATGTTTGAGTGTGTAAGCACCTACAGACACACATACACACAAATATTTTTATCTGAGCTAAGGAAACCTTCCTATTCTTTATTTCTAAATGGATTCTATAAAAATATTATGATTAAGGAAGGTTTAAGATTTATATACAATATTTCATTGCAGTGCACATATTATTGCTAAGTGTCTAATACTACCATCTTCGGTGGTTATAATTTGTTGTTATTAAACTAATTACATATTTATTGATGTGTGATATGGCATTTAACTGTATCTGTCTTTTAATTTCTTTCTTCATTTCAATTTTACCCTAGGTATAGTGGAGTTGTTTTCTAACACATCCATGTTAACTACTTAAGACTTTATTAGTATTTCTTATACAGAAAAATGTATTTCAATCATTTAAACTTTTTCATATCACGAGTTTAAGTAAATATATTCTCAAATTTTACTTGAAACAATTTTGATGAATAAATAAATTCTAAGAGAAGCATGTCACTTTTCTTAAGAATTTTATTTGCCATACTATGTTAATACAAGCAAAATTACAGAGCAAAAACACCACCCAGGTGAGGGGCACATCTCTGTAATCCCAGGATTTGAGACGTAGAATGAAAAGGATCTCAAGTTCCAGGCTTGCCTCGGGAATTTAGTAAGGAATTCAGCAAATCAGACCCTGTTTCAATATAAGAATAAATAATAAGGACTTGAGATGTTTCTTGGAGGTAAAATATGCCCCTAGATTCAGTACTTAGTATCAAAAAAGCAAAACTATCATTATAAATCAGTAATAGGAAAAGTAATGAATTATCTCTTAGGAAATAACTTAAGAATCTCCTACATTATAGACCAAAATGTGGATTAAAATAATGTGATATTCTACATAGAAAGCAATGTGGCAGTAGATATAAAAATTAAAACTATAAACAGATCATAATATAGAAATTTTCTTCTGGGGGATCTTAAATATCTTATCTATGTAAGTAATGTCAGCAATAATAAAAATATACATATGTGAGTTTTTAATTGCAGTATTTCTTTAAAAACAACTAAAATATAGCTGAATGCCTATTCATATAATTATACTTGAGAAAATATATTAATTACATGTGCTTAAATATGTTTTCTATATTAATTAAATTTGAGATACCATAAGCTGGGCATGGTGGCACAGGCTTGTAATCCCAGCATTTGGAAGGCTGAGAAAGGAGGATCGCGGTTAAAGGACAGCCTCAACTACTTAGTGAGGCCCTCTGCAACTCAGTGTGGCCCTGTTTCAAAATAAAGAATAAAAGATAGGGCTGGGGATGTAGCTCAGAGGTAGAATGGCCCTGGGTTTCACCCCCAGTACCACACCAAAAAAATGGAGATATTACTATAAGGTGATATTCATAAAAAGAAGTGTGGAGTATTATGTAAGCATTTTAAACAGTGATTGGCAAAACATCTCTCTATATTTGTTTCATGTTATTAGTTTTCATATTATTGGAAGTAAAGCAGCGGTTGGAGTTACTTAAAGAACTTAGAAATAGATAACCATCGATATCGAACATGGTGTCGGTCGGGCTGTTGTTATGCCCAATGCGTTAGGAATTAAGCCCAAGGGGCATTCTACCCAGAGTTACACTCCCAGACTTATTTTACTGCACATTTTATTTGGAAACAGATTCCCTTTCATTAAATTGTGGAGGCTGGCTTCAGTCCTGCTATGCTTCTGGCTCAACCTCCCAAATACTGGGATTATTGGATTGAGTCCTTACAAAAGCATGCCCCCATTTTGAAAGAGATATACCTATGTTAGCTACTTATAGTAACCTTATGTGTTTTTGTGGATGTGTGTTTCAAAAATATCATAATGCTCTGCAATAAGGGCTGGCAAACATTTCCTATCCAGTCAGAGAGTATGTGCTTTTTCTTTGCTGGTTCCATATGTTCTCAGTGGCGGCAGCATCTGTTTCTCTTTCTTCTCTTCCATCTCCTTCTTCTGCCCCTTTCAATGTCCTATAATGTAACAATAGTTATTATACATTATTTTATTGTGATAAGAACACTTGACATGTGAGCCATCATCTTAATAAACTTTTAAGTGCACAGTGCAGTACTGTCAGCTGAGGCACAATGCTGTATAGTCAGTCTCTTTAGAAGCTTCTCATCTTCTTACCTCATATGATATGTAGCTATAGCCTATCCAACAGCACAGGACAGTTAAGTGACACTAGCTGTATTATTCTGTTCTTTGATTTTTATAAGTGTATTTAATTATACAATATATTGGGCTTCGTCGTGGTGCATTTTTACAAACATATAATGCACGTAATCATATCAGTTCACCTCACTTTCCAGTCCTTTCTCTCCCTTCTGTTTCTCTTTTCTCATCATCTCCCTGATACATTTCATATTTTTTCTCACTAGATTTCACTTGTAGAGGAAACATGTTTGTTTTCTTGTGTCCGCTTAACATTTTGATCTCCAGTTCCGTCCATTTTTGTCAATGACATAATTTCCTTTTTATTTCATGCTAAGTAATGCTCCATTTGTGTGTGTGTACATATAGGTCCTGTTTTCTTTATCCATTCATTTTTGACAGACATCTGGGCTGGTTCCTTAACTTGGCTTTTGAAAATTATGCCATGACAAGAATGGATATGGAGGTATCTCTATATTATGCTGGCTTTTATATTTCTTTTGTTTATATGTATATATAAACCATATTATATTTTATAACAGTCACCTGACTGGGATTAGATGGAATCTCAATGTATTTCTGATGGCAAATATGTTTAACATCTTCTGATAATTGTTAGTCATTTGTGCTTTTTCTTTTGAGAAATATCTGTTCAGCTCCTTTAACCATTTATTGGTTATTTTGTTTAATTGTTTTGGCATTCAGTGTTTTGAGTTCTTTCTATAATCTGAATATAATCTTCTTTTGGAAAAGTAGCTGAAAATATTTTTTTTCTTATGTAGGCTCACCGTTAACTTAATCATTTCCTTTGCTATGAGGAATCTTTTTGATTTGAGGCCATCCCATTTGCTGATTCTGGCTGTTACTTTATGAACTATTGTAATCCTACTCAGGAAGTTGTTATTTTTGCCTATATACCGAGATATTGCCTTGTTTTTTCTTTCTAGCACTTTCTTCTAGTACTTTCAAAGTTTTGTGTCCTAAACTTAAATCTTCTATTCATTTTGAATTGATATTAGTATGGGATGAGGGATCTGGCTTGAATCGTCTACATATTGAATAGTCAATCTTTTCTGCATCATTTATTGAAGAAGCTATCTTTTCTCTAGGGCATATCAAGCATCAGATGGCTGTAACAGTGTGAGTTTGTCTATATCTACTCTTATTTTATTTCATTGGTCTATATGTCTGATTTTATGCCAGAACAGCACTGTTTGTGTTACTATAAGTCTGTAACATATTTTATAATCATATATTATTGTATACCCAGTAGTACTCTTTCCTCAGGTTTGTTTTAGCTATTCAGCATCATTTTCCTTCAATATTCACCTTATGTTTTTTTTTCTTTTCTAGTTCTGTAAAGAATGTCATTGGTACTTGGGTTGGGATTGGTTTTATCAAAATATCATTTTCTGAAATATGGCCATTTTAATAAAATTCTTTGTCAGTCCATGAGCATACATGTTCTTTGTACTGTCCAGAATCTTCTTCAGTTTATCGCTTCAGTTTTCTCTAAATTTTTGCAGAAATTTTATACCTGTGTGGCTAGGTTTAGTACTAGGTGTTTTATTATTTTTATAGCTATTGTGCATATAATTTTTCCAAATTTATTTCTCAGAGGGTTTTTTAATGGTGTATAAGAAAGCAACTGACTTTTCCAAGTGGATTTTGTATCCTCCTACTTTGATGAATTTGTCAATTAAAAGTCTTCTGATGCAGTCTTTAGAGTCTTCTAAGTGTAGGGCCATATCTCCCGCACATAGGTATAATTTGACTTTTGTTTTCCTTTATCATCTCTTAGTTCTTTCTGTTGCCTCATTGCTCTGGCTATAATTTCAAGTACTGTATTGATTAGACATTCCTGTCTCATTTCTAATTTTAGAAAAAGTGCTCAACTTTTCTCCTTTTAGTATGATGTGGCCTTCAGTTATTTTGTGTGTAGATTTTATTATATTGAGGCTTTATTCAGGCTTCAAGCTTTTTTCATGAAAATATGATGAATTTTGTTGAAGGTCTTTCTGTATATATTGAGATTATCATGTGAATTTTTATCTTCAATTCTCATTCTGTGGTGTATTACATTTATCGGTTTGCATATATTGAAGCATACTTGTAACTTTATAATGAAACCAATTTAATCATAATGCATGATCTTTTTAATGTGCTGTTGAATTTGGTTTAAAGTGTTTTAATGAGAGTTATTGTGTTTATGTTCACTATGCTATTGGCCTGTCATTTTATTTTTTGAAAAAACAAAGAGAAAAAAATATAGAGTCAATGATATAGTAAATATAATGAGTGAATAATAGAAAATTTTCCAAGTCTTGGTAATAAGATGAACACTTAGGTATCGTAGGTATTTGAATTCCAAAGAGGCTTGGCCAGCAAAAAAACCTCTTCATTACAGTTAAGATGTTAATGCTTAAAACAAATAATAAATATTAAAAATCTGCACGAGAAAAGTGCTAAGTGTCTTATAAGGGCAAACCCATGAAAATAACAGCAGATTTCTCAGCAGAAATTCTGAAGGTCAGGAAGCCGTGGAATAATATAATTTGAATCCTAAAAGAAAATTGCTGTCAACCAATATTGCTATATCTAACAAATCTATTCTTCAGAATCAAAGAAAGTTAATGAGCTTCTAGAATAAACATAAACTAAAGAAGTACATGAACACCAAGTCAGCACAGTAGAAGATACATCTTAAAGGAATCCTACAAAATAAAAATAGGTGCAGTTGACTATAATCTCCTTATCTTTTTGTTATATTTTATTCCCTCATTTTTCATATTTTATAATATTATTTGTTTCAATATCTCAACTTATTTACTTGGAAGTAATTATAGGGGGTGTTACTTAGACTAACATTTATCTTCTGTTGATTCACTTACAGTTAAATTAATAGTTCATTCTTATTATTCCAAAAATTTTACTACTTTTTTCTGTCACCGTAACTATTCTTCTGGCTTAATCTACTATGCTAAAATGATACCTTTAGCTGGACATGGTGGTACACGCTTGTAATCCCAGTACTTGGGAGGCTGAGAAAGGAGGATCACAGGTTCACAGCCAGCCTCAGCTACTTTGTGAGGCCCTCTGTAACTTAGTGAGACACTGTGTCAAAATAAAGAATAAAAAATAGGGCTGGGAAACCGGGCGTGGTGGCGCACACTTGTAATCCCCAGGCTTGGAAGGAGGAGATAGGAGGATCTCACAGGCACATGTTCGAAGAGAGCGTCACTGGCTTAAGAGATCATGTTTCCAAAAAAAAATGTAAAATAGGTCTGGGAGTGTAGCCCAGAGGTAGAAGGGTTTCCAGGAACCCCAGGACCACCAAAAAAAAAAAAAAAAAAAATAGGGCTGAGGGCTGGGAATGTAGTCTGAGGTAGAATGCCCCTGGGTTCTACCCCCAATACCTCAAAAAAAAAAAAAAATCACACCTTTATTATATTGTCTTTTTTCCTCATTTTTATTCTCTCCCAAATAAGAGTTGTGAAGTCACTCTATTTCTATTTTTATTACTATCTTTATGAGCGCATGAGATAATTAATAATTTTACTTTTAAATCATTAAAACATCTTTTCCTTTGCAGCATTTACATTGAATCCTTATTTACACTTAAATTACATCTTTCAAGGATTAAAATTGTTTCCTACCTGTGGCTATATTTATATTACAAGTATCTATCATCTTTTTCTTTCAGTAGGTTATGGTCTTTTTCTTTCAATGTTTTATGATCTCCATTGGGATTTATTTTTGTGTGTGTGGTTAAAAAAATCTCCTATAATTTTCAGGTGAGTTATGAAAGAAATATAAACTTCAAATGCTTCCTTATTTTTTATTTTATTTTTGCAATTTGAGGAATGAATGATCATTTGACTTTTTATATGATTGTAAACATAAGAATGTATAATCATTTTGCTTTCAGAATATTCCGAATACTCTTATATGCTAAAAATATGTAATGCTGAAAATTATGCTCTATTGTTATTTTGATTTTCAGCAACTGTCATAGGTTTTAAAATGAAATTAAAAGACAAACTTTTATTATAGTACTTATATGTGGCAAAATACATTATAAAAATATAGGAATAATGAAATCCGGTGTTGGAAGGGGAAAATATAAGCAAAATACTGAAAACTAAAACATTACTCATTTTTTAATATCAGGCCCCAAAATACTATTTACCCATCATTTAATAACAGATTGAAAATCTATTTTAATAAAAATTCAATCTCATTTTTATTACCATATCTGTTTTTAATTATAGATCTTTAACATGATTGAGAAATGCAAAAATATTATGTTGATTTTAAATTAATAAAGAACAAAGGATTTTTTTATTTGGATGGTGTATTTTTTTCTAAATATAAAAAATAACTCCAATAAATACCCATGTCTAGCTCATAAGTCATATGCCTCAGGCTGGTACTTAGCACAGTGGCAAAATGCTTGGTTTTCAAGGACAATGCCTTGTGTTTAAATCACACTGCCAAAATGTAAAAAAAAAAAAAAGAAAGAAAAAGAAAAAGAAAAAGAAAGAAAAAAAGTCCCCCCCAATTCCAAACTAAAAACAAAAACTTTTTTTAAAAGTCATACATCACAACAAAAAAATTCAAACACAATATAACAGTGCTGATTATTAAAAATTCCAAATTAAAAATAAAATGAAAACAAGAATTCTGATGTGATATAGTTTTTCAGATGTTCTTACATATAGGCATTTTTGTAAATTATATTTAATATTTACAAATCCACAATGATTCTAATATTAATGCTTTGTGTACTGGCATTTAGATTATTCTCTTTGTTTTTAAATACCTTCTTTGATTTAGGAAGCTATGCTTCTTCCTTTTAAATAATATATTTAAAGATGATTAGTGAAAGTACCTCCAGTTGTTCATATTCAGTACATGACTCTCTTAAATAAAATAAACTAAAGACTTATTGGAAAAAATCTCATTCTTTTATTTGTCCTCTAAGGCAACTTTTTGATTCCCTAAAACTAAAAATGATTATCTTTGTATCTTTCATTTGACAGAGAAACTGAAAGAGATTTTCACATCAAATTATCTTAATGACATTGGGTAGCATATTACAAAGAATGCAGTGCCATCTATTGGAGAACATTATTCTCAAGTCGAATTCATATTTTTATACTTGGTATATGTATTAGTAAAATGACGATATGCCCAAAAGTACGTGGGTTACCTATCTACCTACCTTGCTTGTAAGAAATCATTTTGCTGTTGCTTGGTAATGTTAACTCATCACTGAGCTATTATCACTAAAACTAATACAAGAGTAGATAAAAGAAATGATATTGTAGATGTAATGTTTAAGAAATAAGCAAAACAAACTTGGTCAATCTATATGCTTAGAGGAATGATTTTCAAAATTTTATATATTTTAAGCATTGAATTCACATTCACTGAAGAATAAGCTTCTTGGAAATAATATTATCTGTTTAGTAATTTTAAAATTATGTGGAAAGATTATATGGTAATTCTGCATGAAAATATTATTTTTTCTCATAAAAAGGAGGCATAAAGATACAAATAACCTAGGAAAAAGGAAGTATTTCATAGAGGCATAGAAAAAAACATATACTTAATGTTAGATTCAGGCCATCCAGATAATTTGTAAGACAGTAATATTTATCTTTTTACTTACACTTAAAAACAAAGATAAAATATTCTGCTTTGTGTTTATAACGATTTCTGGCCAGGATAACAATTTAGAGCATTCAGCATAGTTGAAGCCATTAGCTTTGCTCAAACCTTAGTGACTTCTTGTCTTCTCACATTACATTGAGGTTTTTATTTTATTGAGATTTTGAAACATATGCTGTGCCCCCCCCAAAAGTCTACAGATGAGAATCCACACCCTCCTGAGTTGCCTTAATCTCTACAACGTGTCAAGTGGTACAGTATAGGATTTCATTAAGTGGTGAGGGCACACTTGCAATCATCGTGATAGAATATAATTATGGCACCTTACAAAGATAGTTTTCTAATCTAAGCTCTTTATTTTGAGAGAAAGTATTGGTGTCTTCAGAACTGAGCTCCGGAGTTGAGGGGAGGGAGGTTAGTTAAGTATGCAGTGTAGAATATATGCTAAATATGAGAGCTAAAATATTTTATTTTTGTTGCACAAATGCAGTTTATGTGAAGATGTTTAAAGCACAAGTGTTAAAATTCAGAAAGAGAAAATTTTGCTCAGAATTTGGAACATACTGTGGTATGAAGGGCAGAAGAGGATTCACTTCCAAGTATGTACTTCACTCATTTTTTATTGCTTAGCTTATTCTTCATAATTTGAATTTCAGTTACATATATTCACTATTTATAGACTTGGTACAGAGTCAGAGTTGACTCTATGTGGCATTGAATTAGAGTATCACCAGAGATTTAATATTTAAAGAACAAAATATCTTTTTTTTTTTTTTTTTTTTTTTTTGCTACTGGGGATTGAACCCAGAGGCATTTGAACTCCAAGCTATGCCCCCAGCCAATTTTATTTCTTTATTTGGAAACAGGGTCTCGTTAGCTTTCTGCGATTCTGAGAGTTTCCTTACATTGCCGAGGCTGGCTTTTTTGTTTTGTTTCCTTCTTTGTTTAGTATACAGCTTTATTCTATTTTATTTATTTTATAATGTGCTTTTATTGGCGTATTATAGTCTCACGTTATAATGTAAATCATGTTGACAGTGAGAGGCATGCACATTGCGCTTGCTGACTCCAACAGGGATTTTGGGTTCCTTTGGTGTCCAACTGCTTCGTAATTTGCGCATATTAGAGAGAGCATGTGACCCTTCACTTTCTGTGCCTGACTAATCTCATTTAACATAATGTTATCTAGATCTTTCCATTTTCTTGCAAATGACATAACTTTTTATTTCTTTATTGCGTAGTAAAATTTTATTGTGTTCATTTCCTATAATATTTAATCCATTCATCTGTTGATGGACACCTAAGTTGGTTTCATAATTTAGCTATTATGAACTGTGCTGCTATGAACATGGGTATGCATATATTGCTGTAGTTCTCTGATTTGAGGCTTTTTGGAAAGACAGCTAAGAGTGGTATAGCTGGATCATATGGTAGATCCATTCCCATTTCTAAGGAATCTGTACACTGATCTCCAGAGTGACTGGACTAGTTTGTAATCCCACCATCAGTGTAGAAGAGTTTTTATTTCTCCACATTCTCACCATTATTTACTGTTATTTGACCACAGGAAGGGCTGAGTTGTAAGATACCCCAGATATCTCTATCCATTCTTAATAGGCATGATTCTGTGCAACTCCTCATCTTAAAAGTATCCCAGCCATAGCTCCGCTGATTTACCTGTTTTCTCCACATAGTAGTCACAGATCTCTATTTTAATAGTGTGAGTCTGTCACTGATATCCGAAATGGATGGACTCTATGAATCAACCACACATTGGTGAGGAAGTGTCCACATCTGGAGTCGTTTTGGTAATATCCATGGCCACATTTACACAGCTGTCTTTGCCTGTATACTCCAGTACTGTCCTTTCAATCACCTCCAAATTATTTTTCATTAATGTGCAATAAAGTGGAGAATCATTTATTGCCTGATTAGCCATACAATTTTCTCAAGACATCATTTGTGATTCTCACAGAATTCTCTCAAATCTCAGTAATCGGTCCATGAGGACTCCATCCTTTCTTTTCTGGAGATTCATGTCCTTTCGGCCTTTCAGCATTCTCTCTTTGCCGTCTATGGATGATTGTGCAGGCTGTGTACTGCCCAAAGGCACAGCCAAGAGACCAGAGGGGAGAGTGAAGTCCAATTGCTGCTACTGTGGTGTGCGGACCCTGCAAGAGTTTGCTGTTCTTGAGTGAGGCATGCTTCTGATTGGCCAGCCCAGAAAAGCATCCTTTTTCGAAGTTTTTCCTTTACAAGGTACAAAACCAATTCTCCATTTTGGATGTTGCACTTGTAACAGCTTTCAACCACACTGAACCCCTTTGTCTTCTTGCCTCACATCTGGACAGGCAATAATAAAACCTTGACATTTTCTGGTGATCCCCAGTGGTAATGTCAAACCACATGACACTCTGCTTATCAAGAATCTGAACAGCAACCCACACTCAAGATATCCTAAAACCCCTGAATGAATCATCCCCTGGCTCTTCAATCTGTTTTCATCCTGCATAGGACCCACCATATTCCTCCCAAAAAAAGCCCCATTGTGTGAGTTACAATAGATATGCTCATGTCCTCTTCACACACATGGGGTGTGTTCTTCATATCAATACCAAATCCAAATTCATTGGAAGGGTCCAATTCCATTTCCACAGAGTGGTCACAATAAGGTGGAAGGTCTTTCTTCAGTTCCCACAAAAGATCATTGTGGTTATGAGCATAGGAAAGGGCTGTGTAGAAAACAGCCAATGCAAGAGATAGAAGCAGAGTTATAGAAATCACACAGGAGAGTCAAGAGCAGAATGATAGTAAAGCAAGCATGACTTGGAGATTAGAAACCTGTGTGTAAAGCAGAGCCTGCTGAGGAATTAATTGTGGGAATCATGATACAGTTTGAGTTAGTTGTGATGACTAGTACCAGGCAGAAATCATGGCTGACAAGTCATCCCATACACCCCAAGGAACCCGCAGACACTAATGAAAGGGGGTCTGGAGCCAAGGGCATGGACTCTAGTTTCCATGGGAATTTCCAGATGATGCAGAAATACCCTCCAAAATCTGACTAGGTATAGTATACACATAATTAATAGAATCTATGTTTATAAAATATAAATACAGATATAGCACATATACTATATACAGCATATATCTACACACTATTAAATATGTGATAGTATTCTTATGAGACTTTTTGATATTTGAAGCATTGGGTCTGAGTTTCTTATTTTACTCCAATTTCAGTTTGTGGCCTAAAGCTAAGCAATGAGAACTTTTATTTCGCCTTTTATTAAGTATATTCTCTTATTGCATATTTACCTATTAAAGAATAAATCTTGTTCAAAGACTGACATAAAAAGCCTGTGGGTTTTATTACAGAAGGAAATTTATTTTCTGGTTCATTTAGTGATAATCAAATTACAGTCACAGATAAAAAGTGAAAAGCAAGTTATTCAATCGAGCACAGCCATGGTGCCACAATCCTACCTGAGGGTATCAATGGGTTCTGTTGAAGCTATTTTACAAGGTGTCGTCTCCACATAACGTTGCAAATGTATATGTACAAACATTTTTAAAATGACCTTGATCTGTGCATGGATAAAATAATTAGATACTTTAGACAAATCAGTAAAGGAGTAGAAATAATGTTTGGTACTCTATAAAAGACACAACTGAATGTTCATTTTTTTCAACGAGATGGAGTATTATGAAAGAAATCAATGACCTCTTTACCTGTGGCTAACTACTAATTCTTTATTTAATTAAATATAAGCTAGAAATTTACTGTGCATGTGAAAAGAGTGACAGGAAATTAGGAACATCCAAGGTGATGCATTTGGTCCACTCTTCACTTATTAGGACAGTAAAGTTGTACTGCAATAAATCTAAAGATATGCTAATTATTATTCTTCTAGGAACACTTATTTGTGCTTTATTACTAATTAAAATTTATCAAACTAGTTTAATCATGTATCATGCACAACAATTTCATTATTGCATTGATGTCATATTACTTAAATATCAATCTCTTATTCCCTGTGACTTTGTCCTTCTCTTCCTCTTCTTCCTCCCTCTCCTCCTCCTCATCATCATCACTGTTTGAAGGTAGAGAAAATGAGTAGTTTATAATCTCTAGATTAGTCATCAAAAGACATGATTTCTAGTTAGAAGCACATCCTTGAGTAATTTATACTGTAGACAATGAGTAGAAATATCAACTACCCTATAGAAAAATATTAGGGTGGAAATTATTTTTCTCACTTTTCTATTACACATTAATTATATGTAATAACGCTACTACTGTTCTAGGTATTTAGTAATTGCAGCATTTTTGTAAGACAAATCAAATATGAAAAGAGATGACTTACATAAATATTTCAGTATGTTTACATAAGAAAATGCATGGTTTGTTCTCGCTTGCATATTTTCTATTCAACACTCTATTCTGTTATATATTGATGAGAAATTTAAAAAACTTGCAAAGACAGGTAGGCCAGGGAGTGTGTGCCTGTGATCCCAGTAATTGGTAGGCTAAAATAGGAGGATGGCAGTTTTGAGATTAGCCTTCAATAACCTGGAATAATCTTGTTTCAGAATTTAAAAAAATAATAATTTAAAGACAAAGGAAGTGGAAGCTGAGCATCGTGGTGCATGCTTGTAATCCTAGCATTTGGGAGGCTGAGACTGGAGGTTTGAGGTTAGAGGCCCGACTCAGCTACTTAGTGAGGTCTTTTGCAACTCAATGAGACCCTGTTTCTTATTTAAGAATAAAAAATTGGGCTGGGGTTATAGCTGGGAGGTAAAATGCCCCTGGGTTCTATCCCTAGTACTACAATAAGTAAGTAAATAGAAAAGAAAAAGTAGTTGGGCATGTAGTTAAGTGTTAGATAGAGGTAAGGGCCAGTAAAACAAAACAAAACAAGAACTAGCAAAAAGGGATAATTGGTTAATAAATACAATATTGAATGTGAAATAAGTTGGACTATCTCTGAACAATTTGCATGAATATCAACAAGGAAGTGAAATAATTTGCAATGAGAAATTCTTAAGATTTAAAAACAGTAATAGTTTTAAACAAGATTAAATGATAATAAAAAGAAACACTCTTAAGAAATCTGAGAATTCATGGCCTATCATGTTGTGACACTGGAGGTATTTTTCCCTCTCAGGACTATGATTTCTAAAAAATACTTTGGTGGAAATTAAAGCCATTACTTGTATATAGAAAGGGAACTTGTATGAACTCAGACTTCTCAATTACAAGATAGAAGCTGGAGAGGGATATCTTAAATTGCTTTCTGTAGTTGTGTGGCTTCTTTGATTTTCAATTCTCTTCCCTGGATAGGTGGGTGGAAAGGTGAAGAGGTCAACATTCCCAAATATGGTTGATCAGATTTTCAATTTTGGTGTGCAGCGTTGAACCCTGTTATAAAAAGCAGAATATTGGATCACTCTTCTCACCTTCGGGTCACCCTCCTTCCCCCAAGGGCTCCTATAAGGCAAGTATAAGTTTCTTGGGAGCATAAGATAGAAGAAAATGCTAGTTTTTTCTGGATGTCCCTTAAAGAGAATAAAATTTGATTTCTATGCAATGAAGGGAAAACGATTTCTTGAATGTCTAAATACTATTATTAAATATAGAAAGTATAATTTTAAAAATATACAGTATTGACATATATTCATTCACTTGATTCTGTTGTTCTTTTTGTTCCCCTTCTAATGCTCTTTAGTTTTTCTTGGGATTTTCAGTCCCTTTGTACAGATATATCATATTCTGTCTTCTCTATTGTTAATTTCCAAACATGTTGTCATTCATACTTAACTCTTTCTTTCTTGCAACTTAGCTTGCCATAGCAGTTTTATTTTTATAACAGGTAAGAGGATTTTAGATGGTTTGCAGCATAGTGTCGCAGCAGTTCCTTTGAGGCACAGAGAAGGTGTGTGACCACAACATTATAACCAAGAAGGGACAAATGATAGATTTTATTTTTTATTTTAAGTGCTGCATCGCTTTTCAAAAAATTTTATCCACTCATCAGATATGCTTTTACTGACATCAGTTACTGTGTACTCCATCATTAATTTCTACTGTTTACTACTGAATGTGATTTTCGAAACGTATAATTCCAGAACATCTAAATTTATTGACACTCATACACAATTGCTATCTGACTTAGACATTGAGACCAAAGTATATGATTTATGTGTAAATGGAAGAATTAAAGAATTATATCTATTTTCCATGACTATAATTAAAAATGATTTTGTCAAATGGACATGCTTGATAGAAATAGTCATTTCTGATCATGAATAAAAATGGTCAAATTTTAGTACAGCATAGATATATCCATAAAGATGAGTTTCTCCTATACCCTATTGTATCCATCAGTATTCTTGCAGCTATAATATAAAGACCGATCACATAGTGTAGAGGAAGAATTCATTTTCTTACACTTTGAGGATCAGTCCATGTGAGGCTGAGAACCACAGATCTCAGGGCATAGAGGAAATAAATGGAGAGAAAGCATAAACTGTGTTCTTTATCTCATTATTACAAAGGCCAGAAGCAAGAATAACAGTGTGTGTGTGTGTGTGTGTGTGTGTGTGTGTGTGTGTGTGTCTATATATATATGACACAAGGCCACACTCTACTGGTCTACAGGATACCACCAAGGTTTAAACCACTTCTGGGATTATAACTCTCATGAGTCAATTATATACACCTTGAATATTAATAAAGAAGCTCTTTAAGGAACATTTTTTTATCTAACTATAACACCTATCTACAAATAATTATAATTTTATAAAAATTATCATTGCTAACTTGATACTGGGCTAAGCAACTTAAATTTATTAGTATCACATTTATTTTCAAATTAATCTGACATAGCTATGATTAACTTTTTAATTTTCACAAGAGATAACTGAACACAAGAGAATATAACTTAAAGTTACAAAACTAGAAAATAATTTGAGATAATCAATATATGATTTTGATATTCTACCTACTTGATATGCCACTTAAGCTAACATTTTTCTTCTATTATTTTGGAACTGGTTGTGTATCAATTCAACCTTTAAAAACATGTACATAGCCGGGCGTGGTGGCGCATGCTTGTAATCCCCACACTTGGGAGGCAGGAACAAGAGGATCGCGCAGGTTCGAAGCCAGCTGCGCTGGCTTAAGAGACCCTGTTTTCACATAAAAAAGTATAAAATAAGTGTGGGAGTGTAGCCCAGAGGTAGAAGGGCTTCAAGGAACCCCAGTACCACCAAAAAAAATCCAAAAAAATGCATATATTTATATTAGTGATGATACTATTTATAATCTCTGAAACATGTAAAGAGTGAACTAATTAATATTATTTTACCTTTGTTTATATTATTTACCTAATATTATCTTACCAATAAGCAACCTTAATATTTTACATGATTTGTTTTATAAATTATTCAACCTACTTAAAATATATTTTCACATTTAGAACCATGAGAAGAGATATAATAATTTAAATATAGTACATCATTAGAAAGATGACAGGAAAACAGTTCTTTCTCACATAATCATAGGGCCAAAGTTTGATTCCCATCCAATATTGATATGGAACACATCTTTTGAGATACTAATTAGTCAAATATTCTAACACTAAAGGAAGATGATAAAGCAAATATCATATGATTTTTCAGAAATGAAAAATTAATTATAATGACATTTAGCATTACAATGTATATTCCTATCACCTATTGCTCCATTATATCATTTAATTTTTGTTAATTTGAAATATTACAGGTGTGTACCATCACATCTGATTGGATATTTCAAATTATCCAAAATTAAATGATATAATGGAGCAGTAAGTATTTTGAAGGAATTCTGACTTCAATGCAATTTACAAATAAAACTAAATCTCATACGGCAGATACCTTTTTACATACTTGTTGAAGTTTAAACCAAGCGCTACTAAACCTCTGACTCTCTCTTCAACCCAAAGAGCTATATTATGTTTTATGTGATCATAAATAATTTTCTCTTATTTCCTCAACTGATTTTTCACAATCTCTTAAGAATAAAATGTAACTTATCAAGGTCTTATGCTATTTTTCCTGCTCTGACCTCAAGGTCTTATGCTATTTTTCCTGCTCTGACCTTGCCATACTTCCTATTCATTATAGACTCATTTATTCTCATAGTATTATATAATTCCAATATAAGAGCCAAACAAAGTACTGGACACTGATACACTTCTTCCTTGAAGACACGAACATCTATGAAGGAGACAGACCTGTAAAGAAATAGGTAAAGGAAATTTAAAAATGTCTTAAGACAAGAATATGCAAAATCCTATGGTATCATACAAGAAAGAAGTCCTATATCTGGAAAAAAATCAAGAAATGTTTTCAAAAATGGCGATATTTCAATGAGATCTTAAGAATTTCCGAACTGAAGTGGAAAAAAGGCATTCTCAGCATAGTAAATGGCAGGTGCATGTGCAGACACAATATTTTTATAATTGTTGAAGAAACAGAATAGTAACAAGGGATGGGAATGCAGAACAAAAAAGATAAGTATACAGTGGCCTATATCCCAAACACCATGTATATGATTAGGTTATTTGAATAGTTTGTATTCGTGTGTGTGTGTGTGTGTGTGTGTGTGTGTGTGTGTGTGTGGTATGGTGTGTCACTGGAGATTCAACCTAGGGGTATTCTACCTCTGAGATGTATCCAAAACTTTTTATTTTTTATTTTGAAACAGGGTCTCCCTATGTTGCTGAGAGTCTCAATATGTTGCTGAGATTGTCTCCAAACCTACTGTCCTCCTGTCTCTGCCTCCCAAATACTGGGATCTCAGGAGTATGTCACCACATACAGCTGTATTTTATTGTGAGTGATAAATTACTGGACTAGTTTAAGAGGAAAATCATTGGCAAATATGGGAAAATATGTGAAATAAGAAAATAGTGTTGTACTGCTATTAGAACACTATAGTGAGCATTAATAAAGGTTTATTTCTTTGTCAGGTGGTAATACATAAAGCAGATAGAATTAATTTATTTTTATTTATTATTATTATTTTTAGAATGTTACTGGTGATGAAACCCAAGGGGATACTACCTCTGAGCTATACCTCCAGACCTATTTTATTCTTTTTTATTTGGAAACAGGGTCTCACTAAGTTGCACACAGCCTCACTAAGTTGTTAAAGCTGGCTTCAAATCTGCAATCCTTCTGTCTCAGCCTCCCAAGTACTGGGATGACAAGTATACACCACTTGAGCACATGGAATGGGCAAAACTTACTGAGTGAAGGGACAAGTTGTATAACATTTCATGACCACTTTTTAATGATGAGTTGATATGACAGAAAAAAAGGATTAAAATAAGTAATAAATATTGAGCAAATATAACTCAAAATATCATTTTGTTGACCAAGTAATGAAATACCTTTGAGATAAAAAAATTGGGAAATTGAACCTTTTAGTTAAGAGCTCAGTTTTGTACATAATGCTTCTAAACTTATTTGGGGCTTCTTCTGTGTGTGTGTGTATTACTAGGGATGGAACCTAGGGACTTTCTACCTCTGGGCTACACTCCTAGACCTATTTTATATTTTCTTTGGAAACAGAGTCTCACTAAGTTGCTGAGAGCCTCACTTAAGTAGCTGAGGCTGGCTTTTAACTTGTGCGATCCTCCTGTCTCAGCCTCCCAAGTACTGGGATTACAAGCGGGCACCACCACGTCCTGTTGGGGCTTCTATGTTTGGGAATGTGAATCTGACATTTTCTTGAGTATATGGAGGTCCTAAATGGATTCATTTCTTCAACATACAGATATTTAATGCCTACTATATGATAAATTCAATGGTGAACAAATAGAATAAATGGTAAATTTAATATATGTTTAAGAGCTTAATATAGTTTAACAAATTTATAAAATAGATAAGTCATATTTGTAAACTCAATTTAAATTCCTGAGAGTTTATTTATAATAAGAGATATGCACTCATTTTAAAATAACATTTATTTTGTATTTTTAGTAGATTTATTTTTGGCCATATAATATATTAAAACATAATAATATGAATTATTACAAACATAAAAGTTGATTTAAGAGAGCCTATATAAAAAATGCAAAGTGCATCCATGCACTTTGAAGTATTTATAACTTCAGCGACCTAAAGTATTGACTGAAAATTTAGTTATTTTCTTTCCAATAATTTCTGAGTTTTAAAAATTTATTTAATTTTCATAATGTTTAATATAAAGGCTACCTCATCATAAAAGTTGCTTTATTCTCAGATATTACGAGTTAATGCTAAAATACATGGAAGAGTGACAGAGAAACCATTACAAATTCTATTTTCAGTATTATAATAGAGATAATATGCTACAATTTAGCTTAATGAGTTGCAATTAAGAAACAGTTTCAGTTGCATGTGATTTCTTTTAATTATTAGTTATTAGTTATTCTTGCATAAGTATATTTAAAATCACATTATTTTAGCCATAGCAGTTGATAAAAATTTTCACTATATTAACATTTTCATGCAGTAAAGTTAGGATAAACTTAAAAAGAAATATAGTACTTTTTAAAATCTTAACAATTTTCAGGAGAATATGATCATTTTTAAGAGGCCTATCACTTATGAAATGGGCAGAATATATACCTAGACATGTAACTTGGATATATTTTGACAAAAAAATCTGAAGAACTTTATATTGAATATTCATCCACCCTAAAGTAACTGCGATTTTACTTCTCTAATCAGATACTCAGAGATAAATGGGCTGCATCATGCACTCTTGGTCTCTGGCTGCTGCAAAAGCAAACCACAGACTGGGTGAATTAAAAAGCAGATATTTTGTTTTTCATGGTTCTGGAAAATGAAACTCAAGATCAAAGTTCCAGGGAGCTAAGAACCTAGAGAGTATTCTCTCACTCACTTGGGAATGGTGCCTTCTCTCTGGTCTCCATGAGCTTTTTCTCTACTCTTGCAGCTCTAAAGTTGGGGCTCAGAAGAATTGTGGGGAGGCCTCTGAGGGTTTTTCTCTTCTTTCTCACAGGGTTACAACATCACACAGCCTTACAACATCATCTGACTTAATTACCTGTTTAGAAGCCCCTCTCCAGATAAATGTAGACTGACACTGATGGAGAGGGCTTCAACAGACAAATGGTGGATAATCCAGTTCAGTTCATAACACTTACTATGCTAAATGAGTATTCATACATATAGTATAAGAAAACAGTATTATAGGATCCTGTGGCAACTAGACTAGATGCTTCTTTTTGCTCAAAGAAAGATAAAATCCCATTGAAACTGGTTTTGATTTTGGAATTTTTTGTAAAGAAACAATTAGCCTCTTAAAAAATAGTGTTGACCAAACTGGTTAACTGTTTGCAGAAAAATGGAAATATACCCCACTCTCTCACAATGCACAAGCATCAACTCAAGATAGATCAAAGACTTGGAACTCAGACCAGAGACCTTGCAGCTCCTTGGAGAGGGCATAGGTCCAACACTTCAACACAGAGGCACAGGCAAAAACTTTCTCAACACAACCCCAAAAGCATGAGAAATTAAAAAGAGGATCAATACATGGATTGCAAAAAGCTGCAGAGCTTCTGTATAGTAAAGGAAACTATCAAGAACCTCAACAGAGCCGACAGAATGAGAGAAAAACAATGTCCACCTACTCTGATAGAGGACTAATACCTATAATATGCAGAGACTCAAGAAACTCAACTCTAAGAAAACAAATAACCCAATTTAAAAAATAGGCAAGTGAACTAAATAGACACGTGAGGAAAGAAGAAATTCAAATGGCCAATAAATGTATGAACAAAATGTTCATCATTAACAATCAGAGAGATGCAAATCAAAACTACCCTGAGATTCCACCTAACTCTTGAATGGCAATCAATCAGAACACAAACAACAGCAAATGCTGGCGAGGATGTGTAGAAGTGGGAACTCTAAAAAATTGTTGGTGGGATTGCAAATTAGTTCAGCCATGTCAGGGCCAGTCCGACAGCGGCAGGGCTAAAGAGGATGATGAGTGCCACGGCTGGGACAGAGACACATGGAGCCGGGAGTCATGTCAAGCAGGAACTTGTTTATTGAACAAGCAGGCTTACTTATAAAGCACAAAACCACAAAAGGGGATTTCCAAAGAGAAACTTTCATTGGCCAATCACATTAAAGTTCACTCTTAAATGCACACAGCATGCTTGTCTTATCCAATTACATCCAGGAGCACACACTAACCATGAGCACTGAAAGTAAGTTCAGGTTTTTCCATACTTGGTGGCCGGCTGTGTGGAGCTTGACCCCACCTTCCTCCTATCCGCCCAGCGCCATTTTATATTTTAGTGCTGATTCATTCTTAATGCAGAAGCTTCACAAAATTTAAACCAGGCTTTTAGGGCAGTAGTAGGCTGCAGAAATATAGACCCCAACACAACCACTTTGGAAAACAGCATGTAGGGTTCTCAAAAGAATGGGAATGGACTTACCATATGATCCAGCAATACCACTTCTGGGTAGCTACCCAAAATAAAGAAGCCAAAATACCAAAATAACACATGAATATTTATGTACACAGATGCACAATTCACAATTGCCACACTATGAAATGATCCAAAATATCCATCAATATATGAATGGATTACAAAACTATGGAATCTGTACACAATGGAATTTTTACTCAGCCATAAAGAAGAATAAATTACATCATTTGTGGGGAGATAGATGGAAGTGAAGAAAGAACATTATGCTAAGTAAGATTAGTCAGTCACAAAAAGTAAGAAATCAGATGCTTTTTCTAATATGCAGAAGCTAGGGAGGAAACAAGATAAAAAAGAAACTTTAGTTGAGGAAGGTTGAAACCATTTTACATGTTTACATTCATAAACATATAAAAGTCAATTGGATAATCCGGGCGTGGTTGCGCACGCTTGTAATCCCCGCACTTGGGAGGCTGAGACAGGAGGATCAAAGCCAGCCTCAGCTACTTAATGAGGCTCTCAGCAATGTATTGAGACCCTGTTTCCAAATAAAATATAAAATAGGTCTGGGAGTATAGCCTGAAGGTAGAAAGCCTCTGGGTTCTACCCCCAGGACCACCACCAAAAATAAATAAATAAATAAATAAATAAATAAATATATAAATAAATAAAAGTCAATTGGTAAGTCAAACATGAAAAGGAGGGAGGGAGAGAGAATGAGGTGGAAATTGAGGAAGGATTAAATAAGTGATATGTGCATGTATGTCTCCACCATGTTTGATCCCATTAAAATGTATGACTACAATGCACCAATTAAAAAATTTAAAAAGAGAAAACATACAAAGGGCTGTGTGTGTAGCTCAGAGGTAGAATTGCCCTGGCTTCAATTCCAAGTTACAGAAAAAGTTCTTGTTATATTTTATGGTTTGCTTACATATAAAGTTGGACACCTTCAAAAGCAAAGTTAGAGCTTTGTTAAATTAACAAAATATTAATGTTTGAGTGATGTGATTAAAAGTAAAATTTTTATAAAATTCAATAAAAAATCCAACTAATTCAATATCAAATTAGAATCATTTAAATAGATATTGTAAGCAAAATATAAAATACTGTAAGAAAGTATTCAACATTCTTAATAACATCTAAATAATTATGTCAATCACACTATATATTATACTGTGAATAAAAGTTTAAAATATAGTGCATAAATATATAAAAACTCACCTGAAAGTGCCTCATTATATGAAATATGTTGTTTCTTTGTATACAGTGTGGTTACTATGCTTTTATGGTGTAGGTAGCTGTTTTTATTCTTTCCTTATTGTTGCCTTTATTTATTGTAACTTTGCTTAACATGCACTTTATGTACAGTGGGAACTCAATAAAGATGCTGAAAAAATAGAGTAACACATGGTTTAATTAAACTAGGCTTAATTAAAGGGTTACACAACATAAACCCACATGTTCATGAACATTTTGGAAATTATTTCTTGCACCTTGCACATTTCTTGAATTTTTTCAACTGACAGCATATTTTGCAAATTTCCTATAGAAATACTGCTCTATTCTCACCTTGTTCAGTTTTCTTTCCTGATGGTTTCCTTGGAAAACCTCAATGGGTTATGTAAATTCTATTTAATATGTTAAGGTGGGATATTATTAATATCCATAGGATGCCTTGTTTCTAATATTGTTAGTACTATCAATACTATTATATATAGTATGCATGCATTTATGTACATATGTATGCATGCATGTGCATACATACAAACCACTAGGAAGGAAACCATAAATATACTGTTGTATTTTTAACTAATTTTATACTCCATGAAGGCTGGTTTTCAATAACAGCTACTACAGTATAAATTCAGTTTGATTATGTAAAATTTGAGTTGAAAGAAAATAACCAGAGTGCATGTCCAAGAGCTCATTACACGCCGAGCCATTGTCATCCATAGCCTAACCACAGCAAGCCCCGGGGGCTCACTCCATTGCTTCTGTTTCAGTCTTCCAAAGAAGAATGCTGGTTATTTTTTCTTCCTTTTGACTTTTTTCCCTTTACTTATTTATTTTTATTTTGCTCATTCGTTTGTTTTGCCATTTTCCCAGATGCAAAGATTCTAAAACATTTCTGTGGCGGTTAGACCATATCTTCCTTTGGAGTTAACCAAAGGCAGAATGCTATTCCACGAAGATGTGAGATAGACCAGCCATGAGTTACTGAAGCATATTATCCCACTTAAAGACTCTGCAAGTGCTGGAGGATCATAATGCCTCTAAATGTGTTTAATGTCATCTCCACCGAAATAATTTGTTCATATGGTTGTTTCCAGTTCCTCAGGACTCATATTCAAAGGAATGTATGGGAAAAGACAAGTGTACAACAACTTCTGGGTCCTTGTCCTGAATCGTGGCATTTTGAAGGACAGCCAGGCCTGATGGCGCATGCCTGCAATCCCAGTACTTGGGAGGCAGAAACAGGAGGATCGTAAGTTCCAGACCAAATTTGGCAACATAGCAAAACTTCCAGCAGCAACCTAGTGAGACTTTGTCTCAAAAGAAAACTAAAAAAATTCTGGGAAATAGCTCAGCAGCAAAATGCCTTTGGTTGGATCCCCAGTACCACATAAACACACACAAAAGAATATTAGAAGAACATATTGTAAACGTAATAGAAATATTTTAAATTGACCTTTTTATGACCATGAATCATTCAATTATAAAAGAGCACCCCAAAGAAAACCATTCAATACAACAGAGAAGCACTCAAGGTGATTCAGTACCTACATTAACCCTAAAAAATGGCAGCCTGAAATGTGTGGGTTTTTTCTGAAAAATCAAATGTCATGACACTTCTATTAATATGATCACTATTTCTTGAAAATACCCAAGTGGCTGTGTAGATTGAATTAAAGGAGAAAATGCAAAAACATCTCACATTGAATTCATCTCTTATTGAATAAGGCAGTGATGTTTATTACAGCCAGCCTATAAGCATATAACAGCAAATTCTCTGCAAAATAAAAATAAAGTCATATTAATTAGTGTTACAGGACCATCCATAAATGTTTAAGCCAAAGACTTTAGGTATGATGGAAGTTTGAACAAATAAATGACACAATCAGGTTTATGTTTTAAGAGGTTCATTCTACCTTTACAAGAAAATCAGCTCTCAGCAGGTGGTGGTACAATGATTCAAATCAGACAAGGGGTTAGGAAGCTGAACAATTCTCCACGGAGACTTAAATTTGTTTGGAAAAGGGTATTAGTGCTAGAGGTAAAGGGGATGTAGATCAGGGCTATATTTTAAGATCAAAGTATTTGGAATTTCTGATAGTTGTTTGTAAAGCAGAAGAGAAACATCAGTTGATTAAGATGAGTCAGAGACTTTTTCCTTTACCAAAACTGGGTGGTAAAAGAGCCATTTATTTAGCCAGGCGTAGTGGCGCATGCTTGTAATCCCCGTGCTTGGGAGGCAGAGACAGGAGGACCGTGCTTGTTCGAAGTCAGCCTCGCTGGCTTAAGAGACCCTGTTTCCAAATACAAGTATGGAATGGGTCTGGGAGTGTAGCCCGGAGGTAGAAGGGTTTCCAGGAACCCAAGGACCACCAAAAAAAAAAAAAAAAAAAGACCATTTATTTAAATGCAGAATTATAGAGAAGGAGTAGATTTTACAGAAAAAAAGAATCAGTACTATTTTTCAACATATTCTGGAGATGCCTTTTAGAATTCCTACTCAAGCCCGGTGTGGTTGGACATGTTTGTAACCCCAGTATCTGGGAGGCTGAGACAAAAAAATCACATCTTCATGACCAGCCTCGGGATCTTGGTGAAGTCTTCTGCAACACAGTGAGATTTTTTAAAAAATAAAGAATAAAATAGAGCTGAGGTGTAGCTCAGAGGTAGAATGCTCTGAGGTTCAATTTCCAGTAGCATAATAAAAGTTCCAGTCAAATAAAAAATAGATTTATAATACATGACAAAATTGACAGATATCTATCATTGGAGCTTTAAAAAGTAATGGTCACAAATGAATATTCAAGGAATAGTTCTAAATTATTCTAAGGGAAAGCAGAAATTTGGTTATAAAGACAGGAATATGCAGTTAAGAGCATAGTTTGCAGTGCAAGAAGAATTCTGGAAATTCATGTATTCACTCCATAAATGTGGCTACTTTGAACTTTGTATTATTAACTCTCAGTCATTTAAATATAGAAAAATATGAGTTAAAGTAAATAAGAACAACCCCTTATACGGAAACTATGGATAAAGACAAATAGCCGTGGGTGAAGGATATAGTTCAGTCACTACGGATATCAGTATCATGTACAGGGAAGAGGTGTGTCGTGGGGTAGAATCGACAGGTAAACACACCAAGAGATGCCTGAATGTGTGTTTGTATTGTGTCATATTGGGTGTCACTAAGATATATAATCTTAATGCACCAAAAAAGTATATTTTAAAAAGACATACTTTATGCTTTTTATGAATTTATGCACGACTCTATTTGAACCAGTGATAGAATATTTCTTTCCAGGGTGGGAGGATAAGACTTTCTTGAGGAAATATGCAGAATAATTGGAAGTGAACAATTCCTGTAGGAAGAAAGCAAAAAAGAAGAGATCCTGGAAGAATGCCATTCATACACAAACAACAACAACAAAAAACCACAAGATTTTATTTATCACTCACAGAATTAGAAAAGTTTGGGCATGAAGTGAAATTTTTTTGATTGATTCCGAATAAGATAGAAGTATTTCAGCAGCATGCAATCCATTTTGCTAAAGTGCTCTTTACTTAAGCTAGGTGGTAATGTGTTGGAAGATAGTTTCACAGTAGAAGGAAATAGGAGAACATTAATAAATGTGGGAAAGAGAAGCACGTAGAAAGGCTATCGCAGCAATTTTGCCTGAAGTGCAACATGTTCCTTAGTTCCTTATGGGTAAAAATGTAGCAGGCATTTTAGTACTCTTTGTAGAGTTAAAACCCAAAATATGATGACAAGGGTCCCTTAATATTTCTTTTTTAAAGTGCATTCCCTTGGTCCTTGAAGTCCAGCTATAAAATTACTAATTAATATTTGGCAAGGAATTTGGAAAGGTGTATATTCCCAGACACGCCATAAAACATCTTGGTTAGAAAGTGAAATCAAGGCTACAGTACACCCATTAAAAGGATTTATAACTGTGTTTTAACTTAGAGTGTAGATGGAAAGAACACCAGACAGCTGTTAAGAGGTTGGAAGTAGAAAATATGTTCTACGATTCATCACAAAAAAGGCACCAGGGATATGGAATTTATTTTAAGTTGCTGGAAGATGTTGAAGAATTATTGCAAGCTTGGAACTGGTATTTTGAAATCTTAATGTACATTGTGATTCAAAGGATAATCTAATATAATGAAACTCTTAGGGATATTTGCAATAGATGTGTTTACTTATAAAATAACCATAAAATTATGCTTGGCATTTTACTGTATTTCACCAAATTAGGAAACGGAAGAGTTTAAACTTTTTTCCCAGAATAAAATCGCTTGGATTATCAGTCTTAAAAGAAAAACCTGGAATGATGAAACTACTAGAAGAAAAACAGAGCAAATGCTCCAGAATTGTAAGTTTGAAAAGGTGTTTTTTATCCAGGCCACAAAAGCAAACTGATAAATGAGATCACCTCAAATTAAAAACTACACAGCAATGGAAATTTTCAGCAGAGTAAAGAGATGCCCTACAGGAGGAAAGAGCATATCTGTAAACTGTACATCTGACAAGAGGATAATATCCAGAATAAATAAGGAACTCCAAAACTTCAATAGCAGAGTGCCACAAAAAAAATCTTTTAAATATTGGCTGGGTCCTAAAAATGTGCTTCTCAAAAGAAGATATATAAATGGTCGGTATATATTAGAAAAAATGTTCACCACTAAGTCAAAAGGAAACTCAAAAATATAATGAAATAACCCCTCACTCCAGTAAACGTGGCTATGATAAAAAATAAATAAATAAATAAAGGATTATGAGTTTTAACCAGAGTGTGGAATAAAGGGAACCCTTGCATGCTGTTGCTGGAAATACAAACTAGTACAGCCATTATGCAGAACAATATAAAGTTTCCTCAAAAAAAAATAAAACTTTAAGAATGATCATAGGATCCAGCAATTCCACTGCCGAGTAAATATTCAAAGGAAGTGAAATCAGTTTATTAAAGAGATAAGCCCAGTCCTCTGCTTGTGTTCACGGTGGTCAGGACAAGGCACAGCCCAAATGTCCATCAGTGAGTGAATGGGGCACACATACACCGGGAAACGCTATGTAGTCATAAAAAGAAAGCCTGTTATTTATGGTGCATGGATGGAGCTAGAGATCATTATGTTAAGTGGCATCAGCCAAGCTCAGAATGACAAGTACTTCATTATCCCACCAGTGTGTTGAATTTAAAAGTGTTGAGCTCCCAAGAGTTGAGAATAGAATGGTATTTTCCATAGGCAAAGGACAGTAAGACGTAGAGGGAGGGACGGGGACGGGTGGGTCAATGGGGCCTAAGTGATAGTTAGAGAGGGGCAAGAAGTTCTGCTGCAGTATTCCCTGCACAGTATGGTGACTATAGACAACTAAATGCCATGGACCTTCCAAAAACTTAGATTTTGAAAGTTTTCACCATAAAGAAATGATAAATTTTTATTTGTCTATTTAAATCGATTGAAACATGAAGCAATGTGTCCATTTATTGAAGCATCACGTGGTCACCAATACATAAGAGCAAATTTATGTGTTGTTTATAAGCTAAAATTAAATTATGCTAATATTAAAGAGAGAGGTATTTGATATCAGGACAGATAGGTCTAAGGTCCAAAATAAAGCCTCAGTGAATAGTCAGCATGTCATTTTCAGCTGCCATGGTCAGTCATGAAATTGTTTGGTACATAAATAAATAGATTTATAAAACAAAGGAAGAAATATGTAAGAAAATTTTACTTAGGTATATGTCACCTAAGGAACAATAATGTTTGCATATGTCTAAGTGGAATTAATTTATTTGTAGTCCTATATTTTAGAACTAGAGAAAAACCATTTATTTGTGAGGAACTTTCCAGTTCAAGGTCATGAGCTTCTGACTGAGGAAATTCTTCCTCTGCCGCTTCTGCTACAACCAACACCCTCACTGCCACTTCACAGCTGCTAACACTGCTGCTAAGACCAGGTCTTTATCACTGCGGTTACTATTAATATTACCAGTAATTAAAACAGGAAACGAGCATTGTGTGTTTACTCTGTCTTTGGCACCGTGATCAACTCTGTCAATGTGTATACCTGTGCAATCCAGAGCAAGGAGGTCTTAGTACTATTCTCACTGTACTAAAGAAGAAAACTTACTGAGGTTCATATAACTAGTAAAGAGAAAAGACAGTATAGGAGCCCCCAAACTATGCAGCACCATCTATACTTCTCATCAGAAATCTGACCTTTCATTCATTGGCTGCAGTTAAGAAGAGGCAGACCTACTTTTTAAACAACAAAAACCAAAGCAGAGGAGGCCACATTGAAGGATCGATAACTAAGCAATTTAAAGCGTTTTCCTTTCATTAAATTTTGCTGACTTCTTTTGATATAGTTAATAGTTACCTGAAACAGAAAAAAAAAAAAAACACAAAGAATCAGGTGGTGACTCGCAGCTTTTAATCGTAAGCTTTCAGAGGCTGAAACTGAAAGATTCTAGATTTTAGTCCAGCCTCAGCAACTTAGGAAAACCCTGTTTTAAAATTAAAAAAATAATAATAAAATAAAACTTATTTATTTAAGCTGGGAGCATACCTCACAGGTAGAATAACCCTAGGATCAATCCCCAATACTTCACATAGAAAAAATATACATACATTTCCATAAAGTTATATACACACATATACTTTCTCTATGTTAAAATAACAAAGTCTACTGGGGGTAAATTTAATCAGTGTAGAAAGATCCAACCACAGAATTTTATAAACTTTATTTAAGTAATTCAGCTAATTATCAAATATGAATGGTGTTCAGGCAGATATTGCTTGAGCTGTCCCTCTGACTTACAGTTATCCGTGATGAAATGATATTAAGGAGATTAAGACAAGCATGATGATTTGGGACTTCTGACACATTTCCACAAGGATTTAGTTAAGACCTTATAATCAAACACATGAAAAAATTCTAGAAAATCAAGAGTCAATGGTATTTTTATTATTTTCATGTGAAAGAACGGCCCAAATAACTCTACAGAGCTTTGTCAGATGCACTTTGAGAGGATTCTAGAGTCACAAATGTTAATTGGTTACTATAAAGGCAATGGAGATTGCTGCTTCTACAAAAGAATATGTCCTTGAAGCTGGTCTTTCAAACACCCACTGTAAATTTTCTGCAGGCAAAGCCACGCTGATTTTTTTCTTCCTTATTCAAGTCAAATCCCTGAAAGTCACATTCTTTCCTCAAGTAAAACATATTTGAAACCCAAATGTGTCTGTGACAAGTGCAGAGGTGGATATAAAGCAAAATACATTTAGGCAAATGCCTGCATGTAAAATATCATAACAGAGATAGGCCGCACTGAAGTCAAAAGATGTGCGAGATCTAAAAGTATGTTTTACTCCATGTATGATTAGTTAAAATGGTTGTGATAATAAATAAGCAGGGAATGAGAAAAGTAGAGACAGAAACAGGAGGGAAAAAAGGAAGTTAGAGGAAAGAGTAAAATATAGAGAATTTGAGGTTTGGGGTGAGGTTACAGGTAGCCTAGGTCCTGTGCACACTAACTGGTGAAAGGCTGGTCAAGGCAAAGATTGATTAACTGACTGATTCATGTTTTTAAAATAGACATAATGTACATGCACGCACTGATCAAAGCCAATCTCCACTGGGAGGTGGGGAGATGGAAGTAGTGGGTGGGAACCGGGGAGTACTGCGAGCAGGTATGTCCCTATCACCCTGAATTGCATCAAGATGCATGATTACAATGAACCAGTTAAAATTTTGCTAAAATTCAAATGTACCTTTAAGCATGAATCACATAAAGTGATAAGAAATAACTATTTGTACAAATGTACTGCATTAACTGCCTTAAATTTTTTTTTTTTTTTTTTTTTTTTTGGTGGTACTGGGGTTCCTGGAAGCCCTTCTACCTCTGGGCTACACTCCCAGACCTATTTTATATTTTTATTTGGAAACAGGGTCTCTTAAGCCAGCGCGGCCGGCTCCGAACCAGCGCGATCCTCCTGTCTCTGCCTCCCAAGCGCGGGGATTACAAGCGTGCGCCACCGCCCGGCTTAAAAAGTTTTTACTTACCACATATGTTCTGTGACATTTTTCATCAATTTCAGTTAATATTAACATTTCTGAAGTTTTTAAACACATATCATTTTATTTGCTTCACTCTTCACTCAAAATGAAGTTGTTTTCAGTGTCTCTTGTGATATAATTATGTATAGATAATAGTTATAATTAATTTTTAAATATCAATTGCATTTATTTTTACTGATATACAAACACATAAAAATTACACATAGGGATGATGTGCCAGATGATGTTTGCAACATGTATATATAAGATTTACATCAACATTTCTGGGCACTTAAATTTTCATCCTCCCCAATATTTATTAAGATAGCTTAGTTTTTTGTTTTGTTTTATTTTTTATTTGAAGGTTCTCAATGTGTTTATGAATTTCATTGTCCAATACTAAATTAAGGGGCTGTGGATATGGCTCATGGTAGAGCACATGTCTAACATGTGCCAGGCGCTGGGTCTGATTGCCAGTACCACAGAAAACGTAAATAAGAAAAGAATAACTTTCCTTGTTGATATCAGTTATTTGAGTAGGCAATCATTTTCAAAATGCCCTATAGCCATTTAGTTAGATACCTCTTTCAAAACAGGCTAAATCTAATTACTTCTATCTAGAGCAATCCATTGAAGGGATACTAGTGTAAGTTGAAAATGCCTTTCATAGAAACACAGGATGTGAACACAGAGTTGATACTTAATAAATATGGAAAGATCAAAATTTACTTTGGTAGAGACTAACACGTTATAACTTTAATGCATTTGCCTGTCTTCAATATTAATAAAAATTTAAAGGGTCATATGATCCCTTTATATTCATAAATACCTTTCATGACCTTCTTTGTAGCAAGCGTGAGCTTGTCCCTTGAAGAAACTGTTTTGTGGAAGTTTCAAGCATCATCAACAAATAAGGGTCCTTCTTCCTTATCTTTTGATCTGACCCCTGTGCATAATAGGGATGTTTCTTATTGGATTATGAGCTTAAAATTACATATTGAATTATTATAATGGGAGGATAGTGAGTAATACAACCTTAGGAGGATAGTGAGTAATACAACCTTAGAATGCATGTCAGAAATTCTACAGAAAGAGGAAAATGAATGTTTATCTTTTTGCCGTCTTTTATTTAGTTATGTTTTTAAGTTTTTTTGTTACTCATGGCCAAGTTGAATGCTAACTACAAACTCATCTTTATAAAACAGTTATATATCTTTACCTGAAAATAAGTCAAGAAAACTTGGAAGTCTTATGTTTACTATTTTCCTTTTAGTATTTTTTCTAATTTAATAAAATTACTGAACTATCAAGTTATTTTATTAGTGTTAAATTTTTACACTAAAAAAGTAAGCTATCTTACTAAAATTTACGGAGGATGAAAATATAACACTAATAAATTAATAAAAATTTAAAATTTAAAAGTTATAATACAAGTTATAAATTTGTGTCTCCTAGACCACCCCAAATTTATGTTTAATACTTTTATTTGTATCTGTTAACCAACATGCTAAACAGTCAGAGCCTGCCTGTGTTAGAATCTAACTGCCCACTGGGCGTTGTGGGTTGTGGCGCATGCTTGTAATCCCCTCGCTTGGGAGGCGGAGACAGGGGGATCCTGCAGGTTCGAAGCCAGCTGCGCGTGCGCTGGCTTAGGAGACCCTATTTCCAAATAAAAATGTAAAAATAGGTCTGGGAGTGTAGCCCGGAGGTAGAAGGGCTTCCAGGAACCCTAGTACCACCAAAACAAACAAACAAACAAACAAACCAGAATCTAACAGCCCAATAATGTCTATGCAGAATCTAACTGCCCAAAAAATGTCTATGCATTTAACCAGAAATATATAGGTAGTGTTAATTATCAATATTATATTATATTACAAATATAACTAAGTAGTTAATAAAGGCTAGTACTTATGCAGAATATCGATATGGATTTCTCAAAATGTTATCTAATTTAATCCTCACAATTATTTAATAAAATGAGCAACATTATATTAGTGAGACAGACTTAGAAAAATTCACTTACCAAAGTTCTCTTACTTATAAGAACCGAGCACTGCAATAGCCTGTTAGCTAAATCACAGTTTATATTTCAAAAAAAAAAAAAAGTAGACTTAACAGAAAATATCCCCGGATTTGTTTACATCTTAAGGGCTCTGATTTTAAACCAAGTCAGTAACAACAAAATTAGATATGAGAAAATGTCTTGACCCATGTGATTTACACAGTCACTAAACACTTTCTGATTCATGAAGATAAAAACAAGTTTGGAAAATACAAAGAAATAAGTGATGAATTGTAAGACTCATAAAACATGGCCCTCAGCAAGGGAAGCTGATTATTACTGAAGGTGATAAACTATGAGACAGTTTTCAAACATATGTATGTTGAGAACTGAACATGGAATATTCCAATACTGCGTAAGCCATCAGTGCTGTAGGCAGAGTCCTCAAATGACACTGTCAAATGAGCGAGGCGTGGTGGTGCATGCTTGCACTCCTAGTACTTGCAAGGCTGGGACAGGAAGACCACACGTTTAAGAACAGCTTCAGCAGCATAGCAAGACCCTGCTTCAAAACAAAACAAAATAATAAGAAAAAGGTGGCAAGAGCATCCTATTTCTTATTTTTTGTGACTGACTAATCTCACTTAGCATAATGTCCTCCATTACCATTTATTTCCATTTAGTGACATAACTTGTGTTTTTCTTTATGGCTGAGTAAAATTCCATTGTGCATATATCCCATAGTTTTGTAATCCATTCATCTGTTGAGAGAAATCTGGGCTGGATCCATAGTTTGACAATTGTGAATTGTGCAGCTATGATCATAGATACACATTCATTAGTTTGGTAGTTTGGTTTCCATTCTTTTGAGTAGATACCCAGAAGTAACATTGCTGGATCATATGGTAAATTTGTTCCCATTCTTCTGAGAATCAAGTTTTCTTTCTTTTTTTCTTCTTTTTCTTCTGTGCTGTACTGTGCCCGGCCTCCATACAGTTTTCCAAAGTAGTTTCACTAATTTTGAGTTCTACCAACAATGTAATAGAGTTCCCACTTCGCCACATCACCAGAATTTGTTGTTATTTGTGTTTTGAATAATTCCATTCTAGTTAGAATTAGATGAAATCTCACAGAAAATGAGAAATTGGATGCTCTCCCTAATATGCAAAAGCTAGGGAGAAAATGGGTCATGGGAGGAACTCTAGACGAAGAAGGAGATACTATAGATGAGAAAATAAGTCGACCTAACCGAGGGGATGGGAGGAGGAAAGAGGGAAATTCCCTAATTTTCATGATGTACATTTACAAACATCAGAGTCAATCACTAAGCCAAACATGAGAAGGAGGGACAGGGAGGGAATGGAGTGGGAATTGGGGAAGGGCTAATTGGGTAATGTGTGCATGTATGCCTCTACCATCTTGTACTCCATTAAGATGTATGACTACAATGCACCAATAACAAATAAAAAAAATGAGAGAAGAGAGAGGAAAAGGTTGAGGATGTAGCTCAGAGGTAATGCCCCTGAGTACAATCTACAGTACAAAAAAATAGTCAAATGAAAATTACACAGACAATGCAATGCAACCTTTATAAAATGCGGACTGATCCTCTTTTATTTCCTTATTTATTTTGATGAGGGCTCTCTGTCATTCTGGAACTCCTGGGCTCCCAGGATCCTCTTGCAGTAGCCTCCCACATACTGGGGCTCCAGGTGTGCACCACCACATTTGGCTGATTCCTTTTTGTACTGCTATGCCTTCATCATAAATTGTGAAGCTTGGTTTGGATTTTGTTTCAGTTCTTAGAGGAATCAGGACTATAATTGTTTGGCATTCGCAAGTTCTCTAGTTAAGGAAATTTCATTGATTTTAGTAGGTTTGTTCTGCAAATTGTGTATTGCTTGTTTCATAGCTTCTGTTTTATACTGATGTTCTTGATGTGGGCACACATGCTTTAGGGCAGGAAGGTTAAACAAGGTTTTGAATGGGCAAAAAAAAATTAATTATTAGATGGGGATGGGGAGAAAAAATTAAGAGGATCTCTGCAAAAGTAAAATTCAAATGAGATATAGAGATTTGAAAGAAACCTGTGGAACTGAGGAGTTCTGAAGCTTAAATCTTTGTAAACATCCTAGTAAAAGCCAGGCATGGTGACATGCACCTGTAATTCTGGTACTTGGGAGGCTAAGACAGGAAGATCACCGATTCAATGCCAGCTTCAGCAACTCAGTGGAGCTCACAGTAATTTCATGAGACCCCACTTCAACATAAAAAATAAAAAGATACTGGGGATATAATTCAGTTTTAGAGTATCCCTGGGTTCGATCTCTAGTACCATAAATAAATAAATAAATAAATAAATAAATAAATAAATATAAATACATACATACATGCATACATACATACATAGATACATAAATACAAAAATACATAAATATTTTAGTAAATTTTCCTCTAAATATGGGCACATGTGCACACACGTCATATTAGTAATAAGGTTTTTTTTAAAAAAAAAGAATAGGGGTATAATTGCTATCATTAAATATGAAGTCATGTTAGCCTACATATTTTATTTTATTTTTTAAATTTTTTTATTGTTGCATTGTAGCCATACATCTTAATGGGGTAAAGATGGTGGAGACATACATGCACATATCACCCAGTTAGCCTTTACCCAATTCCTGCCCCATTTCTCCCCTCTCCATCCTTCTCATGTTTGACTTAAACATTGACATTTATAAGTTTGTTAATGTACATCATGTGCATTAGAGAATTTTCCCCTATACATGGACACATGTGCACATATCTCATAATAGTAATAAGGGACTTTTTTAAAATAAGGGGTATAATTGCTATCATTAAATGTGAAGACATCTTAGCTTACACATTTTGAAAATGTACCTTTCTTAGTCAGTTATTGTGCTGGTATAGGTATTTACTTATTTGTCTTAGAGCATTGTACATAATCAACATCTACTGTACCTAGCATTTTTAAAGTATTTTATATTCATTAGCAGCATTATGGAACTGTTCTATCTCCTATATAACACAAAGAGAGCAATTAAAGTTAATTATAAATTATAATAAGAAGAGAGAGGAATTCAGAATAGGGCGTCTAGGATTTGATGTAATTTAAAACCAAGTCAAAGATAAAGCATGTTATTTCAATTTACGTTTAATAATCTTTTGAAGTTGTAACACCTAAAACTTGGCAAGGGAAATAAATCTCTGAATGGAAAAGTAGGCTTTTTAAAGACATATTAAAGGCTAAGGAAGGGAAGGGGGGAGGGAATCGATGAAAGAGAAAATGGTGTGAGTTGCAGTCAAAACAACTTCTGAGCTGCATATTAGAGGCTACACTGAGGCTAAGCCCTTGAATTTTCATACCGACACCACACATATATTGACACTGGAGATGATAGCAATTCAAAAATAGAATTCTACCCTAATATACTCATTGACATTGATTGGTAATCTTCCTTTGAAAAGAAAAGCCTTGTGATAGACAAAGCATAAAAATGTAGCTTCTTGTCTTAGTTGTTGTTGTTATTATTACTTCGGTACTGGGGATGGATCCCAGAGGCATTCTACCGCCAACCTAAACCCATAGTCCTATTTTTTTATTCTTTATTTTGAAACAGAATCTCACTGAGTTGCAAAAGGCCTCACTAAGTAGCTGAGGCTGGCCGTGAACCATGATCCTCCTTTTTCAGCCTCCCAAATGCTGGGATTACAAGTGTACACACCATGCCTGACTAGTTATTATTATTATTAATATTATTTCTTTTTGGTGGTACTGGGGTTCCTGGAAACCCTTCTACCTCCGGGCTACACTCCCAGAGCTATTTTTTATATTTTTAATTGGAAACAGAGTCTCTTAAGCCAGCACGGCTGGCTTCAAACCAGAGCGATCCTCCTGTCTCTGCCTCCCAAGTGCGGAGATTACAAGCATGCGCCACCACGCCCGGCTATTTTTAAAATAAATTTTTATTAAATTTAAAAATGTTTGTTAGAGTCGTTAATTAATTGCCCTCCTGTATAAATTACATTCTCAGTAGTCTTTCTCTAGAAGTTGTAAGATGTTTCCTATTTGTTAAAATAAGATAATATGCCATTATTTTACACAGGAAAGTCTCACATACCACATTTATTTTCTTCTTTGCATAACAGATCTTTTATTTGAAGTGTTTTATAGAACATAGGTCATAAGTCTATGCAGCCACATTTCTCAGTGTTTCTTCTTTAGTGTTAAATTGGATATAATGCTTAAAGAGGCATTCATTTTTCCAGTATGTAATACCTAGAAATGTTTTATTAAATACCTTTATAAAATGTGTTTTATTTAGCCGGGCATGGTGGTGCAGTAATCCCAGTACATGAAAGGCGGAGACAGGAGGATTGCATGTGTGTGGCCATCCTAGATACTTAGTGAGGTCCTTCGCAACTTAGTGAGATTCTGTTTCTAAATAAAAAGAATAAAATAAGCCTGGGAGCGTAGCTTGAAGGTAGAATGCATCTGGGTTTTATCCCCAGTACCACAAAAAATAATGTTTTATTTTAAAAGTATATATTTTATCAGTTGTTGAATTAGGGTTATAATTTTGCCTTTTTTGTGCGGTAGTGAAGGTGGAACCTAGGGGCTTTCTACATCCATGATATACTCCCAGACATATTTTATATTTTATTTGGAAACAGGGTCTCACTAAATTTCTGAGAGCCTAAGTAGCTGAGGCTGTCCCCGAATCGTGATCCTCCTCTCTCAGCCTCCCAAATACTGGGATTACAAGTGTGTGGCACCATGCCTGGCTTAATTTTGCTTTTCCAAAAATATTTATTCAGTCTATAAAATTTGATTGTTATTTTAAATATACTCTACATATACATATTTATTTCATATTTTAATAATCTGTTGATCAATAGATTTTTTTCTGACTTCTATAAGCATATTAAATATTTTCACATACCCCACATACACACCCATAAGCACTCTTTTACCTTTTTTTAAAATGTGGAATTCTGCCGGGCGTGGTGGCCCACGCTTGTAATTCCCGCGCTTGGGAGGCGGAGACAGGAGGATGGCGCAGGTTCGAAGCCAGACGCGCGCGCTGGCTCAGGAGACCCTGTTTCCAAAATGAAAATGTAAAAATAGGTCTGGGAGTGTAGCCCGGAGGTAGAAGGGCTTCTAGGAACCCCAGTACCACACACACACACACACACACACACACACACACACACACACACACAAAATGTGGAATTCTTGATTATATGTGGTTTTATTTTATTATGAAAAGAAAAGCAGAAATACAGCACTTATAAGCTTAGCTTTCTATAAGGCATAACTAAATAAGAATTGGATGAACTAATGTTGTGTATGGCTTATAAATTAATTGAATTGTGGTACAATGCGCTGTTTTTCATGTAACCAAACTCTTTTAGGAAGGTTACTTTCAAGATCTAATCTACCCTTACAAAAGAGAATGTCTAGGAGGACCTGAATAATGAATTTTTTTGAAAGAAAATATCAAATCTTAGATTCAAGTCTGTCATTTGCCTAAAGAAGTATTCTTTCTCACCTTTGGCATCAGATAAGGGTCACTGTTCACTGTTCGTAGAAAAACATGAATTTCAAATAACCTGTTTTTATTTCCTGAAATTCACACCCCTATGTGTGCTCCATGATATTCAGGAAACTAGGTCAATTCCACTGGGCCCTGGAGTGGCAATTCTCACAAATTCATAACTCCAAGTGAACCTTAGAATACATGGGTCAAGCTCTAGTGAGAATCCTGTTAAGATTTTGATTAAAATCGCATTAAATTAAAAAAATGAGTTTGGAAGAAGTAAAATATTTATAAGATACTCTTTCCTTCCATTTTAAAATTTGCTCTTATGTTTTTTATTGACGTGAGATTGTGTTATTTATATAGAACTATCCTCACATTTCTTATAAAGTTTTTTAAAATACCTAAAATTATTTCTATATAAATAAAACACATTTTTCTGCATAGAAAAATTTATTTGTATAAAATATACTTAAATGTCTATGCTCATGAAATATATTTTATTATCTATATGTGTATATTTAAATATCTGTATGTATACATTCATAAAAGAGTTTTATTTCAAATTTAACATATTCAGATTTATAAATATGATTCAAAAGTTATGCCAGGGTTGATCTCACATGCAATTTTCTACTTTGGGATTTGATTTGCATGTGTGTGTTTTCTTACTTGTCTTGCACTACCAGAGTAATAGCAAGTGACACTGTGGCTCTTGGGGAAATGTGAAATATTATACGTGTTGGAGAGGTGACTTGCCAAGGACTCAGGGCATCCCTGAAAACCCGCGTACCATGATTGCAAGCCTTGATCGTTTTTATTTAACCTGGGACCCTTTTCAGAGGTGGATTTGCAATGAACAATTTTGAGGGAAGAATAATGTCACCTTCTGGAACCAAGGCCAAAATTCTTTTGTTTGCTCTGAAAGAGGTAGAATATGACACAAACCCACAGAATGTGCAAGACCCATTGCACTTTTCAATCCCCTTATCCTCGAGAACATAGCACTAAACAAAGTTGCATATGTTGGTGGCCATGCTTCTTGCGTTGTGAAATCCTTTGACTCCAGTCTCCGAAGTCTGTCTTCTGCCTGCATTGAGAAATAGCAACAGGATAATTGTCAGGTTAGAAATAGGGTAAAAGGGATTCCTGGAGGCAAGAGTTTTGTTAATGAAACTGGGATGTTAACAGAATTAGAGCGTTAGAGAATTGTTTGAGAATAAGAGAACATTCCCAAAGATTGGGTAGCAAGAAAATTCTGCTACGGTAGTGGGCTCTGTATAAGGAAGAGTCTCACCTATGAATGAGTTGAACAAAAAGAGTTTTATTTGTGTGTGTGTGTGTATGTGTGTGTGTGTGTGTGTGTGTGTGTTTGTGTGTGTGTGTTGTGGTACTGGGGAATGAGTCCACCGGCATTCTACCTTCGAGCCACATTCTCAGCCCATTTTTTATTCTTTATTTTAAAACAAAATTTAACTTTATTAAGCTTTGGAGGGCCTCACTAAGTAACTGAGGCTGGTCTCAAACCTGCAATCATTTTAGCCTATGTTCTCAAAACCATACATAGAATATCTGTCCCACACATGCATTGTATTACACTGCTATCTGATTTTATTTTTATGCACTGTTTTTTTTTTTGGGGGGGGGTCTGTTTGAGGCTGAACCCAAGGGCATCCTACCTCTGAGCTACATCTCTAGCCCTATTTTATTTTATTTTATTTTATTTTATTTTATTTTGAGATACGGTCTCATCATGTCTCTGTGGTTGGTCTCAAACCTGTAATCCTCTTGTCTCAACATCCCAGTTCCCGAGATTACAAATGTGTACCACCATGGCCAGATTTTCATGTCTTTACTAATGCAAAATAAAAGATATATAGTTTAATGATCATTTCATCTCAGTAAAAGAGTTTATCCATGAAGTCAATAACATGAATAACTCTCTACCAATTGTTAGCTCCTATGTTTGAGAAGCAGCGACCATATCAAAGAAATAGATACAGTTCCACAGATGAACCAAGCCACCTATTGAAACATTTTAGCATTTATCCAGTGAAGAAAAAAAAATGCACTGCATTCTCTCTGCTGTGAAGGGGAAAGTTATTTGTCTAAATGGGGCTGGGAGAGGGCGATATAATACCTGTCATGTTGTTGAACAAATCCAGTTTAACTTATTGGTATTTGAAATGTATCAGTTAGATCTTGTCACACATGCTGTATAACAAATTATACCCTAAGTTAGTGACTCTAAACAGCAACTTCTGATTTTTATAGATGGAGGTCAGGAGGTCTTAGCTAGGCTCAATTAATTTAGGCACATTTGCTGGTGAATCTGAAAGTTGGAAGGGCTGTCAGTCAGCTTTGGCTGAGCTTGAACTAGACGACTAATCTCCTCACATCATTTACCCTCCTCTGTACCAAGCAGGATGGATGGACCTTGTCCTTCTGGTGACAATTCAGGAGCAAGAATAAGCAGGCACAAAAATACATGTGTTTTGCAATATTATACTTCTTGATTGCATTGGCTGATCTAATAGCCAAACAGAACCATTCTAAAGCCCGATTTGAAGTAAGGAAATCACAGATGAATGCTAAAGATATAAAAAGCATGCGTTGGCAAATTAGGGTCGTTTTCCAATTTACTACACCAGATACAATTGCTCTTTTCCATGAATTTTCTTTCTTCCAATAGGCCAATAGAGATAGATCTTACTATTTCTTTTATATAATTTATTTTTCAGGAGCTAATGATATTATAGGACTACATTTTTTCATGTCCTGTGACTTGATTATTATGTCAACTAGAAAACAATATCTTGGTATACTGAGGTACAGTTATCCAAGCTCTCTTCCAAAATCTCTGAACTATATAATATTCTTTTTTTCCTTTGTTATAATGCATGGGTCTGAGAAAAAGGTGTGAGAATTATAATGCACCCAATGTATTAATTTGACACAGTTGCTATAAGAAATTACCAAAATCATGCCAGCTTAAAACAATGGAAATTATTTCTCTGCCAATACTAGAGTCTAAAAGTCTACAATCACTATCACTGGGCTGAATCCCAGTGTCTACAAGGTTTCAGTCCCTCCAAAACAAGAAGGAGAAGATTTGTTTTTCACGTCTTTCAGGTTTAGGTCTTCTTTTGCTTGTAATTGTATCACTTAAATCTTTTTTCGTGTGTGTGCATTGTAATTGTGCATCTTAATGGAGTACAAAATGGTAGAGGCACACAGGTACACACCACTCAATTAGCCCTTCCCCAATTCTTACCCCATTCCATCTCCCTTCCCTCCTACTCATGTTTGGCTTAGTGATACTTTGATATTCCAATTGTCTTTTCTTCTCTGTGTGGGTCAAAGAGTAAGAATAAATCACATGCTCAAATTTGTGTTTGGTGTATTAATGTTCTGCATGGATTACAAGAGCCAATTGTAAGCCGTCTTTATTTCCTACCCACTTGGGTCCCTCCAGCGTGTAGCCTGACAGCATTTCTAGCTAATAAAAGTCATTTTTGAGCTTACATATTTTTCTTTCTTTGTTCAAAAAACACATTTTTCCATTTAAATTCTTTAATATAGCAGCATAAAATAATGCCTATCCTGGAGGAGCACAAATGAGTTTCTACATTTTGTTTCCTCTTATTTAATTTGTTTCAGTGCATATGAATACAGTGCATGTCCTGTATTCAAATTAGAAAATATTCCCAATTAACTGTGGTGTCTACATCATCCTGCTTTGCAATGCATAAAATAAGAAGATTAGTAAGATATTCAAGGAAACTCTAATCCAATATTTTGAATTAAATAAAAACAAATTACTGTAATGCAAGGGAGAGTCATAGGATATGATTTTCCCAGCAAAATGTAATAGA
This sequence comes from Muscardinus avellanarius, assembly GCF_963383645.1. Classification (NCBI taxonomy): domain Eukaryota; kingdom Metazoa; phylum Chordata; class Mammalia; order Rodentia; family Gliridae; genus Muscardinus; species Muscardinus avellanarius. The sequence goes on along the minus strand of NC_137791.1, from coordinate 7,414,857 downwards.
TTGAAATAGAATGGAGGTCTTTGTGGGAATATCAGCAAGGATCTATCTAGAAGGGACATTGATTCTCATAGGAATGGTAACACTTTTCAGAGAGATGATATATTTGCAAAGACAAAACTTTGGCAATAATAAGACAAAAGACAATATTAAGAAAAGGTACACATTAGCTCAGTGACTGGCTCATTGGAAGTTAGTGTCGACAGCATATTTGATAATGGAAGTGAGGCTTATGAACATAAAAACTCATTTGATCAGGAGGCTGAGAATATAAGAAGGAATTAAAATTTTTGGAACTTTTAATTTGTGAAGCTAGTAATTGTGCACTTCCATTTAAGAGTATCCACATTCAGGACTTGAAAGTAAATATTCTGTTGCTTGATTTTTCTCCAGAACCCTTATGAATATGCACTATAAAAGTACAGCTTAACTAAATATTTTACATAACTGTTACTATTTATTGTTTATAATAATTTTACACATTCTTCTACATTTCACAAATTACACACCAGTAAGCAAGTTTTAGAAAGTTCCCATGGCTCTTAAGTGACATCATGATGATTAGAAGAAGCATTCTCCAAGTCCACAGAGCTCACATTGAAATGCTATCCTGTCCCCAGGTACTCCAGGAGCATTCATGCATATTCAAAGTTACAATTCCATCAGGTGAGGTGTCACATGCCTGTAATCCCAGTACTTGGGAGAATGAGACAGGAGGATCACCAGCAAGAACAGCTTTGGCAATTAGTAAGACCCTGCTTCAAAATAAAAAGTAAAATAGATATCTGGAACTCTAACTCAAGGATAGAACATCCCTGAATTCAATTCTTAGTAACACACACACACACACACACACACACACACACACAATGTTACAATTACATATCTCACAGTGATACATTTTATTATTTATTTGCTGTATTGTCTCTTATTTGGAAGTAATAAGAATTTTGAATTTCAGTCTTTGAAATTATATTTAAGTATAATAATGAGCAGACTCGTGGTGGAAATAATTTTAGTAAATTATGAGCCCAAACTATTCTTGAGTCTTATTAACATGGATATAAGTAGAATAATAGTGGAATGATAATAGAAACCACATATCTATAATTGAGATAATCCATATCCTTTAGTACCTCAGATTAATTTGCAAAATTAGTATGCAGTGATAAATGAGGGGAAAGCTACTGTGCTTGTGTGCAAAGTTTAATTTGTTGAAGCATTGCTCAGTTGAGAGATTCTGCTTGGGATTGGCTTTAGCTTTTTTTCTTTGTTGATATGCAGATTATAAAATAAAATAACCATTAAAACACAATAAAAGTCTCCAGTCAGTGTAATGTTCTTTTCTATGTGTTTATAATAATTGTATTTTATATCATATATTTTTAGTGGTGATATTTTGTACTTCTCGGTTTATATTTGATGATTCTTATAGTATAGATTATATTTTCTTAAACTCCCTGCTTCACTAGTTTGCACTTCTTATATTAAAGTATTCTGATCATTTAATCTAAGTAAAACAAGTCATTTCATATTACATTGATTTTAATTATAAATATTTTGTATTCATAAACAAATACCCATCACAGTTTTGGTGTGCAAACATAGGAAATGAATTAATGGATGAAAGTAAAAAGTGCAAATTTAATTTTAGACATCAAGGCACTTTGTGAAAAATAGTACTGTAATTATTGTTTTATCATATTAATATTTTATAATAAATCCATGGCACAGTTAAATGTCTGTTAATATATCACCACTAAGCTGCTAAGGTATTTCTTTGCCTCTATACTCATTGACAAATATTCTATTTCTGAAAAGTAGGATACTAAACCCTTTGTGTCACTTACATTCTACTTTGTGTCCTTGAATCTCTTAAGGACTCAGATCTACTGTGAAAGTGGAGTAATTTTTAGAGAATAGTGTTATCCCCTTAATCAACTTTATTCAAAATTATACCATTTTTATAGGACGGATGTTTTATCATTAATTTTACCAATAAGATAAACTCCTTTGTGTAGAGGAAATATGAGTAGAAAACATACAAAGTAGATTGATAATTTAGGTGATTATATGACATTAATTTAATATTTTAAACATTTAGAGAGTTTTACATATAACCAAACTATTAAACTCTTTTTTAAATTGTTTTCAGAGTTTTTCTTGTTTTTAAGAGCCTTATATAGCTACAACTTTGGTTATTTATTTATTTATTTATTTGCAGGTCTGGGAATGGAACCCAGAGACATTCGGTCTCCGAGATACAGCCCCTGCCCTATTTTTTATTCTTTACTTTGAAACCAGTTCTCACTGAGTTGAAGAGGGCCTCTCTAAGTAGCTGAGCCTGTCTGTGAACCATGGTCCTCCTGTCTCAGCCTCCCAAATGCTGGGATTTCAAGCGTGCTCCACCATGCCCGGCTTGAGTTTGAAATTTAAACTAATAATTTACAGTGCAAGAAGAAAAAGTTAGAATATTTCCTTAATGTTATATGATTTTTTGGCATAGATTACACATACTCAGAAGCAAAAACCTACAGAAATAGAGTGTAAATTTTCAATTCGTAAATTATACCCATCAGTAAACATTACTGTTTTCATTGATTCATGAAATATTTTGAAACCAGAAAAAAGAAAAGTTACACTTTTGTGTTTAGCAAGAGCTCCATATTTAAGCATCAAGAATGCTATTCATGATAATATAATTTAGTTGGGGCAAATATAGATGAATATTAAAATGTTTTAGGAGAAAAAAAGACTGAATTAGCCGATCTAACTTAGAGCAACCATAAAAAAGACAAGGCAAAGGATTCCTGTGAAAAGGGTGGAATTGTAGAAGCCTGGGAAGCGTATACAATGTTAAAGGTATTGGGGAAATTTCTGTGGGCTTGAAAAATATGACTTTTAGACCCCAAAATTTAGAAGGTCCTTCGGAGGTTGAGATGGGGATTGTGGTTTGTGGACAGCCTCAGTCACTTAGCGAGGCCCTTTGAGACTCAGTGAGATGCTGTTTCACAAATAAATAGACTTAAAAAAACAGGACAATGAGTGTAGCTCTGAGGTAGAATGCATCTGGGTTCCATCCCCAGTATCACACACACACACACACACACACACACACACACACACACAAAAAAAAAAAAAAAAAAAAAAAAAAAAAAAAAATCAACCGAAATAAAATGAATGGCCATTTTTGGTTGGGGATATAGTTTGGAGTATTATTCTCACATGTACAAAACCCCGGATATTCTCTCCCCAGCCTCTCTCTCTCTCTCTCTCTCTCTCTCTCTCTCTCATACACGCACAAACACACACTGCATGTTTTAGAGTCATTAAGAGCAAAGCTTAATACAATGTTGAGATTACAATATTCTAATAGTGTTCCTATGAATATTAAAACAGTAATTTAGTAATATTAAGTAGTACATGGTATATGCATAATAAAATATCTCTTCCAATTCTTTTATCAATAATCATATATTAAATGCCAACTGTAATTTTTTTCTTTTTTTTGTGGTACTGTGGATAGAACCCTTCTATCTCTGGGCTATACTCCCATACCTATTTTATATTTTATTTGGAAACAGGTTATCTTAAGCCAGCAAGGCTGGCTTTAATCCTGCACCATACTCCTGTCTCTGTCTTCCAAGCATGGGGATTAAAAGCATGCACCGCCATGCCCGGGATAATGCCATCTGTATTTTTGACACTGTTACTTGTGTTGGAAATAAAGTTAGTGAACAAAATATACAACATTTCATGTCTGGGAGGAGTTAACATTCATATTGAAGAGAAAGAAAATAATAATATTTTTTTATAAAATTTTATTGGTGCATTGTAATCAAACATCACAATGAAAATACAAAATTTGTGTGGATATCCAAATACACATCATCAAATTAGCCTTTGTCCAATCCCCATCCCATTCCCTCCCGCTCCCTCAATCCCATGCTTGATTTAGTGTTTAACATTGATATATTTGTTTGCATACATATTATGTTTTAATAAGATTCCATCTTCCCCATTCCCATCCCCTCTAATTGGTCACCTTAATTGCTCCTCCATAGGGCCCTTTCTTCTACTAGATTCCCTCCTATTACCGATTTCTTCCTAGTTTTTGCATATTATAGAGAGCATCTTTTTATTTTTCTTTGATATATCTCTGTGTATACTGCATTACAAGTTCTGATCCCATTCGCGAAGGCCCCTGGTCACCCACCAGTTTCTGTTCCTGGCCTCGCTGGCTTCAGCACTGGCCTTGCCTCATGGCAGGCTCTGATCCTGGCCTCAGATGCCCTTGTACCGGCCTTTCCTTTAGGCAGGCTCCTATCCCGGCCTTGCTGGCTCCATCTACCACCTCACCAAATGACAGGCCCAAATCCCGGCCTCTCAGGGCCCGATCCTGGCCTCATCCCTCGGAAGGCTCTGATCCCAGCCTCAGAGGCCCCAGCACCAGATGCGCCTCACAGCAGGCTCCGATCCCGGCCTCACCTCTTGGCAGGCTCCAATTCCAGCCTTGGAACCCCCAGCACTGGCCTTGCCTCATGCCAGGCTTTGATCGCGGCCTTGCTGGCCCAGCACTGGCCTCACCCCTTGGCAGGCTCTGATCCTGGCCTCGCTGGCCCCGGCACCCACCTCACCCCTTAGCAGGCTCCAATCCTGGCCTTGGAGGCTCAGCACCAGCCTTGCCTCAGAGCAGGCCCTGATCCCAGCCTCACCCCTCGGCAGGCTCCGATCCCAGCCTCGGAGGCCCCAGCACTGGCCCTGCCTTATGGCAGGCTCTGATCCTGGCATCGCTGACCCTGACACTAGCCTCACCCCTTGGCAGACTCCAATCCAGGCCACAGAGGCCCCAGCACCAGCCTTGCCTTACAGCAGGCTACAATCAAGGCCTCGCTGGCCCTGGCACTGGCCTTTCCCCTTGGCAGGCTCCGATCCTGTCCTCGAAGGCCCCAGCATCTGCCTTGCCTCATGGTAGGCTTCAATCGTGGCCTTGGTGGCACAGGCACCAGACTAGCCACCCGGGTAGGCTCCCATCTTGGACTCAGAAGCCCTGGCACCAGCCTTGTTATGTTGCTGTGCATCAGGCTCTGTTCTCTGACTCTATGATCAGGCCATATACAGATGTTCCCTATTTTCTTTCTTCATTTTTTGTGGTACTGGGGTTTCTGGAAACCCTTCCCTCCACATCCGGGCTCTACCCTAGGGGCCCAATTTTTTTTCTTTTAATTGGAAACAGGGTCTCTCAGGCCATCAAGTCTGGCCATGAACCTGTGCAATCCTCCTGTCTTTGCCTCCCTCTCACAGGGGCCACAGCGTGTTCCCCACACCCGGCGTTCTTTGATTATTTTTTAATATGAGAGAGTAGTACATGTCTTTTGCAAAAGCTGGGACCCCAAATTCCTAGTGGCAATGAATTTTGTCCTCCTTGCAAAGGCAAAGGTCCACAGCTTCGCTCTGGAGAGCAGGCTCTCCTGCACCGCATACACCCTGGCCTCCCGCTCTGTGCAGAGGAGTGCAGTGGCCATGAGGGCTGAGTCCCAGAACACACTGTGTGGCGGCCCATCCCACCCATGCTAGGCTCCCTCTGAAACCCCCCAAACCCTTTTACCACTTAGCATGTTGACCAGAATTCCCGAACATGTGTGGCAGGAGCAGTCTAATTTTGGAGAGATTTCCTCAAAAGTTCAAGGTGGATGATTTAATCTGTCTGCTCCTCCAAACTCTGGTGACCACCACCATTGCTGCTGCCACTGCCATCTCGGTTCTCTCCTGACCACCATTCCCACACTATTTGTTTTCTGTAATTCCTGAGCATGTGTGGCAGTAGCAGTATACCTTTGAGTGCATTTCTTTAAAATTATGGGGTGGATTTGATTGCATCTCTGCCTCTACCAAATACTGACCATCACTTCTGTTGCCCCTACCATCTCGGTTCTCCTCCGAGCACCCTATACACACAGCATGTTGTCCCAAATTCCCGAGTGTGTGCGGTAGTAGCATTCTACCTCTGGGGCAATTTCTTCAAAAGATCAAGGTGGGTAGAATCAGCTCTTTGCCTGTTCTGGATACTGGCTGCTGTCATTGTCACTGCCTCTACCATCTCAGTTCTCTCCCCAACACTTTTCCCACACTGCATGTTGTCCACGAATTCTGGACAACATGCAGTGTGGGCTTGTGTGGCGGCAGCATTCCACCTTTGGGGCAATTTCTTCAGAAGATCAGGGTGGGTTGGATCATATCCCTGCTTCTCCCAAATGCTAGCCTCCACCACCGCCACTGTCACCACTGCCACTGCCTTCCTCCTAGTTCTCCACTGTTCTTCTTCCTTACAGATACTGTTCAGAATTAAGGATGTGAGGAGGGAGCAATCCCCTTTTATGAGGACTTTTTTTCAAAAGTTCCATGTGAGTTGGATAGGATTTGTCTGCATCTCCCGAATCGTGGCTGCTGCTGCTGCCATCTCAAACCCTCTCCAATATTTTTTTCTTAGTACAAGAAAACAGTATGTGTGTTTTGAAGTGGTTGTGGGATCAAGCCCTTAGCAGCAATGAATTTTATCTCCCTTCTAAGAGCGGAGGCCCACAGTCTCACGACACCGAGCAAGGAACTGCTGTTAGGAGCACACCAAGGGCCCAAGTACAGCACAGAGGTGCTAGGCTTCTCAGGACATTGGGGGCTCAGCTTCCCACCCAGCACCAGGCTGCCTGGGACACCAGGCTCAACTTCTCGCCAGACGCTGGGCTGCCTCGGATGCCGGGCTCAACTTCTCGCCAGGCACTGGGCTGCCTGGGACACTGGGCTCAACTTTTTGCCAGGCACTGGGCTGCGTGGGACACCGGGCTCAACTTGCCAGGCTCTGGGTTGCCAGGGATGCCAGGCTCAACTTCCCTATGGGCACTGGGCTGCCTGGGATGCCATGCACTGAGCTACCTGGGACTCTGGGCTCAACTTCCTGCCGTGTGCTGAGCTGCCCGGTATGTGTGGCTTGGCTTCCTGCTGGGCACTGCTCAGCTCCCTCTACCACACCCAGATCGTCTTTTCTTACAAGGTCTGTTGTTAGGAGTCCCCAGCATGCGTGGCCGAAGTGGTTTTCTCTCTAAACTCTTCTGGGGTGCTCTTCCAAAAATTACTTTTTTTGCATGGTGTACACCTTGTCATCCTGCTTTCAATTCTGCCATTATCCACTCTCTATCTCCTGGTTTCTAAATAGGAAGTTACAGCTGGAAATGTCTCCCTCAGTTTTCACAAGCAGATATTAATCCAAAGACTGGTGTCCAGGGCTTTTCCGAGAAATGCATGTTGTTTTTGGCGGCCGCGGTCACTGCCATCTTGAATATGATTATCAAAAACAATAAATTTAAATAAGATTAGAAGAAAAAATTACAAGAAGGAAAAATCAAGGAAGATTCGAAGTAGAAAAAGCTTGGATTTAAAAATAATATGGTCATCCCCCTCAACAGGAAAAATAACATAGAAGAAAAAAAAAGAATTGAGATATGCAAATAGTTGGGAGGTAAACATTCTAGGTAGATGCGAGGTCAGTGAGCAGTGCTCAAGGCCGAGTGTGATTGACACGGAAGAACAACAGCAGGGGAGTCAGAATGTGTCCACAGCAGAGTGTGTGATGGGCTAACCACAGATGGAGTCAGGAAGACCAAGGACCACAGAGGCAGGGAATGTCGAATTCAGGTGTCTAAGTGTCGAATAGAGAAGCTGCTGTGGAGTTGTAAGTAGAGCGAATATGATGTGATTTTGACCTTAAAAGAATGACATTGGTTGCCATGTTTTAAAAGGATGTAAGTGCACACCTATTATCCCTGTAACTGGAGGCCAGGATCTAGGCCTAACTCAGAAATTTAGCAAGGCTCTCAGCAATCTAAAGAGAGATCCTAATTCAAAACAAAACCTCTACAATGCAAAAAGAATGGGAGTGTAGCTTCAAGGTAAAATGCCCCTTGGTTCAATTCCCAGTCTCCTCTAAACACACACACACACACACACACACACACACACACACACACACACACGAATATAGCTGCAGTTTGGAAGAGTGGGGACAAGTTATATTCAAACTTGGAAATAGAAAAGGAAATATTTCAATGTGATGAAGTTGGCATGAACCAGGAGTTACCAGTGAACATGGTAAGTGGTTATATTCTGCACACATTCATTTATGTATTCATTGATTATCTATTCTCTTGAGACAGGGCCCCAAACTCACCAATCTCAGTCAAATTTGCCCACATTGTCCCAGAATTCTGCTCAGCCTTTCAGGTACCTGGAATTATAGGTGTGCAATATTACAGTCGACCTGGATTAAATTAAGGGGCATTCGAACGTCCAGCTGTAGTGCCAGACCTATTTTGTTTTATTTTTTTATTTTTGAAAAAGGGTCTTGCTAAGTTGCTGAAGCTGGTTTTGATCCTCTATTCCTCTTCTCTTAGTCTCGCAAATAATGGGATTATAGGCATGCACCACCACACCGTGCTGATATGTTTTAAAAGTAAAGCCTACTGAGAAGAAAGGCATTGCAAATATTTTAAGTGTTTTAAGCTTGATGGAGTAAATTAAGAAGGAAACTGTCTTTAGCTAAAAGTAGTGAAGCAGTGGGAGGTATGAGTGTGGGAAACAGATACATGAGGATTTCCATTTGAACACGTTAGTTTTGAAGTGGGTAAAGGCAAATATGAATTAAAAAATAAGGAGATTTTCTACCTTCATTATATTAGAATATTTACTTTAGAAACATATATTCTCTTTCTCTATGAAATGCGTATTCATCTTTTCAAGAGCTAAATAATTAGATTTGACAGCTTCAGGACTTAAGATCACCTTTCTTAAGAAGTTAGGAATTATCTTTTGGAAATGTAAACATTAAAAAAATAGTGCTGAGTGGGACAGAGGAGAGAAGAGGATGCGTCCAAGAGAAAAACATTTCAAAGTACAGGATGATGTGCATACACATATTTCTCAGTGCCAATCTCAATTGTCATGCGTGGGAGGATGGGGAGCAGGAATGAGTGGGGTGAGGACTGGGCGAAAGCTCACTGAGTGCTGTGTGTGTGTCCATCACTCTGAACATCATTGACAAGTTGGATCCCTCCCCCTTCTCGGGGAGGTGGAACCCTAGAGAAGAAGGAGGAGACTTTGCTAGGCTATATTGCCACAAAAGTGGCGTTCTCATGCATAGCCCCACCCCCAAGACATATGCCTTAAAAGAGAGGCATTTTCCCTCCAGCCTCATAGGGGCTCGCAGGTCTTCAGGGGGTCCAGCACCCATCCCCGAGGGGACCACATTAAGACTTACCGCACTTCCTGGTCGCTCTCATCTCTTTACCGTGAGGACCTAACATCTGGTGCCTAACCCCAGAAGGATTTTTTTTTATTTAATTTTTTTTTTTAATTTTTTCTTCTTTAAAAAAAATTTTTTTTCCTTTCCACCGCTGCTGCCACAGTGTGATGTATGCGGCCTTGGCAGAAACCTCCGCCTTCCCGGATCTGCTGGGGCACACTGATCCTCTGGGACCACTCCCGCCCTGCCTGCCATTCCAAAGCCGCTGCCACCCAGAGACTGCCGCTGCCGCCTTGGCTCCACCACCGCCCCACCACTGCCCCGTGCCCGCCCCGACCTGACACCATACCCCACCTTTTCCCAGCCCCATGTCCCCTGCTGTGGCTCTGCACTGCCCTGCCTAGGCCCGACCTTCAGCCCACCCAGACAAGCGCCCAGGTTCCTGTCCCTACTCCCTCTGCCTGTGCTTCCTCCAGCCTGCGCAGTGTCCCGCCCTTCCCAGACTCTAGACCTCCCGCCCTACCCTGGCCCTGACTCTGGCCCTCCCGCCTGCCCGGTCAGACCCGCTGGGGGGCACCCCACATGGTCGGGCCTCAACATCTGGTGAGTGCCTGGCAGATGTTTTTTTGTTTTTTTGTACCTCAGAGCCAGTAACCATGCCATTCTGCCACATGCTCTCTCTGAGAGCTGACGGCCCACTTCCCCAGCCACATGCTTTCCCGGAGAGCTGGCAGCCATCTTCCCCCGATGCACACTCTCCCTGAAAGCCTGCAGCCATCTTCGCAGCCACATACTCTCCCTGAGATCCAGTGGCCATCTTCCCCAGCCACACGCTTGCTCTGGGAGCCTAGGCTCCTCCTAGGATCAGCTGGCAGCCATCTTGACTTCCATCCAGCCCAGAGAGCTAGCTGACATCTTGGAAACCACCCAGCCAAGCCCCGGCGGCCATCTTCAACCTCATCCAGCCCTAATTCCACCCAACAGCTCCACAGTGTGTCCCCGGCTCTGCATCCCCTCAGCGCTTTGGATCCAGTCAGCACTGGCTGATAACCCTACACTGTGGTAAGCTTCCCCTTCCTTGAAAAGCAGGTTCCAGCTTTTAGCCTCTTGTGGACTTGGGTTCGCTCACGGCTGTTAAATAAAACCAAATATTTGGTTTCCAAGTTCTCTGGGGTTAACCCGGCTGCCCTACAGTTGTGTAAAGGAAAGGGAGACATCCTTCTCTAACACAACCACGTTGTTTCCTGATGTTAGGCAGGATCTTGGGACACCAGATTCCTGTTGTTTTTCCTTGCCCACTGACCAGTCATGTGGGGAAGCCAGCCATCAAAGATAGCTCCCAGTCCTCACTAGGCCATGTTCTGGTTAATCTCCAGACTCTAGGTTTATCCAGGGAACTGTGCCCTGAGCAGCATATATTTTTTCCGCACAGAGGTCTGGCCCACTTATGAGTTGGGTAATGGTTCTCGATGGCTTGAGATGGGTACGTTAGATCTTAAAATGCTGACTGATCTCAGTAACGTTTGCAAACGGACAGGTAAATGGTCAGAGGTTCTGTACATACAGGCTTTTCTGTGTATGCATTCCCAGCCTTCCCTTTCCACCACTCCTGGCTCTACTGCTCAAGTCATGCTCGCTGGGGATTCCCGCCAGCTGCAGCCACCATCTTAGTCATCACATGGCAACTCATAGGCACCACCTGGCATTCTTTCTGAGTCACAGGCCTGCAATTCTGCTGACTCACAGTCGCCATTTTGTGACAACATGTGGATGCCTGAGTCTGACCCGACCTACTTACAGGCCCAATTTCCTGATGACCCTGGCCCACAAGAACTCTCCTTACCACCACTATTGTCATCTTATTTTGTGGCAGCCTCCCACTCTAACCCACTCCTTTCTCCCCTACCTTCCTCCCTTAAGGGACCAATCCTTACCTCCCACTTGCCTGCCCCTGAAGGTCAGTGTACCCATTCCAGAGACCCCCCTTCTCTCTTGGCCCCGCTTCATGAGGGGGCTGGTGCTTATCCCTACTAATTCCCTATAATGCCCCCATTCTCCCAGTTAAAAAGTCTAATGGGATTTATCATTTAGTCCAGAATCTCCATTTAATTAATGATGTGGTGGTTCCAACCCACCCAATTGTCTTTAACCCTATAACCTCTTATGTCAGATTCCCCCCAGTACTACCCACTTTTCAGGTCTCAACTTGAAGAATGTATTTTATACAATTTCTCTGCATCGTGAGTCATACCCCCTTTTTGCCTTCACTTGGGAGGACCCTGATACCCTGGTTGCTCAACAACTAACCTGGACTGTCCTCCCCAAGGGTTTTTGGGATAGCCCACACCTCTTTGGACAGGTGCTGCAACGAACTTGCTCAGTCCTGGGGACAATAAATCGCACTGAGTCCATTTGGGACGGAGATCCTCACAATGATGGACAAGGGCTTCGGTTGCAGTTCTGCAGCCACTTATCTGCAGCAATTTTTTTCCCTTTTATGAAATAAACTCCTTTAAGTTCCTGTTCACGGTGCTAAAAGTGGAGATTCCTCTCCGGGAAAAAAAAAATCTGAAATAATTGACATGGACAACCGCCTTCTGTGAAATTGACAATGTTTTAATTTCCATCACCAGTATTTATACCCTATACCCCGTGTAAGCACCAAAGGACAATAGTGAGGCATTAACTGTAAACAAGATAAACAGGATAAAAGAAGATCCATGGAGTCACAGTTTAAGATTCGTCTGGGACTAGGTGATTAAAGTCAGCCCCCTTTGCCTTTGTCATTGGAATCAGGTTTCTAGCCTCACAGGTGAGCCCTAGGGGGCAAGGTCTGGAGTCCAGAAAGGCATCCGGGACAGGTAGGCATCTGTAAAGGTGAGGTTTACACCCAAAGTCCGTTTGGGGGAAATTCAGTCTTCTAGGATCTCCTTTGATCCTTCCAGAGTCTTTTTGTCTCTAGGGCTTAGTCCAGGCCCTCCTTTATCAAGATCCATGGGCTGCATTGCAGATTTGTCCGGTCCTGTCTGCTCCGCCATCCCCTATAAGTCAATACTTATATTACAGTTAGTAAACAGGGCAAAAACATTATAACACAGGTGATTGTATTTCTATAATTGTTCTTTAATGCATGATTTTGGGGCAGACTTTTGAGTTTTTTACTGTCCTGCTGCTGAGTCACTAACGATAGGCTTATTAAGGCCAGATAAGAGCTTATTAGCATCTCTTTAAGAGGGAAAACAAATGGCCCAGGTTTCAGAGACAGTTTGACATCTCTTTGGGAAATGGGGCAAGAGGTGGGTTTGCAGCTTCCCCTGCTGGCAGAGAGGTGCTGGGAGATAATCTTTAGATCAAAGGACCTACCTGCAGAAAAAAACAAAAGGAATTTTGCAGCCCCTGAATTCTGGTGGCCCTTTACTAGAAAATTTATCTTTCGTGGACTCAACTTCTTCCACAGTCCTAATTCTTGGGATCCTGTTTTACATCATTGGAGCTTCTTATTAGTGTAGAAATCTAAGAGCAGGGAATATTTTTGCCAGAGATGACATCTTCCTTGGGGCATGGCCTTCGTGGGCCTTGCCGAATGCAAGTGTTTATCACACTCGTATGTGCCAAGGGGGGATGGTGGCAAACAGGCTCTAGCACATAACCTCCTCCATTGCCCCTTGGAGACCAGTTCTCTGTTACAATGTGTGGAAGACATTCTACTGTGTAGTCCCTCTCTGGAAGTGTCCAAATGGCATACTGCCCTTCTCCTTAATTTTCATGGAAGCAGCGGTTACAGGGTGACCCCACATAAAGCCCAGTTATCAGTGCCTGAGGTGTGGTATCTAGGCCTACATCTCACCCCAAACACCCGAGAACTAATTGTTGACCAGGTCAAGGCCTTACGAGACTTGTAGCCACCCACCTCAGCTGACCAGATCCAATCTTTCTTGTGTTTTGTAGGATTTTTCTAGCATTGGACCCCCAACTTTACCAGATGTTAAACTGTCTCATTCCCCGGCCCTTAACATGGCCCCTCTTTTACCAGTGAGCCAGGGTTCAGTCCTTCATTCATGCTCACCTAACAATGTCCACTCATGTGTTAATGTAATTGAAGTTTTTGCTAAACCTTGTGTGGGCCTCCAGGATAGTCCCCTTATTAATCCAGATGTTACTTATTTTGTTGATGGCAGCTCTGTTTCTGATGCCAGAGGTAAGAAAAGGGAAGCCTATGCAGAGGTCACCCTAACTCAAGTCATTGAGGCTGTTAGGTTACCTCTCAAAAAGCTGAACTGATTGCCCTGACTTGAGCTCTACATCTGGAAAAAAACAAGTGGGTAAGCATATATACAGATACTAAATATTCCTTTTTAATAGCACATTGCCGTGCCTCAATTTGGAGAGAGAGGGTATTTCTCTCCACCAAGGGTTCACCCATTGTTAATGCCACCTTGATTAAAAAACTCCGAGACTCCCTTTCTTTACCATCTGAACTGACCATCATCCACTGTCAGGGCCACCAGACACAATCTTCTTTAGTGGCCAAAGGAAACAGTAAAGCTGATGATACAGCAAGACAGCTGACACAACAAGCTCAGCCAAGCCCACCAGCCTCTGTACTATTTTTAACCTTCCCCTCAATGGCGCCTAATTACAGCCTGGCTGAACAAGAACACCTGATCAAACTTTGGCCATCTAGCACAGGGGATGGTTGACTCATGATACAGGATAAGATCCTCAGGCCAAAAAGGTCATCAGCCTAATACACAATTCCCTCCACGTGGGACCTATGGCACTGAAGCATTTCTCAAGCACCTTGTTTCATTCTCCTCTCCTGCAGCAGCTGGTTAGTAAAGTCAGGGCCTCCTGTTCTACTTGCGCTGCGGTGTCTCCCCAAGGAGGCCTTCGCCCTCTCCTTTCCTACCCACCAAATGAGAGGACACTTGCCAGGCCAGGACTGGCAAGTCGACTTCACCCATATGCTGCCTCACAAAAAACTTAAATATCTTATTCCCATGGTCAATACCCTAACAGGTTGGGGAGAGGCTTTTCCCTCAAAGGACGAGACAGCTAGCATGGTGGCTGATGTTCTATGCTCAAACGTCATCCCTCCCTTGGTTTGGACTCCCTAATTTCTTACAGTCTGATAAGGGACCAGCTTTTATTTCTAAGGTTACTCAACAGCTGGCACAAGTTCTTGGCATTTCATGGAAGCTCCACATCTCACATGGACTGCAGTTATCAGAAAAGGTAGAAAGAATTATTGGAACCCTTAAGAACCAACTAACAAAACTCTCTCTAGAGCTGCAAGTATCATGGCTTGAACTCCTGCCACTGGCTCTGGCCTGTGTGAGGGCCACCCCTCAAAGCCCCACCTTTATGAGCCCCTTTGAATTGCTGTACGGTTGCCCTTTCTTGCTTAATCACACTCCCCCTTCGGATCCCCCTCCTTTGTCTTCCTATCTTCTTTATTTGTCTTTTCTCAGGCACCATCTTCTGACCGGTATCTTCCCCAATCCGGGAATGAAGAAGTAGCTCCACACCAGGCAGTCAAGGCCCTTAAGCCAGGGGATCAAGTCCTCCTCAAGTTGCTTCAACAAAAACATCTCCAGCCACGGTGGACTGGGCTCTTCACAGTGATCCTCACCACACCTACCACAGCCAAACTGCTGGGGGACCCCAATTGGCATCATTTTACCTGGCTAAAAAGGGCTCCATTACAACAGTCCCATGACAAATTCTCTTGCACAGTGTTGGGGCCTACTAAGCTTCATATTTCTCTGCATAATTCACTTTGATGTTTTTATTTTAGCAGGTCCACTTGTTCACATACTGTGGTGCTCTCCCTCTTCGGATGCCATACTGCCATTACTCCTCGTCTGCTAAAGTCTCCTGGAGCACACATCACCAAGCTGTCCAGGGTAACCTCTGACTCACACCACAGCCATACTCCCACCTGCCCACTTCTGGAGGACCCGACCTCTCCCAGCCGAGGGGCCCCCTTACAACGCCCCTTGACAGCAGGAAGTTGTTTTTAAGATTAGAATCTCTGCCCATTATCACCAAAAGGCCCGGATGACAATTCTGGTCCCTCCCCCCTCTCACGGAGGCGGAACCCTAGAGAAGGTGGAGGAGACTGCTAGATGATATCACAGGTGATATCGTGAGGCAGGTGATATCATAACAAAAGTGGCATTCTCACTCATAGCCCCACCCCCAAGACATATGCCTTAAAAGAGGCAGTTTTCCTCAGGCCTCGGAGGGGCTTCCAGGTCTCCAGGAGATCCAGCCCCCATCCCTGAGAGGACCACATTAAAACTTAACGCATTGCCAGGCGTGGTGGTGCACAAGTATAATCCCCACTCTTGGGAGACAGAGACAGGAGGATCCTGCAGGTCTGAAGCCAGCTGTGCTGGCTTAAGAGACCCTGTTTCCAAATAAAAACATATAAAATAGGTCTGGGAGCATAGCTCAGAGGTAGAAGGGCTTCCAGGAACCCCAGTACCACCAAACAAACAAACAAAAAACTTACCGTGCTTCCTGGTCTCACTCGTCTCTTTACTGTCCGCACCTAACAATCATGATGTATGTTTATAATGCACTAATAAAATGAAAAGTAAAAAATAGTGCTTCCTTAACCCAGTGTGTAAGAGAATGCAGGTACCTCAATTTCAGGGTTCTTCAATCCAAGTTATAATATTATCTCTGGCCTTAAAGACAGGTGTTTTCCTTTACTTTGAATAAAGTCATTTGGCTAACACAGATGGTCACCTCAATTACTAAGATGAATTCAGGGTGAAATATATGTGACAAATGGTGCCATCAAGTACTCTTGCTTCGGCACTAATTATTGTTTATTTGAGAACACATATGTAATGGATTGTATCTGCTAAGCTATAAACAAGGGTGAGATTCTTTCTGTCCTTGCTATCTCTTCATGGATTGTTTAAAATGCACCTTATGACTTCACAATCATTACATAATGAAAGTGCCTTTTTTCTCTTCAACCTTTGTAGACAGGTAATAGTTCTGGCAAAGATACGGGATGCTGGGGTTTTTCTGAACTTAGTGGTCATGTAGAAGGTCCAGTTCTTATTCAGGTAAGAGACTCTGAATAATAATAAATAACAAAAGTCTCCACTCTGCCAGACATGGATTACTCCTGTAATTCAAGTGGTTGGGAGGCTGAGACAGGAGGATCCCAGGTTCAAGGCCAACCTCAGTAACTTAGTGAGACTCTGTTTCAAAATAAAAATAACACGGGGATGGGCATGTAGCTATGCGGTAGAATAACCCGGGGTTCAATCCTAGCACCTAAAAAAGCATAAAAAATAAAAAAATAAAAAGACTCTCCACTCTTTTTCGATACTCGTTGAGTGTACTACCCTTTCCTAATTCACACTTTTCAAATTGTATTCTCCATTCTGAATTATAGTTATCTCTCTCACTGTGCAGTAGAACACCAGAATTTATTCCCTCTAGCTAGCTACTTTGGTACTCATTATACATTATCATTTTTTCCCCTCCTTCTTCTCCACATGCTGAAATGACATAGGGAGAAAAATGCTAATTATCCTGATTTGATCAGTGCACACTGTATGCCTGTATTGAAATATCTTACTGTATGTCATTAAAATATATAATTATTACATGTTTTAAACTTAAAAAATCCTTAGGAAATCCAAGATTTATTTATTGATAAATAAAATTATTGTGAATTTCAGCCAGGTGTGATGCTGCAAATCTATAATGACATAATTTAGGAGAACGACACTGAAGGATTGCAGATTCAAGACCAGCCTGAGTAATTGAGCAAGGCCCTCAGAAACTTAGTGAGAGTCTGTTTAAAAATTAAAAGACTAAAAATTAGGGATGGGAGTGTAGCTCAGAGGTAGAATGCCCCTGGGTTCCATCCCCAGTACTGCAAAAATAAATAAAATAAAAATAAAAATAAAAATAAAACAGGGCTCAGATGTTACTCAGAGCTAGAATACCCCTGGGTTTAAACCCCAGTATCATCTCTATCTTTCTCTTTCATTCTCTCTCTCTCTCTCTCTCTCTCTCTCTCTCTCTCTCTCTCTCTCTCACACACACACACACACACACACACACACACACGTACTTGTGGATTTCAAAACCCCTTCAGGCTCTCCATATGTCTGGAAAATATGAGAGATCAGGAATGTTGCCTTTAGGTTTTGTTCTTAAAATTATTATAGGTATCTGTCATATTTGGAATGAATATATGAGAATCAAGTCTTGTCATGACCTAAGGATGTTTTCTCTGATATTTGTAAATTTACATACTCACTAGGGCTATGAGACAGGTCCAATTTCAAGAAAATAAATTACTGGTATTCATGGGATGAATATGATTATAAGAAAAAAATAATTTGAATAACCAAAACGTATTTCCCCCAAAAAATTGATGAAAAAATGTGATAGATAAAGGTGCTTTGTTATTGACAGAACCCACCTCCTTGTTCCTCTTATGACCTTGCCTTCTCGGCCATGCCCATATCTCTTTATCCCTTTTGACCTCAAACTGACTCAGAGAAAGGAGGCAATGACTCTCAGAACATAGAAAATCTGAGGGCAGTAGATTCCCATGGCAAGCCAGAGAAAGGCCTCTGATGGCCGCACTTAAAGATTTTTATTGTAACATAGCTGAGAGAAGCTCAGTACTAAACTCAAAACATGAGTGTGCTGCCTTCACTCCATCCACCATTTGTTTAGGGTTTCTTAAAACTCACTGGAAGGGACAGAGATTGACTACACTCACGTCCTACTCAGCAAACGTGTGCTGTTCTCTTGCTCACTGTTCTAAGCCAAGAACAAGGATGAGGTACTAGGATGGCCAGGACATATAGTTACTCAAATATTAGCTGTAATTAGTAAGTTTTGAGATGTTATAGAGCAAAGTTTAAAAAATAAATGGAAGACTGTTGTGTAGGTTGCTTACATAGAACTTTGACT
Source organism: Muscardinus avellanarius (assembly GCF_963383645.1). Taxonomy (NCBI): domain Eukaryota; kingdom Metazoa; phylum Chordata; class Mammalia; order Rodentia; family Gliridae; genus Muscardinus; species Muscardinus avellanarius. The sequence goes on along the minus strand of NC_137791.1, from coordinate 7,396,607 downwards.
AAAGTGAATAATCCCTACACTGAGCAATATGTAAAACAAAGAAAGGAAGAAGAAAAACTGTCTTGTAAGAATCCAGAGTATTGGAAGAGAGATTGCTCAAAGAGACTCTAGAAAATGCAGGAATTTCAGAGACAACAAATCAAGATTGCCTAGAACAATGAAACTCTTAGGAAATCCTAGCAATATGGTCAAAAGTAACAAAGGGAAGCCGGGCGTGGTGGCACAGGCTTGTAATCCCCGAGCTTGGGAGGCGGAGAAAGGAGGATCACACTGGTTCGAAGCCAGCCTCGCTGGTTTAAGAGACCCTGTTTCCAAATAAAAAAGTATAAAAATAGGTCTGGGAGTGTAGCCCGGAGGTAGAAGGGCTTCCAGGAACCCCAGTACCACCACCAAAAAAAAAAAAAAAAGCAAAGTGAGAATGTCAGTGACTTTCCCTCAGTCCAATCAATCATTGTTCCTTCCTGTTTGTTCAATACCTGTCCTACTTACTGCCCAACTTTCCCCCAAATTCTCCCTTTAAATCTCTTGATAGGAAAATACAGGTTGTTGGTATTTCAGGTCAGCTTTTATATATTCCATTTGCTTTGCAGTTCCCACACAAATAGATAGATCCTCTGAGAAACAAGAGATTTTACTTTTTCCTGATTGTTGCATACATCAATTGAAAGGGACTTGCCATGCAATTGAAAGGCTACCATATTCGGCACTACATACAGAGTTTCTGGAGTTCTGTTAGGAAAGACATTGGAATTGATGACAATACATCTGCCAACCAAAAGGAAATAAAAAAGTGGGGAAGAGATTCTCATGCTGTGCTGAAAATGTGCTCTTATATAAAAGGAGATACATTGCTTCAATATAAGAACCATTCATATCAGTCAGCTTACTTAGAGATATAGAACCAAAAAAGCCGGGCATGGTGGCGCATGCTTGTAATCCCCACACTTGGGAGACAGAGACAGGAGGATCGCACAGGTTTGAAGCCAGCCTTGCTGGCTTAAGAGACCCTGTTTCCAAATAAAAAAAATATAAAATAGGTCTGGGAGTATAGCCCGGAAGTAGAAGGGCTTCCAGGAACCCCAGTACCACACACACAAAAAAAAATAGAACCAATAAAAATAACATACCTGAAGTTTTAACCACAGGCATATGAAAAAAAATATTCAATGAGAAAATATCAATTCTAGAAATTAAAATTGGTTATAAATGAACTAGAAAAATAAGAAACAATTTATAAAAGAAGTACTCACCCTGTAATATTCTTATAGGCTCTATTAAAATTTAAGAAAGGGAAGAGAGAGGATGTAAGAAATGCACAGTTCATATAACACTAATACAATATGTGAAAGTATCACTCCAATCTCACTGACACATGTGAGAAGGGTGAGTGGTGTTCATGGTGAGGTATGGACAGAAATGCAATAAGGGCTGTGTGCATATATGCTTTTAGCACATTGAACCTCACTACATTGTATAGTTGCAAATAATTTTTTTAATATATTTTTATTGGTGCATTATAGTCAAACTTCTCAATGGTATACAAGATCTGTGAGGATATACAAGCACACATCACCCACTTAGCCTTTATCCAGTCCCCATCCCATTCCCTCTCCTTCCCTCGATCCCATGCTTGATTTAGTGACTGATTTTGATATATTGTTTAAGTACATCATGTGCCTTAAAGAGATTCCATCTTCCCCCCTCCCATCCCCTCTGATAGGTCACCTTAATTGCTCCTCCATATGGCCCATTCTTTAACTAGATTTTCTTCTTATTACCCATTTCTTCCTAGTTTTTGGATATTGGGGGAAGCATCAGATTTTTTAATTTCTGTGATGTTTCCCTGTGGGTGCCACATTGCAAGCTCCGATCCCACTGTCGAAGGTCCCGGCATCAGCACCTCATGGCAGGCTATGATCCCGACCTCGCGGCCCAAGCACCGGCCTCATCACCTAGCAGGCTCAGATTCTGGCCTCGGAGGCCTCAGCACTGGCCTTGCCTTGTGGCAGTCTCCTATCCGGGGCTCAGAGGCCTCAGCACCAGCCTTGCCTTATGGTGGTCTCCAATTCCAGCCTAACTGGGCCCTCCACTGGCCTCACTGCATGGCAGGCTCCAATCCCAGACTCAGAAGCCCCAGCACCGGACTTGTCTTACAGCAGGCTCTAATCCTGAGCCCACTAGCCCTGGCACTGGACTCGCTGCATGGCAGGCTCTGATACCAGCCTCCCTGGCCACAGCACAGGCCTTCCCTTTTGGCAGGCTCCTATCCTGGCCTCATTAGCCCCAGCACCAATAGCCTCACCGCATGGCAAGCTCCAATTCCAGCCTTTCTGGCCCCGGAACCAGCCTTGCCACATGGCAGACTCTGATCCCAGCCTCGCTGGCCCCGGCACTGGCCTCACCATGTTTCAGGCTCCAATCCCAGACTTGGAGGCTCCCGCAAAGGCCTTTCCTTATGGCAGGCTCCAATCCTGGTCTCACTGGCCCCGGCACTGAATTCACTGCACAGTAGGCTTTGATCCTGGCCTCGGAGGCCCCAGCACCTGCCTTGCCTTAGGGCAGGCTCCAATCCTGGCATCCCTGGCCCAGGTACTGGCCTTGCCACACAACAGGCTCCAATCTCAGCCTCGCTGGCCCTGGCACCAGCCTCCCCTTATGGAAGGCTCTGATCCCAGCCTCACTGGTCCCAGCACTGCCCTTGCCACATGGCAGGCTCTGATGATCCCAGCCTCGGAAGCCCCAGGACCAGCACCAGCCTTGCCTCATGGAAAGCTCCAATCCCAGTCTTGCGGTCCCAGCACCAGCCTTGCCTCCCAGCAGTCTTCTATCCTGGCCTCAAAGGCCCAGGCCCTCTGAAGGGCCTCTGCTGTGCTGCAGGCTCTCGTCTTTGTCACTGTGAACAGGTCATCTACAGATGTTCCATCTTTTCTTCCATTTTTTTTTAAATATGAGAAAGCAGTACATGTCTTTTGCTAAAGCTGGGAGCCTGAATTCCTGGTGGCAATAAATTTTTTCTCCCCTCTGAAGGCAGAGGTTCACAGCTTCACTATAGAGAGCAGGCTCTGCTGCTCCTCATGAATCCTGGCCTCCTGTACTGCGCAGAGGAGCGCAGTGGCTATGAGAGCTGATGTCTCCCAGAACACACAGCATGGCAGCCCAACCCGGCTATGCTGGGCTCCCTCTAATATGCCCCAAACACTTTTACCACTTCGCATGTTGTCCAGAATTTCTGAGCATGTGGGTCAGGCGCAGTCTACTTTTGGGGAGATTTCCTCAAAAGTTCAAGGTGGATTGTACTGTATATGTCTGTTCCTCCAAACACTGGTCACCGCCGCTGCCACCGCTGCTGCCACCGCCATCTCGGTTCTCTCCTGAATACCTTACCCCCACAGCATGTTTTCCAGAATTCCTTAGCATGTGTGGGAGTAGCATTCTAACTCTGGGGAGATTTCTTCAAAAGTTTGAGGTAGATTGGATTGGATCTCTGCCTTTCCCAAATACTGGCCGCTGCCACTGCCACTGCCACTACCATCTCATTTCTCTTCCAAACACTTTTCCCACACAGCATGTTGTCCAGAATTTCTGAGCATGCACGGTGGTAGCAGTCTGCCTTTGGGGAGATTTCTTCAAAAGATAAAGGTGGATTAGATCAGATCTCTGCCTCTCCCAATTCCTGGCAGCTAGAGCCACCGGTATCACCATCTCAGTTCTCTCCCACTTTCCCACACAGCTTTTTGTCCAGTATTCCTGAGCATGTGTGGGGGTAGTAGCCTATCTTTGGGGAGATTTCTTCCAAAGTTCAAGGCAGATTGAATCAGATCTCTGCCTCTCCCAACTACTGGCCGCTGCTGCCATCTTGGTTCTTTCCCAAAAATCTTTCCCACACAGCATATTGTCCAGAATTCCCGAGCATGCACAGTGGTAGCAGTCTACTTTTAGGGCAATTTTTTCAAAAGTTCAAGGTGGATTGGATCTCTGCCTCTCCCAAATACTGGCCACCACTTTAGCCCCTGCCGCCATTGCAGTTCTTCGTGGTTCGCCCCTGAGCACCTTCTTTACATGATATGATGTCTAGAATCCCTAAGCATGTGTGGCTGGAACATCCCTCTTTCACAGAGATTTTTTTCCAACAGTTCAAGGTGGATTGAATAGGATTTGTCTGCATTTCGTGAATACTGGCGGCCATGGCCGCCATCTTGGCCCTTCTCCAATATTTTTAACAAAAGAAGACAGTATGCATGTTTTGAAGAGGTTGTGAGATAGAGCCCTCAGCAGCAATAGATTTTATCTCCTCTCCAAGAGTAGAGGCCACAGCCTCACTGCATAGAGCAGGATCTGATGTTCCAAGCACATCACAGCCCCCAGTGCAACATAGAGGAGTGTGGCGGCCAGGAGCTCTGAGCTGCCTGAGACACGATGCTGGGCTTTCCGTCTGGATCATTTTTCTTACAAAGTATGTTGTTAAGAGTTCCTAGCATGCACGGTTGAAGCGGTCTTTTCTCTAATCTCTTCTGGGATATTCTTCCAAAAATCACTTCTTGCATGGTGGGTACTTCTCTGTCATCTTGCTTCTAGTTCTGCCATTACCCACTCTCTCTCCTGTATTTTAGATAGGAGGTCATGACTGGAAATGCCTCCTTACATTGTCCCAATCAGATATTAAACCAAAATCTGGTGTCAGGGATTCTCTGAGGAATGCATGTCCTATTCAGTGGCTGCAGTCGCCCCCATCTTGCCTTATCTCTTGCAAAGAATTTTTAGAAAGAAAGGTAAATTTGATAAGGATGGGCCAGGCATGGTGGTGCATGCTTCTAATCCCTGCACCTGGGAGGCCGAGACAGGAGGATTGTGCAAGTTCGAAGCCAGCCACGCTGCCTTAGAGATTCTGTCTCCAAATAAAAAGTATAAAAATAGGTCTAGGAGTGTAGCCCGGAGAGAGAAGGGTTGCCAGGAACCCTAGTACTGCCAAAAAAAAAAATGATAAAGATGATTGTTCACTATACAAAATATTAGCCCTCAATCTCTGTACATTCTACATGTTCAATTCTGACTTAGAAGCATTTGCCTGCCAACTTTGTCTTTGTAATTTATTTATTTATTTAATCCTTCCATTTTTTTCTGCTTCTCAAGTGTACCAGTCCAAATTTTTGTTAATGTTCTTCAAGGTTTTAAGACTGTCTTATTAGTCTCTCGAATCATTTCAGAGCAATGACAAACAAGATATTTGTCCCACCAGACAGAACTATAGTAGTTAAATAATTGAAAATACAGATGATTTGCTGATACCCTCAGGAACTAGACAGGAACACAAAATTGATAACTTTGGCTTTGTTATAATTTATTGACAGAAACATCAATCTCCCCCAAAAAATTGTAATACTGCTCAACTGAGGTAAACAATTTGGGGCATCTATTGCCAGTTGCACCCAGTGTGACTATGTAGGTAACAAAACATTACCATCTGGAAATTGGCTCACTAGCAGATAAAATGGCCTATTACTTAAAAAGAAGTAGACAGATTTTGTGTTTAGTACAGGACTGTAAACAGTGGAATATCCCTTTTGTAGAGTGGACAAAACTTTCAACAGGGTTATTGCATGATTCCTTTATATCCCAAATTGGAGCCCTAGAATATAAAAAAGGCTTTTGAACAACTGAATTGGCTTTAGCCTCTCATCCAACTTTAAGGAGTCCAAATATTGAAAAACCCAATCCGATGTGTCTTCTATAACCATTCATAATGCACACTTGATAGTTCACTGAGAAGTCAGGCAGTTGGGATAAAAGGGCCCACTCCAAACCTCCTATGAGGTGCTTACTTTTACAAAACTTCAGAAGCTTGCTTTTAGTTTGGAATAAAGTCTACACAAACAGACGAGTTAATAAACAGTGACTATATTTGTTGGTTCTTCATTTCTGTTTTTATAAATGCACACATGCTTATACACATATGGTGTCTGTTATCCAATGAAATAATTTTTTTTAAATAGTATTTTTCTACTATGGTGATAACTAAAGTATCTTAGGAAAAATTGATAGCTGACTTGTCAGACATTTTATAATTGCCCTTGCACAGCACAGATATAAGTAATTCATTGATAAGTTCAAGGAAAATAGAAATATCAAGTTTTGAAAGGCAGCAACTGTTTGGATAGAGCTAGAAAAGTTCTGGTTAAAACATGGTAGAATTAAAACAGGGGAGATAAAAGGTCATAGGAGAAACTTTAGACAAAGAAGGAGAAACCATAGATAAGTAAACAAGGCAACCTAACTGAGGGGCATGGGAGTGGGTAAGAGGAAAATTTTCTAATTTACATGGTGTATTCATAAAGATATCAGTGTTTTGATAATGACACTAGATTTTTACTATGCCTACTAAATTTTTTTAAAAAAATATTCAAAACATACCAAAGACATATGTTATTTATCTTCAGAGTTCTTTACTGCCTATACCCAAGTACTCAGAAAGCTTTCCCTAAACTTCACCAGGAGTCTGATGACCATTATATTACATAGAACTCATGTTCTAATGCTTTTATTTTTTATTTTTTTATTTTGCAAAAGTTTTATTTTTTAATATTTTTATTGGTGCATTGTAATCATACATCACATTGGAATACAAGATATGAGAGTATATACAAGCACACATCATCCAATTAGCCCTCATCCAAACCCCTTCCCATCCCTCCCCCTCCCTTGATCCCATGCTTGTTGGTGATTATCTTTGATACATTTGTTTACGTACCTCATGAGTTTTATTTATTTATTATTTTTATTTATTTATTTATTTATTTATTTGGTGGTACTGGGGTTCCTGGAAGCCCTTCTACCTCTGGGCTACACTCCCAGACCTATTTTATATTTTTGAAACAGGGTCTCTTACGCCAACGCAGCTGGCTTCGAACCTGCGTGTTTCTCCTGTCTCTGCCTCTCAAGCACGGGGATTACAAGCTTGTGCCACCACGCCTGGCAACCTCATGAGTTTTAAAGAGGTTCTATCCTCCCCCATCTCATCCCCTGATTGATCACTTTAATTGCTTCTCTATAGGGCCCTTTCTACAATTCGACCTCCTCCTGTTACCCCTTTCCTCCTAGTTTTTGCTAATTAGGGGGAGCATCTGGTTTATATTTTCTGTAATATTTCTCTGAGCATGCCACATTGCAAGTTCCAATCCCACTCACTGGCCCTAGTAGTGGCCTGGCCATGCGGAGAACTCTGATCCTGACATCCCTGGCTCCAGCACCGGCCTTGCCTCATGGGAGGCCCTGATCCTGGCATCACTGGCCCCCACACTGGCCTAACTCCTTGGCTGGCTCCGATCCTGGCCTCAGAGGCCCCAGCACCAGCCTTGCCTCACAGCAGGCTCCAATCCCAGCCTCACTGGCCCAGGCACTGACCCCTTGGCAGGCTCCAATCCTGACCTCCGAGGCCCCAGCCCCAGCCTTGACTCACAGCAGGCTCCAATCCTTGCCTCGCTGGCCCCTGCACCGGCCTAACCTCTCGGCAGGCTCTGATCCCGGCCTTAGAGGCTCCAGCACCTTGCTTCATGGCAGGTTCCGATCCTGGCCTTGCTGGGCCTGGCACCTGCCTCACCCCTCGGCAGGCTCCAATCCCTGCCTCGAAGGCCCCATCACCGGCCTTGCCTCATGGCGAGCTCCAATCCTGGCTTTGCTGTCTCCGTCACCAGCCTCATCCCTTGGCAGGCTCCAATCCAAGCCCCCTCTTCACCCAGCAGGTTGTCCCATGTTCCCGAAGGTGCATGGTGGTAGCATTCTGCCTCTGAGGTTATTTCTTCAAAAGTTCCAGGTATATTGCATCAGCTCTCTGCCTCCCCTGAGTACTGGCCGCTGCCATTGCCACTGCCTCCGCCATTTCAAATCTTTCCCAAGCTCTTTTCCCACACTGCATGTTGCCCAGTGTTCCGAAGCATGCGCGACGGTAGTATTCAACCTTTGGAGTAATTTCTTCAGAAGATCAGGGTGGGTTGGATCAGATGTCTGCCTGTCCCAAATACAAGCATCCACTGCCATTGCAGCCACTGCTGCCAACACCGCCTTACTCCTAGGTCTCTGCTAAACTCTCTCCTTACAGGTGAGGTCCAGGATTCTTAAGGATGTAGAGAAGAAGCAGTCATTCTTCACGGGGAATTCTTCCAAAAGTTCCAGTTCAGTTGGAGATGTTTTGTCTGCATCTCCAGTATCCTGGCTGCCACCACGGCCATCTTGACCCCTCTTCAATATTTTTCTTTTTCTTTTCTTTTTTAAATAAGAGAAGACAGTATGTGTGGTTTGAGGAAGTTGTGGGATCAGACACTCAGTAGCAATGAATTTTTTTTATTTCCTCCCTTCCAAGAGCAGAGTCCAACAGCCTCACCATACAGAGCAGAATCTGCTGTTCTAAGTGAACCATGGCCTGGTGCAGGGTTCCTCTGTACCCGCGGCTGGGCCTCCTGTTTGGTACCTGGCCTCCCGGAGTTCGAGCTCGGCCTCCTGCCCGGCACCATGCCTTCCTGGGCATAAGCCGGGCCACCTGCCTCCTGCCCGGGACTCCAGACCTCTGGCCCAGGCCTCAGGACCTTCCGGGGGGGGGGGGGCAGCGTGCCCCATGTGCCCCCAGCCCGGGGCCCATGGCCTTGCGGCTGCTCTAATGCTTGTTTGTTTGTTTTGTTATTAGGGTTCCTGGAAGCCCTTCTACCCCCAGGCTACACTCCCAGACCTATTATATATATATATATATATAATTATTTTTTTTAAACAGGGTCTCTTAAGCCAGCGAGGCTGGCTCCAAACCAGCACGATCCTCCTGTCTCTGCCTCCCAAGTGCAGGGATTACAAGCATGCACCACCATGCTCGGCATTCTAATGCTTTTTAAAGGTAAAATATTTTGTCTAATTATGTTGTATGTGATGTCCAATGGCCTAAATTCTTTCTCTGTTTAAAAGCTGATATTTCAGGCAGGAGTAAAGGCTTTCTTCATACACACAATTACCATTTTTGAGATATGAGAACATGTTGACTAGAACATAGGAAGTAATTTTATTTCTACTGTTTTATATGAATTATGCAAATGTTTTCAGATTCCTCTAGGCCTTGGTTCTCTGAACAAGTAAAGAGGATGAAGATATTTTTCAACAAATGTTTCTAAAACAACTGTATATTCACATACAAAGAAATAAATCTTGAAATAGACCTTCTACATTTAAAATAAACTAACTCAACAAGGACAATAGAGAAAAATATGAAATGTAAAATTCCTTAAAGATAATGTGGGAGAAAACCTAGATGATTTGGATATGACAATGACTTATTAAATAGAAAACTGAAGTCATGACTCATTAAATAATCAATGAACTGGATTCCATTAGCATTAAAACCTTTAATATGAAAAATATGCTAGCAAGAATATGTGGAAACAAGTATCAGACTTAGAGAAAACATTTGCAAAAGACATCTATTATAAAGGACAACTACCCAGCATATACAAAGAGCTCGTGTGTGTGTGTGTGTGTGTGTGTGTGTGTGTGTGTTGCTGGGGATCAAACCCAGGTTCTCACAAATAATGGACAAGAAAGAACTCTTAAAACTCAGTAATGTAAGAATGGGCAATCCAAGAGAAAATTAGGTGAAAATCATCTAGCTTGGCAATACATACAGACAGCCCAAAGTATATGAAAAGATGCTTTATCATTACATGTCATTAGATAACTGCAATTTAACAAGACAATAAAATGCACCTATAAAGGCAAAATTCAAAGCAAGAACAACAGGAAATGTAGTGCAAAAAGGACGCTTATTTTCTGCTGGTTGGAATGTAGAATGGTAAAGTCACTTTGTAAAGTCATTTGGAAGTTTTTTTTTTTTTTCTTTTGGTGGTACTGGGGTTCCTGGTAGCCCTTCTACCTCCGGGCTACACTCCCAGACCTATTTTATTTTTTATTTGGAAATAGGGTCTCTTAAGCCAGCACGACTGGCTTCGAACCTGCGCGATCCTCCTGTCTCCGCCTCCCAAGCGCGGGGCTTACAAGAGTGCCCACCACGCCCGGCCATTTGGAAGTATTTAAAAATAGAAACATACTCTATTCTTACTTTATTACACATAAATTAAGTTTTGTGTCATTTACCCAAAAGAGTTGCAGACCTACATCCACCCAAAACTGGTGCATGAAGTTTAAATGCAGTTTTGCTCATAACTGCCAAAAGTGGGAAACAATCAATACACCACTAAGAAAATGTATGGATAAATAAACAGTGATATAGCCAGACAATTAAATATTATTTAGCACTCAAAATAAATGAGCTATCAAGCTATGAAAAGACATGGGAGAAACATTAATATACATTACTAAGTAAAAAAGAAAGATTATGGGTAAAGGCTGCACACTGTATAATTCCAGGTATATAACACCCTGAAAAAAACAAAACTTTGCAACCTGCAAAAATATCATTGGTTCACACAGGAAAAGGGAAAAGGAGGTAAGTAAGTGTATAAAACAGGATTTGGAGGATAAATTATTTTGTGCAATACTGTAATGATGTATATAGTTCATTAGTCAACAACAAAATGGCTCATAAAGTGGGTTTATCTAGCCAGACATGGTGACGCAGGCTTGTAATCCCAGCATTTGGGAGGCTGAGACCAGAAGATGGTGGTTTGTGGACAGTCTCAGTTACTTAGCAAGGCCCTTAACAACTCAGTGAGACCCTGTTTCAAAAATAAAAATACTAAAAAATAGGGCTGGGAGTACAGCTAGGAGGTTCAATGCCCTCAGGTTCCATTCCCACTACCACAAAATAAATAAATAAATAAATAAATAAATAAATAAATAAATAAATAAATAGCTGGGCGTGGTGGCACACACTTGTAATCCCCACGCTTGGGAGGTAGAGACAGAAGGATTGCACATGTTTGAAGCCATTCTTGCTGGCTTAGGAGACCCTGTTTCTAAATGAAAATATAAAAATATATCTGGGAGTGTAGCCCGGAGGTAAAAGGGTTTCCAGGAATGCCAGTACCACAAAACAAAAAAATAAATAAATAAGTAAATAAAGTGGGTTTATCTTTAATACCTAAGATTACATTATATGCATGTATCGGGACATTGCCAGAAATCTGCTGAATGAGAGGACTAAAGAAGTAAACATAGAAAGTGTTAAGAAGATGTCAAGCCTTAGCAGTGGCCACTGTAATACTGAAAGGTTGAAGGAAAGAAAATTCTTCAAAGAAGAAAAAAAGAAAGACAGCCAATGAGTCAGGGGGACGAGGAAGAAAGTAGAGAATCCTTTGATATCCAAAGAAGAGTATTTCAAGGACTCAACTGTGCAAAATGTTGCTAGATGGAACAAGATGGTGAGAACAAAATATGTGATTTATGGGATTTAGCAGATTGGGACCATTAGTTCTTCATAGTAGAGCTATTTTGGTTATTGCAAGGAATCCAAATGCAAAACAAGGCTGTGTGTGTGTGTGTGTGTGTGTGTGTGTGTGTGTGTGTGTGTGTGTGTGGTGGGTGAAGATCCTGGAGCCGTGGACTAGATTTAAGAGAGAAACTGCAGTGAGGGTATGAGGTGTCAAGGTTGAAACACTGGAACTGGCTCCTGGTTTGGCGGGAACATTTTAAGGAAGCCAGCTGAACACATTTCTGCCATTCACCACATTGGGCAGCTTGAAATAGGTGCTGATGGCTTGAAATTGGCCTGAAGGGAAGCACGTATTTCCACAAGGCAACTCAGAAAACACTTCAAATGAGAGCTTTGCTCTCCAGAAAGCTGGTTGTTAAACATTTACCAGCCTACCTCGGAGTAAAAATAAGATGAGAGCGACTCTTAAAAATGGGGAGAAAAGGCAAAAAGTAAAAATGATGTTCTCAAGAAGTTTTACACTAAAGAATAGTAAATAGAGTGAGCAAAATCTAAAATTAAAGTATCTGTGGCTAAGAGAGAAGTTTCTGTTGTTTCTCATCTTGCTCGGTGTGTTGGTTTTGGTTTTGCTGGTCATACTAAAAGACATATGTAAGCACCTCCAATGCTTCAGTAAAAAGGAGAATTGCTTGACTTAGGACAGAGGAGAATGCATCTCTGGGGTGACTGACTGGGTGTAGGAAGGGGAAGGGTCCACATCAGACAGGAGCCTCAAGAGTCTTCAGTCATGATGTGGAGGTGGACAGAGCATCTTGGAACAGCTGCAGGCAGGTGGTGGATGTAGAAATCTCCTCCGACGATATTCATGTTTTCCTCCAGAGTTTGTAGATTCTGAACACACAATGCCCCATGCATATTATATTCTTTCACATCAGATCTGCAGAGGAAAGAAAATCCAAACTTATGATCTGAGCACATGCATTAAAATACATCACATTCAAATACTAATTCACTCTGTTAGGTTCCCATATTTAATTGGGCCACAAATTGTGACATCTCTCTGAGGAGTCCATAAAACGAGTGTCAAGAAATTTCATATAGTATGAATTTTGTACAGGGTTCAGAAGTTCTCCAATTGCATTAAGCTAATTTAACTTACACCAAAATAGAACAGCACCGGCAATGGATTTTCTGACTCCACCCATCAATGGCCATTTCAGTAAATATATGCTTCAGTCCATGTGCCACTAGTGACTGTTGTATAAATATTATATTTTCTAAGTACCCTCAAGTGACTCATGTCAAATTTGATGTTCGTGGTGAGCAGGAGAAGAAAATTCAATAGCTCCGCTCTTCTGCATGTCATTTTGAACAAAAATATACACAAAAATATTTTACATACAAAAATTATACACATAATGTTATACACATATATTCACTCATATAGATGGAAATACTCATTTTATTAAGTAAAACTTTTATAATTAATATGCTTTCTATAATCTGTTTTTCCTTCTTAGATTATAGGCTACTTATAGTATATAAAATATTTTCAGAAAAGCCGGGCGTGGTGGCGCACGCTTGTAATCCCAGCATTCGGGAGGCTGAGACCGGAGGATCGCGGTTCGCGGACAGCCTCAGCTACTTAGTGAGGCCCTCTGCAACTCAGTGAGACCCGGTTTCAAAATAAAGAATAAAAAATAGGGCAGGGGGTGTAGCTCGGAGGTCGAATGCCCCTGGGTTCCATCCCCAGACCTGCAAAAAAAAAATAAATAAATAAATATTTTCAGAAATGATTTGTATTACTTATATTTAGTGAAAGCATCATTAATACATGTATTAAAATATATCACATTCAAATCCTGGATGAATATCTCCAAATTGTTCTGTTTTTAGCAAAAGAAATTTAAGCACAAATTTAAAATATTTTTGCATCTTCATATCCATTTAGTAAATACAAGTCAGAGAAGAATAAACAGTGGTTATTGTCACTATCTGCACAAAGGCTTCAATAACACCCTCTCTAAATGACAGAGTGACAAGCCCAGCATCTCTATCTTATCCTCATAATTTAATTTGCAAACAGCTAGCTCAACTCCCTTAGCCTGCAGACCCAGTGTCAGACTAACAGAATGAAAATTCAATTCTCACCAAAGGCCCTCAAGGGTAATTACTGGTCTGTGGTGAACAGTTTTTCAGAAAGAACTCCAGGTGAAATTCAAACAATGTCTCTTTGTAGTCATAACAATCCACGCTCCCTGGATGCACATTTCCCTCTTCTAGCAAAAAAACAAAAAAACAACAAAAAAAAAAACTTAATGATTTTTTTAAGTAGTCTTGGCTTTTGCACAACATATTAGTACTTTTAAAAATTTATCTTTAGTATTTCTTTTCTGGTTACTTGATAAAATTTGCTTTAATTTTATAATTCTTACTGTATTTTAGAACTGGCAATTACATACTTATATGGATATTTATTTTGAATTTTAGCCAACAAAATAAATTTTCTGAAGTTCTTTAGTAGAGTCTGCATGAATTTGAGTTTTTCTTAAAAAGCAACTGACTAGTAACTAGAAGAAAAAATGTTTGAGATATATAAGAACTATTTGATTCATAAGATACTTTGAGAAAATGAAAAGCCACAGCTTTTAAGAAAAGAGAAAACAGATATTTTTGTTGTTTCTGATCATATATATTACCTCTGAGCCTGCAAGCTCATTACAAGTTTATCACTAAACAAAACAAGACAATAAAAGAAGGAAAAATGCTCAATTAATATGAATCAAATATTTTTAAAAATTGATTTTGTTCAGCGACTTTGTGTGACAAACATTTTATTCTTTTTCCCAATTTTTGTTCCAGCCATTTGTCTGAGGAACTAGACAAAGAAAAGCAAAAAAAAAAAAAAAATGCTAATATTAAAACTCTGTTACCTACCAGAACACTTTCTTACCTTTCAATATTGCAATTTTGCTCTGTATCCATACAGAAATGATGAAAAACATGGCATTCTTTTATCATAGTTGAACAAGTTTTGACTTAAACTCAAACACTGTTAGCCCCGCTCCCCAGAAGGCCCGGTGTCTGGCAAGGGACAGGGGGCAGGTGGCCCAGCCCGTGTCCCAGAAGGCACAGCGCCTGCAGGAGGTGGGTGGCCCAGCCCGCATTCTGGAAGACCTGGTGCCAGGTAGGAGGCCTAGCCAGTGTCCCAGGAGGCCCGGTACTGAGAAGGAGGCCGAACTGCGTATCCCGAGGAACTCAGCACCGCTGTGCTGCACCTGGACTGTGGTGCGCTTAGAACAGCAGATCCTGCTCTGCACGGTGAGGCTGTGTGACTCTGCTCTTGGAAGAGAAAAAAATTCATTGCTGCCAAGTGCCTGATCCCCTAACCTCTTCAAAACACACATACTGTCTTCTCTTATTAAAAAAAAAAAGAAAAAGGAAAAGAAAAAAGAAAAAATATTGGAGAGGGGTAAGATGGCCGCGGCGGCAGCCAGGATTCTGGAGATTCAGACAAAACGTATCCAGCTGACCTGGAACTTTTGGAAAAATCTCCGCAAAGGGGTAATGCTTCTTCCTTACATGCTTAAGAAATCTGGACATCATCTGTAAGGAGGGAGCTCAATAGAGAACTAGGAGGAAGGCGGTGGCGGCAGCAACAGCTGAGGTGGCTGTGGAGGCTAGTATTTGGGAGAGGCAGAGATCTGATCCAACCCACCCTGATCTTCTGAAGAAATTGCCCCAAAGGTGAAATGCTACTGTCACGCATGCTCAGGAATACTGGACAACATGCAATGTGGGAAAAAAGTTTGGGAAAAAATGGTGGAGGCAGCAGCAATGGCAGAGACCAGTATTCAGGAGAGTGAGAAATCTGATGCAACACACCTTGATCTTTTTAAAAAATAGCCCCAGAGGTAGAATGCTACCACCATGCACACTCAGGAACTTGGGACAACATGCTGTGTGAAGAGTGCTCAGAAGAGAACCGAGATGGCTGTGACAGTGTCAGCAGTGGTTAGCATTTGGTAGAGGCAGAGATTCAATCCAATCCACATCATAATTTGAAAGAAGTACCCTCAAAGGTATACCGCTAGTGCCACACATGCTCAGGAATTCTGGAAAACAAACTGTGTGGGAAGGGTGTTCGAGAAAGAACCAAGATGGCAGTGGCAGCAGCTGCGGTGGTGGTGACCAGAGTTTGGAGGTGCAGTCAGATCCAGTCCAGTCTACCTTGAACTTCTGAGGAAATCTCCCTAAAAGTAGACTGCCCCTCACACACATGATCGGGATTTCTGGACAACATGCTAAGTGGTAAAAGGGTTTGGGGGGTTTCAGAGTGAGCCCCACATGGTTGGGGTGGGCCGCCACACTGCGGGTTCTGGAAGTCATCAGCCCTCATGGCCACCACGCTCCTCTGCGCAGAGTGGGAGGCCAAGGTATGTATGGAGCAGCAGAGCCTGCTCTCCAGAGTGAAGCTGTGGACCTCTGCCTTTGGAGGGAGGACAAAATTTTATTGTCAATGGATATCTGGGGTTTCAGCTTTCGCAAAAGACATGTACTGCTTCCATATTTAAAAAAAAAAAAATCAAGGAACGACGGGCATGGTGGCACACACTTGTATTTCCCGTGCTTGGGAGGCAGAGACAGGAGGATTGCGCAGGCTCGAAGCCAGCCTTGCTGGCTTGAAAGACCCTGTTTCCAAATGAAAAAAATATATATTTTTTAAAAAGTGTGTCCCCAGGAGTAAAGCCTGGAGGTGTAAGGGTTTCCAGGAGTCCCAGTAACACCAAAAAATAGGAGGGGGGGAGAAAAGGGAACATCTGTAGACAACCTGCTCACACTGGCAGAGAACAGAGCCTGGTGCACAGCATGACAGCAAGGCCAGAGGCGGGGCTTCAGAGGCCAGGACAGGAGCCTGCTGGGCATCTACCCCAGTGCCTGGGCCAGGAAGGCCGGGATTGAAGCCTGCCATGAGGCAAGGCCTGTCCTGGGGCCTCTGAGGCTGGGATCAGAGCCTGTCGAGTGGTTAGGCCAGTTCCGGGGCCAGTGAGGCTGGGATTGGGGCTTTCTGTGAGGCAAAGCCGGTGAGGTGGCCACGCAGGATGGGATCGGAGCCTGCTGATGGGGTGAGGCTGCTGTTGGGGCCAGCAAGGCTGGGATCTGGGCCTGCTGTGAGGCAAGACTGGTGCCGAGTCCACTGAAGCCGGGATCAGAGCCTGCCTGGAGGCAAAGCCGATGCTGGGGCTTCTGAGGCTGGAATCAGAGCCTGCCGAAGGGTGAGGCCAGTATCAGGGCCAGCGAGGCCATGATTGGAGCCTGCCAAGGGGTGAGGACAGTGCCAGGTTCAGCGAGGATGGGATTGGAGCCTGCCATGAGGCAAGGCAGGTGCTGGGGCCTCAGAGGTCAATATTGGAGCCTGCCGAGGGGTGAGGCTGATACTGGGGCCAGCGAGGCTTGGGTCAGGGCCTGCTCAGAGGCAAGGCCAGTACTGGGGCTTCCGAGGCCAGGATGGGAGCCTGCAAAGGGGTGAGGCCAGTGCCGGGGTCAACGAGGCTGAGAATGGAGCCTGACGTGAGGCAAGGCCGGTGATTGGGCCTCCGAGGCTGGGATCAGAACCTGCCATGAGGTAAGGACAGTGCTGTGGCTTCCAAGGGTGGGATCGGAGCCTGCCACAGAGTGAGACCATTGATGCTGCCAGCGAGGCCAGGAATGGGACCTGCTGTGAGGCACGGCCGGTGCTGGGGCCATTGTGGCCAGGATTGAGGCTTGCCTTGAGGCAAGGCAGGTGCTGGGACCTGCGAGGCTGGGTTCAGAGACTGACAAGGGGTGAGGCCAATTCCAGAGCCATCCATGCCGGGATCAGGGCCTGCCATGAGGCAAGGCTGGTGCTGGAGCCTCCAAGTCCGGTATCATAACCAGCCAAGGGGTGAGGCCGGTGCCTGGGCCAGCGATGGTTGGAATTAGGTCCAACTATGAGGCAAGGCCGGTGTTGGGGCCTCCGGAGCCGGGACCAGAGCCAGCCAAGGGGTGAAGATGGTGCCAGTATCAGCAAGGCTGGGATGGGAGCCTGTCATAGGCAAGGCCTTTTCTGGGGCCTCCGAGGCTGGAATTGGAGCCTGCCTAGGGGTGAAGCCAGTGCTGGGGCCAGCAAGGCCAGGATCAGAGCCTGCCTTGAGGCTTGGCTGGTGCTGGGGCCTCTGAGGCCGGGATAGGAGCCTGTCAAGGGGTGAGGACAGTGCCTGGGCCAGCAAGGCTGAGATCAGGGCCTGTGTGAGACAAGGCTGGTGCTGGGGTCTCCAAGGCCAGGATCAGAGCCTGCCGAGGAGTGAGGCAGGTACCTGGGCCAGTGAGGCCAGGATTGTGGCCTGCCATGAGAAAAGGCTGGTGCTGGGGCTATCAAGGCTGGGATCGGGACCTGCCCTGAGGGAAGGCTGATGCTGGGGCCTGCGACACCAGGATCAGAGCCTGCTGAAGGGTAAGGCTAATGTTGAGACCAGCAAGGTTGGGATAAGAGCCTGCCGTGAGGCAAGGCCGGTGATGGGGCCTCTGAGTCTGGAATCAGAACCTGCCAAGTTGTGAGGCCAGTGCTGGGGCCAGCAAGACCAGGATTGGAGCCTGCTTTGAGGCAAGGCCAGTGCTGGGGTCTCCGAGGCCGGGATCAGAGACTACCAAGGGGTGAGCCCAGTGCCAGGGCCAGCAAGGCTGGGATAGGGGCTTGCCATGAGACAAGGCTGGTGCTGGGGCCTCCGAGGCCAGGATCGAAGCCTGCCATAGTGTGAGGCTGGTGCCGGGGCCAGCAAGGCTGGGATCAGGGCCTGCCTTGAGGCAAGGCTGGTGCTGGGGCCTCCGAGGCTGGGAACGGAGCCTGCCAAGGGGTGAAGCCAGTGTTGGGAACAGTAAGGTCGAGATTGGAGCCTGCTGTGAGGCAAGGCTGGTGCTGGGGCCTGTTAAGCCAGGATCAGAGCATGCAATGAGGCAAGGCAGGTGCTGAGTCCTCCGAGGCCAGAATCAGAATCTGCCAAGGGGTGAAGTCAGTGCTAGGGCCAGCAAGCCCGGAATCTGAGCCTGCCTTGAGCCAAGGCCAGTGTTGGGGCCTGAGGGGCTGGGATAGAACCCTGCTGAGGGGTGAGGCCGGTGCCAGGGCCAGCAAGGCTGGGAATGGGGCCTGCCATGAGGCAAGGCTGGTACTGGGGCCTCTGAGGCCAGGATCAGAGCCTGCCACAAAGGGAGGCCAGTGCCAGAGCTAGCAAGGCCTGGATCAGTGCCTGGCTTGAGGCAAGGTCAGTGCTGGGTCCCTGAGGCCTGGATTGGATTCTGCCGAGGGGTGAGGCCAGTGCTGGGGCCAGCAAGGCTGGGATCAGGGCCTTCTGTGAGGCAAGGCCTCTGCTACCACCTCAAAGGGTGGATTCAGAGCCTGCCGAGGGGTGAGGCTGCTGTCAGGGGCAACAAGGATGGGATCAGAGCCTGCCGTGAGGCAAGGCTGGTGCCAGGGCCTGAGAGGCTGGTATCAGAAGCTGGTAATTGGTGAGTCTGGTGCCAGGGCCAGAGAGGCTGGGAGTGGAGCCTGTGGTACGGCAAGGCTGGTGCTGGGGGCTCTGAGGCTGGGACCGGAGCCAGGCAAAGGGTGAGGACAGTGCCGGTGTCAGTGAGGCTGGAATTGGAGCCTGCCATAGGCATGGCCGTGGCAGGGCCAGCGAGGCCATGACCCAGGCCTGCTGTGAGGCCTAAGCTTGTGCTGGGGCCTCCGAGACAAGGATTGGAGCCTGCAAAGGGGTGAGGCCATATCTGGCGTCAATGAGGCCAGGATTGAAACCTGCCATAAGGCAAGGCCTGTGATGAAGCCTCGGAGGCCAGGATCAGAACCTGCTGTGAGAGAAGGCTGGTGCTGGGGCCTCTGATGCCAGGATTTGAGCCTGCCAAGGAATGAGGTGGGTGTCCGGAATAGTGAGGTTGGGATTGGAGCCTGCTGTGAGGCAAGTCTGTTGTCAAAGCCAGTGAGGCCCGGATTGGGGCCTGCCATGAGACAAGGCCGGTGCTGGGGCCTCCAAGGCCAGGATGGGAGCCTGCTGTGGGGTGAGGCCAGTGCCGGGGCCTCTGAGGCCAGGATCAGAGCCACCAAGGGGTGAGACCAGTGCCGGGGCCAACAAGGCTGGGATTGGGGCTTTCTGTGAGGCAAGGCCAGTGGTGCGACCTCGGAATCTGGGATCGCAGCCTGCCAAGGGTTTAGGCCGCAGTCGGGGCCAGCGAGGCCAGGATCAGGGCCTGCAGTGAGGCAAGGCCAGTCCTGGGGACTCAGAGTCCACTATCGGAACCTGCCAAGGGGTGACTCCGGGGCTAGGGCCAGAGAGACCAAAATTAGAACCTGTTGGGAGGCACGGCTGGTGTTGGGGCCTCTGAGGCCAGGACCAGAGCCAGCCAAAGGGTGAGGATAGTGCCAGTGTCAGTGAGGCCAGGATTGGAGCCTGCCATAGGCAAAGCCTTTGATGGGGCCAGTGAGGCCAGGATTAGAGTCTACTACAGGCAAATCCGTGGCCAGGGCCA
The DNA here is from genome assembly GCF_963383645.1 of Muscardinus avellanarius. NCBI lineage: Eukaryota > Metazoa > Chordata > Mammalia > Rodentia > Gliridae > Muscardinus > Muscardinus avellanarius. The sequence continues at coordinate 7,376,707 of NC_137791.1, read as the reverse complement.
GTGAGGCCAGGATTGGCACATGCCTTGAGGCAAGGCCAGTGCTGGGGCCTCCGAGGCTGTGATCAGAGCCTGCTGAGGGGTGAGGCTGGTGTCTGGGCCAGCGAGGCCTGGATAGGAGCCTGCCATGACACAAGGCCAGTGCTGGGGCCTTCATTGCAGGGATCAGATCCTGCCAACACATGATGCTGGTACCAGGGCCAGCACGGCTGGGATCCAGGCCTGCCATGAGGCAAGGTTGGTGGTGGGGCCTCTGAGGCCAGAATTGGAGCCTGACTAGGGGTGAAGCCAGTGCTGAGGTCAATGAGGGTGGGATCAGAGCCTGCTGTGAGGCACGGCTGGTACTGGGGCCTCCGAGGCCAGGATCGCAGCCTGCTGAGGAGTGAGTCCGCTCCCAGGGCCAGCAAGATCATGGCCTGCTGTGAAGCAAGGCCTGTGCTGGGGCCTCTGAGGTCAGGTTTGGATCCTGCCAAGGGGTGAGGATGGTGCCTGGGCCAGTGAAGCCAGAATCGGGGCCTGCTGTGAGGCAAGGCCATGACTAGGGTCTTTGAGGCCAGGATGGGAGCCTGCCATGGGGTGAGGCCTGTGCCGGGGCCAGGGAGGCTGGGATTGTGGCCTGCCTTGAGGCAAGGCCGGTGCAGTAGCCAGTGAAGCTGGGATCAGGTCCTGCTGTGAAGGAAGGCTGGTGCTGAGGTCTCCAACGCCAGGATCAGAGCCTGCCGAGGGGTGAGGCTGGTGTCAGGACCAGTGAGGTCAGGATTGGAGCCTGATATGAGGCAAGGCTGGTGCCGCGGCCAGCGAAGCCAAGATCAGAGCCTGCCATGAGGCAAGGCTGGTGCCTGGGCCTCCGAGGCCAGGATGGGAGCCTGCCTGAGGAGTGAGGCCAGTGCTGGGGCCAGCAAGGCCTGGATTGGGGCTTGCCATGAGGCAAGGCCAGTGCTGGGGCCTCCGAGGCTGGAATACGTTCCTGCCAAGGGGTGTGGCCAGTGCTGGGGCCAACAAGGCCGGGTTTGGAGCCTGCCATGAGGCAAGGTAGGTGCTGGGACCTCCGAGGTCAGGATAGGAGCCTCTGAGGGTTGGGACTGGTGATGGCGCCAAGGAGTCTGGAATCAAAGTCTGTGAGGCAAGGCTGGTGCCAGGGCCAGTGAAGCCGGGATCAGAGCCTGTCATAGGGAAGGCCAGTGTTGGGGCCTCGTAGGTTGGAATCTCAACCTGCCAATGGGTGAGGCAGGTGCCGTGGCCAGCATGGCCAGGATCAGGGCCTTCTGTGAGGCAAGGCAGGTACTGGGGCCTCCGAGGCTAGGATCAGAGCCTGCCTAGGGGTGAGGCCAGTGCCAAGCCAGTGAGCCCAGGATTGTGGCCTGCCGTGAGGCAAGGCCAGTGCTGGGGTCTCCGAGGCCTGGATGGGAGACTGCTGCAGAGTGAGGACAGTGCCGGGGCCAGTGATTCTGGGATTGGGGCCTGCTGTGAGGCAAGGCCGGTTCTGAGGCTAGTGAGGCCGGGATTGGGGCCCTCTGAGAGGAAAGGCTGGTGCTGGGGCCTCCAAGGCCAGGATCTGAGCCTGCCACGATGTGAGGCCATTGTCGGGGCCAGTGAAGCTGGCATCAGAGCCTGCCGTGAGGGAATGCTGGTGCTGGGGTCCGAGCCCATGATGGGAGCCTTCCTAGGGGTGAGGCAGGTGTCAGGACCAACAAGGCTGGGATCAGAGCCTTCTGTGAGGCAAGGCTGGTGCTGGGGCTTCCGAGGCTAGAATCAGAGCCTGCTGAGGGGTGAGGCCAGTGATGTGGCCTCTGAGGCTGGGATCAGTGCCTGCCAAGGAGTGAGCCCGGTTTCAGGGCCAGTGAGGCCGGCATCAGAGCCTGCAGTAAGACAGGACCATTGCTGGGGCCTCGGAGGCAGAGATTGGAGCCTGCAGAGGGGTGAGGCCAGTGTCGGGGCCAGCAACTCTGGAATCAGAGCCTGCTGTGAGGCAGAACTTTTGCTGAGGCCTTGGAGGCAAAGATTGGAACCTGCGAGGGGTGAGGTTGGTGCTGGGGCAGTGGGGCTTAGATTGTAGTTTGCCTTGAGGCAAGTCCAGTGCTGGGGCCTCAGAGGCTGGGATCAGAGCTTGCCATGCTGTGAGGCTGGTACTGGGGTCAGCAAGGCCAGGATGGGTCCCGGCCATTTGATGAGGCCATAGCTGGAGCCAGCGAGGCCGAGATAGGAGCTAGCCTAACAACAAGCTGGTGCTGGGGCCCCCACGGCTGGGATCGGAGCCTGCCATGAGACAAGGCCGGAACTGGAGCCAGCGAGGCCTGGAGCAGAGTCTACCGTGTGACCAGGCTAGTGCTGGGGCCTTCAAGAGTGGGATTTGAACTTGCAAAGTGGCATACACAAAGAAATATCACAGGAAAAAAAAATCAGACACTCTCCATAATATGCAAAACTAGAAAGAAATGGGTAATAGGAGGGAATCTAAAGGAAGAAGGGGCTCTATGGAGGAGCAATTAAGGTGACCAATCAGAGGGAATGGGATGGGGGAAGATGGAATCCCTTTAAAGCACATGATGTATGTAAGTAAATATATCAATGTTAAACACTAAATCAAGCATGGGATTGAGGGAGGGGGAGGGAGTGGGATGGGGATTAGATAAAGGTTGATTGGATGATGTGTTCTTGGATATCCTAACAAGTCTTGTATTCCATTGTGATGTTTGACTACAATGCACCAATAAATTATATTAAAAAACATTTTAGTAATTAAGAAAAAAAACATACTATAACATACATTAATGATAACACCTAAAAGTAACATTTATCAGATTCTACTGTCTCAAGACCTATACCAAATACATTTTAATCTATCTCCATTAATATTTATACTAATACAGAAAGGTAGTTACTATTTTACAAATGAGAAAACAAATCCAGTCAGAAGATGTGGTTATGTCCAGGGCACACTAGTGTTACTGGCTTCAGTCATGCATTTTACAATGTAAAAGTTCTTTATATTTTTTAATTAGTGCATTTATCATACATCATGATGAAGTTCAGTGTGATAGAGATTTAAATGCAAACAACTCTCAGTGAGTCTACCACAGACTCCCACTGCACCACCTCACCCTCCTCCCACCACCACACCCTCCTCCCACTCCCACACCCTCCCCATGAACAACACTGATATTGACATTGATACATTTTCATACATGCAGCATGTCCACTGAAGAATTTTCTTCATCTAATCTTCCTCCCCCAACACGCCTTCCTCCTTTAGCCCCCTCTGTGATTCTCCTGGAGTCTCTTCTACTTTACTCGGAGTCCTTCCTATATTCCAATTTCTCCCTAGCTTCCACATTTGAGGGAAAATATCCAATTTTTCACTTTTTGTAACTGACTTACCACAATATTCTCCAGTTCCGTCCATTTTTCTAAAAAGAATCACATAATTTTGTTCTTCTTTATAGCTGAGTAGAGTTCCATTGTGTATACATCCTATAATTTTGTAATCCATTCATCTTTTGATAGATACCTAGACTGGTTCCATAATTTGGTTATTTTGAATTGTAGTGCTATAAACACAGATATGAATACAATAGTAAGTAAAAATGAAAATAATCAGTGCAATATTAGGTTTCAAAGAAGTCTGTCTTTATGAAGAGAAACTACACAGAAATATAATTATAAAGTAAACATACAATGTAAATATTGCCAAATCAGAAAGAAATATTATTTACATTAATTAAATGTCATACTCTAACACTAAATATAAAATTATGTTTTCTTACAAAGTTATTTTCTATGTTTTGAGGTTATATATCTATCAAGTGAAAAATTTTATCTTCTAAAAAATAAAAAAGACACATTTCTTCTGGTTGATAAATTAGTAATAGCTTAAAATAGTTTTCTTTTAATATTTAAATGTGTTAATTGTGTAATTTGAGTCATTTTTTAAAATGTGAGTTATATGGCCTGGAATAAACCTGAAATTGTTATTTCAATAAAACTTAATTTCTGCAAAAATAAAAACTATTACATTGTTATTTCCTTATTGGACCCAGACTGATATAGGTATTCTTATTTGGTTGTGTTTTGTTTTTCCATAATAATACACAGAAGAAAGACACAGAAACTGACGATAGCAGATAGTATCCTAAAGCTCACATATCTAGTAAATAAGAGTCTGAGATCTGAACAAAAATATGATTCTCAAATCCATTACAAGAGGGATTAAATTGCAGAAGAGAGAGAGGCAAGTACATTTGAGTCTAGGAAAATTAATATACCCAAGAGAACGAGAATTAGAATTAAAAGCATCAGCTATATTAACAAATATGAGGGGAGTGTTGAATGCCACAGAGCTCAAGGGAGGAGAGTAAAAATGGAAACAGTGCCTGCAGCCACTAAGCTATGCCAATTCTGCAACAAAGCCCAGAAGGTCAATGCCCTTTCAAAAGCCAAAGTCTGGTCAATATTGGGGAGTAAGGGAGGAATCCTTTGGCAGTACTGCCTTGGATAACAGAGACTGTCAATATCAAAGACAATGCCAGAGAGCTTCACAAGAAACAGAATGATAGAACCAAGAAAACAGCCAGTACAAAGATGGAATTGGGAAAAAATCAAAAGCTTAAGAATCTTAAAACCTGTGTTTGGATCTTGATCCCACTTCTTTCCAGTTGGGTTACCTGGAGCATGTATTTAAGTTCTTTATGATTCAGTGTCCATGTCTGCACCATGAGAATAATAATACCAAACATTTGCACATGTTGTGTTCATGAGAAGAAAGGATGTCTATCAATTCCTTGGTATAGGGCCTGGGACACATAATCAGATATTTTCATTAGTAGTAGTTAAATGAGTAAGTAAATAAAAAAGTTGAATATTTGGTGATTAATGTGAACAGCAATGTTTCTAACATTGGTATAGAATACATTAGTATTGTTATTTGCTTCTTAAGATTAAATTTAAAAACATGTCATTTATTTCTAATACTTTCTTTAATATTACATATTTTTATGTCCTATATCATTAAATATTCTTAAATAGAATGATTGTGTTGAAATCAGACAATGTGCTTCAGGCCACATATCAGCTAATACACAGGATAATTAAAAATCCCAGTGAACATAGCTTAATGTATAAAAGTAAATTAAGAATTAAATATTTAAGTACTATATAATAATATATGTTTTTTAAATGTAGAATGTGATTATTCAACAAATATTCTTTGCATTTTATTCAATTTGGGACATAAAAATGTTAATCAAAATTTCTAATTGTGTAATTCATATCTAAAGAAGAACTTTTCATTCCTCAGAAAATATTTGAAAATACTTATTCACAATTTTACTTAATGTTTTTTTGTGTTTTATGCAGTACTAGGGATGGAACCTAGGGACATTTTACCTCCAAGTTATACTCTGGCCCTAGTTTTTATTCTTTTTTTGAAACAGGGTCTCATTGAGTTTCAAAAGGCCTCAGTAAGTAGCTGAGGCTGTCCGGGAACATTTATCCCCCTATCCTTGCCTCCCAAATGCTGGGATGATTTCAAATACCACAGTGTGTGCCACCATGCTAGCCTTACCTGTCGTATTTTGAAACAAATTTTTAAATTAAGTTTTAAGCTTCTTTGTGTTTGAAAATCACAAAGCATAAATATATTATTTCTCTCTTAAAATTGTACTTTTTCTGTTTATTTTAATTGTATATTATTCTGATGGTAGCCTGATATTTTGGGGAAAAATATAAAGAACGACTTTTATTTTTTATTCATTTATTTTTTAATTGAATATATTTTTATTGGTGCATTGTAGTCAAACATCTCAATGGAATACAAGACTTGTGAGGATATACAAGCACACATCATCCAATGTGCCTTTATCCAATCCCCATCCCATTCCCTCACCCTCCCTCAATCCCATGCTTGATTTAGTGATTAACTTTGACATATTTTTTTAAGTACATCATGTTCTTTAAAGGGATTCCATCTTCCCCCATCCCATCACCTCTGATAGGTCACTTTTAATAGCTCCTCCATAGGGCCCTTTCTTCAGTTAGATTTCCTATTACCCATTTCTTCCTAGTTTTTGCATATTAGGGAAAGCATCTGATTTTTTATTTTCTGTAATATTTCTGTTTGTATGCCACATTTCAGGTTCTGATCCCACTCTTGAAAGCCCCGGCACCGGCCTGGCACCCAAGAAATTCTGATCCCAGCCTCAGAGGTCAGCTCCTATCCCAGCCTCGCTGGCTGCAGCAATGGCCTCACCACATGGCAGGCTCCGATCCAGGACTCTCTGGCCCCAGCACTGGCCTCAATCCTTGGCAGGCTCCAGTCCTGGCCTCGGGGGCTCCAGCACCATCCTTGCCTCACACCAGTCTCTGATCCCTGCCTCGCTGGCCCCAGCACCAGCCTCACTGCAAGGCAAGCTCCGATCCTAGCCTCGGAGACCTCAGCCATAGCCTTGTCTCACATCAGGCTCCAATGCAGGCCTCGCTGGCCCCAGCACCAGCCTCACCCCTCAGTGGGCACCAATCCCAGCATTGAAGGCCCCGGCACTGGCCTTACCTTATGAGAGGCTCCGATCCCAGCGTCACTGGCCCCCACCCTGGCCTCACCCTTTGGTAGGCTCAGATCCCAGCTCACTGGCCCCAGCACTTGCCTAGCCGCCTGGCAGGCTCCTATCCTGGGCTCAGAGGCCCTGATACCAACTTTGCTATGCATCAGGCTCTGGTCTCTGTCACTATGAGCAGGTCATCTACAGATGTTCCTTTCTTTCTTTTCTCTTTCTTTCTTCTTTCTTTCTTTCTTTCTTTCTTTCTTTCTTTCTTTCTCTTTCTTTATTTCTTTCTTTCTTTCTTTCTGTGGTACTGGGGTTCCTGGAAACCCTTCTACCTCCAAGCTACACTCCCAAAGACCTATTTTTTTATATATTTTTATTTGGAAACAGGGTCTGTGATCCTCCTGTCTCTGCCTCCCAAGAGTGGGATTACAAGCATGCACCACCATGCCCGGTGTTCTTTGAATTTTTTTTTAATATGAGAGAGCAGTACATATCTTTTGCAAAAGCTGGGACCCCAAATATCTAGTGGCAATGAATTTTGTCTTCCCTCCAAAGGCAAAGGTCCACAGCTTCACTTTGGAGAGCAGGCCCTGCTGCTCCATGTGCACCCTGGCCTTCCGCTCTGTGCAGAGGAGCATGGTGGCAATGAGGGCTGATGACACCCAGAACATGCAGCATGGCAGCCCATCCCAGCTATGTGGGGCTCCCTCTGAAACCCCCCAAACCCTTTTACCATTTAGCATGTTGTCCAGAGCATGTGTGGCAGGAGCAGTCTACTTTTGGGGAGATTTCCTCAAAAGTTCAAGGTGGACTGGATTGGATCTGTCTGCCTTTCCAAATTCTGGCCACCACCACTGCCGCTGCCACCACTGCCATCTCGGTCTTCTCCTGAACACCTTTCCCACAGTTTGTTTTCCAGAATTCCCGAGCACGTGTAGCAGTAGCAGTATACCTTTTAGGATATTTCTTTAAAATTATGAGGTGGGTTGGATTGGATCTCTGCCTCTACCTAATACTGACCACCACTGCCGCTGTCACAGCCATCTCAGTTCTCTTCCAAGCACCTTATTCACACAGCATCTTGTCCCAAATTCCCGAGCATGTGCAGTGGTAGCATTCTACCTTTGGGGTGATTTCCTCAAAAGATCAAGGTGAATCGAATCAAATCTCTGCCTCTCCTGATACTGGCCATTGTCATTGCCGCTGCCTCCACCATGTCAACTGTCTCCCAAACACTTTTCCCATACAGCATGTTGTCCAGAATTCCTGAGCATGCCCGGCGGTAGCATTATACCTCTGGGGCAATTTCTTTAGAAGATCAGGGTGGGTTGGATCAGCTCTCTGCCTCTCCCAAATACTAGCCTCCACAGCCACCACTGCCACCACCACCACCACCGCCTTCCTACTGGTTCTCCACTGAGCTTCTTTCTTACATGACATGATGTCCAGAATTCTTAAGCATGTGCAGCAGGAGCAGTACCCCTTCGCGGGGATTTTTTTCCAAAAGTTCCAGTTGAATTGGGTAGGATTTGTCTGCATCTCCTGAATCCTGGTGGCCGCTGCCGCCATCTTGGCCCCTCTCCAATATTTTTTTTTAATAAAGGAAGACAGTATGTGTGTTTTGAAGAGGTTGTAGGATCAAGCACTCAGCAGCAATGAATTTTGTCTCCCCAGGACGCACAGCTGGGCTTCCCACCCAGAGCTGCTGGGCTCCCTTCACCATGCCCAGCTCATTTTTCTTACAAGGTTTGTTGTTAACAGTCTCCAGCATGCGTGGCTGAAGTGGTCTTTTCTCTAATCCCTTCTGGGATGTTCTTCCAAAAATCACTTTTCTTGAGTGGTGTGCGCCTCCTTGTCATCTTGCTTCTAATTCCGCTGTTATCCACTCTCTCTCCTGTATTCTAGATAGGAACTCACAGCTGGAAATGTCTCCTTAATTTGTCCCAATCAGATATTAAACCCAAATCTGGTATCCAAGGATTTTCCGAGGAATGCATGTCCTTTTCAGTGGCCACGGTTGCCACTGGGACCGCAGCTGCCACCATCTTGACCGTGATTCTCCACTATGTGTGTTTTGAAGAGGTTGTGAGATCGAGCACTCAGCAGCAATGGATTTTATCTCCCCTCCACGAGTGGATGGCCAAAACCTCACTGCATAGAGCGGGAGCTGCTGTTCTGAGCACATCCTGGCCCCCAGTGCATCATAGAGGAGTGCGGTGGCCAGGCATGCTGAGTTCCCCAGGACGCACTGCTAGACTTTCCATCCAGCACTGCTGGACTCCCTCCACAATGCCCAGATCAGTTTTCTTAAGAGGTGTGTTTTTAAGAGTTACCCAGCATGCACGGCTAAAGCAGTCTTTTCTATAATCTCTTCTGGGATGTTCTTCCAAAAATCACTTCTCTTGTGTGGTAGGTGCCTCCTTGTCATCTTGCTTCTAATTCTACTGTTATATACTCTCTCTCCTGTATTCTAGATAGGAAGTCATGGCTGGAAATGTCTCCTTTAGTCATCCCACTTAGATATTAAACCAAAATCTGGTGTCCAGGGCTTCTCTGAGGAATGCATGTCCTTTTCAGAGGCCCCGTTAATCAGTGCAACCGTGGCCGCCACCATCTTCCCTTTCTCAACCTAAAGAATGACTTTTAAAGCTAATCACACATAAGCAGCAAGAGGCACAAATAGACATAACCTACTAGGGTGCCTTCTTAAAAATATTAAGGTTTTTATTTTTTCCAAAGGCCAGGGGGAAAACATTTAGAAAAATAAACTCTTCTATTTACTTTAGAACAGAGAGAAAAAAACACAAAACAAAAACTTTCTATAGTAAGATAGCCAGTCTCCTATTAAAATATTTTCTCATAAATTTACTGAAATTGAAATTGATTTTAATCAGGGTTTAAAAAATTATTCACACCTACCAATGGTGTGTTGTGTTTATTTCCTGGAGCTGGAGGCTTCTTTTCTGTGACCTTCACATACAAGCACAAGGGCGCTAATGTTCTGAAAACATTGTGATCATGGCGCGGAGGGAGGACTCTGTACCACTATCTTATTTTTCATCCCTGTCTCATTTCCCAAGCACATTAGGGCTAAGCATGTAATAGCTTAGGCTCCTTATGGATTGTTCCAGAATGTGTCAGGGTACAGCCCTTGTTACCTGCAGGAAAGAAGCCATCGCTTATCAATGCCATAATTGCCATCCCAGTCAATATTAGCTAATTGAAATACCAGTGATTAATGATCTATCCTTTTGGAGGCTTTTCTTATCTCAGCGAGCTTTTGAAACTATGCCTGGGAGGTCTATATCATTTTTCCAGTAATCCTTTTTTTTTTTCTCTTTTCTTCTAGTTTTAATTTTCCTGTCTTTCATCTTCATCGAAACTGTCCCTATTCAGGTGCCTAAGCTACATGTGTCATTTATTTCTTTTGTCACAGTCTCCTTCCTCCTTCATACTGCCATACGTCTTTCTGTCCTGTGATGTCTATCCCTTTAATAGTTCATATTTATCATACTATTTTATCCCTTCCCTCAGACTAAATATAGTTATAGAATAGGCACAGAGCAAAAGGCAGTTTGATTAACTAGTGGCGGTTCTAATTGCTTTGGTGTTAGAAATACGTGGTATCATGGAGGTTGGTATTTAACAAGTTATCAAAACCTAGCTTTTAAAAAAGATAGACAAAATGTTCAAGGACTTTGAAACACAATCCCAGGTTTATAAGCAGAATAACCCACTAGATTATATATATATATGAAACAGTATTTTCTTGCTTTTACAATAATCTGATTGGTACTATAATAGCATCTGTGTAATCCTATGGATAGTCAAACAAAAGTGTTCAGCTCAGAGCTAACATCTTCTGATCAGAACCTAATAATAGTGTCCTAGAAACACTACCTCATATAACATGAGTGTTCTAAACAATGTATTACATGCTTACTGAAAGAATGAACCACAAGAAATATAGTTTAATAAAATTGCCCTCCTTAAATACAAAATTCAGTGCTTAATTTGTTTCTTTGTATGAGAATGTAACCCTAAGAAAAAGGAGTCAAACAAAATAAATTATTTCTCCTCAATCCCTTTCCTTTTTTGTTCTATAAACTGAGAGCCATAGTCAAAAGAATGATGTATTCTAATATTATTTTAATTTTATCTATTGATGTGTTCTAATATTACTTTAATTTTATATACCTATTGACATTTGGAAATTAGTATAAACACATAGTAATCCTAGGCACAGTAGTACACACAATCTCTGTAATCCCAGTATTTAAGAGGCTAAGACAAGATGATTATCTTTAATCATCTTGTTTAAGGTTTAAGGCCAGCACCAGCAACTTAGGCCCTTACCAACTTAGTGAGACCCATTTAAAAATATAATAAAATAAGACAGGTTTATAGCTCATAGGTAGAAAACACTTCTGGTTTCAGTCACCAGTACTACAAAAAAAAAAGAGACATTAATAATATCAGTTTTATTTTTCTTAAATTCTTCACATGCATTGTGGAGAAAAAAAGAGTCAGGTTATAGATTAATGTAGTTTTTATTTGCTTAGAAAATGATTGTTGCTCAGAGCTTTTTGACAGTTCATCATCCTAAGGAAAAAGGTGGAATTGCTCTTTCTTATTTCCAGTCAGTGAAACAGCTTCAAAAATAAGTCTAAGAGCTTAACAACGTCTTCAAAACTTGGATAAACTAAGGAAGTCAAACTCTGAATCACATCTGTAGCATCTGAGGAGAAGAGAATTTGGAAGACTTGGAATAGAAATTAGTATTTAGGATGTCACTGCACCTCCAGATTCCTGTCAGAAAATAACATATGCATGTTTTGGTGGAGCAGATATTGGTATCTTGGTATATGCCATGTACAAACACCGGGGTTAAGCAAGGAGGAGTAAGACAGGCCAATGATGTTGTTTTGCCAACCTGGAGAGCTCAGCAGATGAGAATTTCCAGCTGTAGGAGCAAAGGGAGAAAATTCTTGAAAATTCCAGAAGGAAGATTCACGAAAGAGGTAGTGAGCTTAACTCTTGCTAAATCCAGATAGTAAGATTATCAGTCCTGAACATTACCAGGCAAAAAGGGACTTTGTTTCACATTATTCTTCTCTTTTGTCTCCAATGGTGAAAATGTAAAAACTTTAGTCTGAGACTCAAGAGAGAAGCTGAGACACAAAACAGAAAACGGAAAAAGAATGAACATCTTTGCTATTCTTCTGGGGCAGGCTGACCCACTGAGCCACTCTAAAGGCAGGCAGCTTTACAAAGTGTGCAGTTGCATTAAGATTATAGCCCATAAGTCATTTCTTGTTAAGAATTCCAGTTACACAAGTAAGGTGACCTTGGGCAGGTAGCACATTGTTTTGATCCTGTTTTATATGAGCAAATGGTGACAGATGTGATGACAAGCCCCAAGATCTGGTGACAGGCAGAGAAAAGTCTGACAGCATTGCACAGAGACAAGTTAAACACCTGAAAAATTGTTCTAAAATGGTATGCTTCTGTTTCATAACTGGGAGTATTATAAAGAGGAGTTGCAGGCAAATAAAGTATTAGAATTCTATGTGTAACTTAAATAGCTCATAAAACTATTTTTATTAAATATACTAAGGTACAACAAGTCCTGAATCTTATCATTAAAATAATTCTGCTCAAACTCTGATCTTACATAGGAGAATAAAGCCATTTTAAAATAATTTTAAAAATAAAGGCAAAAATATATTAATATTTCAGCACTGGGAGAAAAGTTCAGGGAATGCGCTAGTGGAGTTTGTGAAGAAATATTTTATGCTCCAATATCCTAATATTTTACACATGCTACTACCTTTAAAAAAGCAAACCTCATAAGAAAATATACATTTCTATAAAAATTGTGTCATATGAACCTTGAGAAAATAATATTATTCTTACACTCACATTATATTGTAAAGTGCTTATGGTCTGAGAACTCCAGCAGCAAGATAATTGTTTTCATATTCAGAAATAAAGATAAAGCTTCCACAAAAATGTCCTACTATTGCTACTATTGTCAAGCTGCCATCTTTATTAACTATCATAATTAAAGCCATGGAATAGAGAACATGTAGTTAAGAACAGAACTGTAAGTATTGAGCACCAACAATGACAAGTCACTCTTTTTCTTTGTTTATTTTTCAAATGAGCTAGGTCTGTGGAAAGAGGGGTGTTATTATCTGATTGTTTCTAATTAGCAATAAGTAATTGATAGGGCAGAATTGAGCCATCTTTGATTCAATAGGAAAAAACCAACAATCTGTTTTATTGAATAAGACAGCTGTAAAACCTAGTACAAAATATCAAACATCTAGAATGTTGTCTGAGTTAATTTTTTCTGTATCCATTAGAGATTATTGGTGGGAAAGAGGTACTTGTCAGGCTGGTAAGGAAATATAGCAAATGGTGAAAATATGTTGTGAAAGAACTACTAAGAGGAAAATTGTGACAAAATGTACATGATTAACAAGATAATAAATAAGAAGATAAGCCTACCACACCAGGACATTTTATTCCATCTTATCATGAAGGACAAAATGTGCTTCATTGGATATAAATATAGCATATATTATATTTAGCAATGTAAAATTTTTATCAGAGTATACAGTGATGTAATATAAGATGCAATCACTTGACATTTTTATATTTAAAAGATACAAATGAATCTAAACTATTTCTGTAGAACTCTTTAAATTACAATGACCAGAAAACTCAATTCAAATTTTTGGAAGAAAAAATAATACTCTATCTTCTACTGGGACAGTTTCAAACAGGGATAGGAATATCATGAAGAGATTAGGAATTAAATTTGGATAGGTATCCTCCTTATGGATCACTAAGATAAGCAACAGCTCCTGAAGTCATTATCCATGAGACCTAGGCTCCAATGTTTAGAGAGGAATAGGTCATATGGTCACTCTTGAATGACTTACCATAATAGTGACCATTTGAATGATTGACCACCAAAGAGACAAGTTCTCAACTACAATTGGGACCTAACACTCAATGATTATAACCTGAGAGCAAAGAAGACATGATTCTCTAAGAGAAAACCAACGTGTGGTCAAACAATGAAGTCAATTAATAAAGACAGCAGGGGAAACACACACACACACACACAGAGTTTAAAGCTCCAACATTTTAGAAGTAACCACATCATGGATATGCAAATGCATTGATGTGCTTTAGTCCAAATATTTTTACTATTTATTTATTTATTTGCTTATTTACTTATTTTTATAGTGCTAAATATTGAACCTAGGAACAATTTACCTTCAAGCTACACCTCCAGTCCTTTTTGTTTGTTTGTTTTTTAAAACAGGTTGTAGCTACATTGCCTAGAATCTTACTAAGTTGCTGAGCCTGTCCTAGAACCTGTGATCCTCCAATCTCAGGTTAAATCCTAGAGAAAAGTACATGAGGCCACTCTATATCATATTACTATCATTTCTACAGGTTAGGAGTATGAGGTGAGAGCTGTTATGTGGATTTTACAAAGTCAGATAGCCAGTTAGTACCAGGGTCAGGATTTGAGTGAAATTCTGTCTGCATTCTAAACTACAAGTACTTTATATTATTCTGCACTGTCTCCAGTAGGCATTAAATAAATTTTGAATGAGTTAATGAATAAATGAATAAGTAACAGACTGAAGTAAAAGTTATAGTTTTCCTGAGGCAGCCTATAAGGCCACCTCCATGACCTGATATAAACCCCTTGTTTGTTCCTGAACTATAAAGTCCTGGAGAAAAAGAAACCATCATAACTACCCTCAGATCCTTGAAGAGTGACTCATTGTAGACTATGAATTTCTAACTTTTAGTGAATTTAATGAACCACTACAGCTGACCAAAGATAAAACTGAAGGCCAGAATCAAAATTAACTTTTCATTAGAAAAACTCAGGTAAAGGAGTTTGCTGGACAGCAACCAGAAAGGTATTTTGATATCATACATTGTTTTTATCAGAAATTTAAAATAGACAATACACATTTATCCTGCCACCATTCTTTGAGAATGAGTAAATGGAAAAGTACACAAAAGTTCATTTTTATGGTTTATTAATTCAAGGACATAAAATAAATTTTTTACTTTCTAAGTTCTCTCTTATTTTTATTTTAAAATATTATATCTTTTTATACACCTTTAATTTTCACCCTCAATTTTGTTATTATATAGAAACCAACCAAGGAAACATTATTTGATGTGTTTCAAAGACTCAAGAGTAACTATTTATCTTAAAGGAACTCTTTAGCAAACTCTTACAAAGTGAAGTTTCTGGTTACCTCCCCTAGGTGAAAAATTTTAAACACAGTTAACACTTATACTCTGAACATACAATTTTGTCAACAGCCAATAACAGCAAGGGATGTAATCATCTAGTTACAGAGTTATCACTACAGTAAATCTTGAAGCTTCTCATGGAATCTTTAGGAGAATCCATGGTCATGGTCTATTAGAAATTTAACTTATAAAATTTTATGATTCTGGTAAATAACAATCTGAGCTATGAAATCATTATTAGGATTTATTCTCTTCAAAGTAAATCATAGTGTGGGCAGTCCCTGATTGGCCCTTTTATAGTTTAATACTGTGCTATTCAGGATTTTTAGAGACATCCTATTTCATTAATTGGTTAGCAACTATTAGAAGGTTTTATTTCTCTATATCAAATGTAGATTTCACTGTATCTAATTTTTGAAAGTTCTATTGTCAGTCTTTTAAATGCTAGAAGTATATATTTTCCAGAATCAAACAAAAAATAATTTATCTAATTTTTTTGAATACAAAGAATCTTAGACCCTTGAGATGTCTACAATTTAATTGGTATCTGAGATGCATGACAGGCATCTGTCAGCATGACACCATGAGTAAGAACTGCCAAATAAATGTATGCTAACTTTGAATTATAGAGTTCCTAAGAGAGTGTGATTGATCAGAATAGACTTTATCATAAATTTGGACATATAGCACAGCTTTAGGAAAAAGGGCCCCGGTGTAGGTTTATCTTCACATGGATTTAATCCTCTCCTGGCTATTGTTTAACCTGGAAAAATTACATAAATAATAAATATCTGACCTTTGAATTTGTCTTATTAAAATGAATAATATAATAAAGATAACCTATGCCATCAAGTTATGATGATCAGAGTATATAAAAACAAAAACACTTCTTAGAATAGTTAGTAATCCCCAAATAATAGCATTACCACTCGGATAAAGAGAATTTTACTAACTTAAGCGGGAAAATTGATATATATATATATATATATATATATATATATATATATATATATATTGTGCATTGTAGTCATACATCACAATGGAATATAAGACTTGTGAGGATATACAAGCACACATCATCCAATTAGCCTTTATCCAATCCCCATCCCATTCCCTCCCCCTCCCTTGATCCCATGCTTGCTTGGTGATTAACTTTGATACATTTGTTTAAGTACATCATGAGTTTTAAAGAGATTCCATTCTCCCCATCCTGCCCCCTCTGATTGGTCACCTTAATTGCTCCTCTATAGGGCCCTTTCTTCAACTAGATCTCCTCCTATTACCTATTTCTTCATAGTTTTTTCATATTAGGAAAAACATCTGAGTTTTTATTTTCTGTGGTATTTCTCTATGTATGCCACACTGCTAGTTCCAATCCCACTCTTGACAGCCAAGGCACTGGCCTGGCCACCTGGCAGACTCTGATCCCGGTCTCGCTGGCCTTGACTCTGGCCTAACCCCTCAGCAGGTTCCGATTCCAGCCTCTGAAGCCCCCGCACTGGACTAGCCTCATGGCAGGCTCTGATCCCATTCTCGCTGGTTCCGGCACGGGTCTAACCCCTTTGTAGGCTCTGATTCCAGCCACAGAGGCTCCAGCACCAGCCTTGCCTCGCAGCAGGCTCCGATCCCAGCCTTGCTGGCCCCGGTACCGGCCTAACCCTTCAGCAGGCTCTGATCCCGGCCTTGGAGGCCCCAGCACAGGCCTTGACTCAAGGCAGGCTATGATCCCGGCCTCACTGGTTCCAGCACCAGCCTAACCCCTAGGCAGGCTCCGATCCCAGGCTTTGAGGCCCCAGCACTGGCCTAGCCTCATGGCAGGCTCTGATCCTGGCCTCTCTGGTCCTGGCAGAGGCCTTATCCCTGGGTAGGCTCTGATCCGGTCTCAGAGGCTGCTGTAGCCTACTTAAAAAAATATCAAATATTTATTCCTCTCTAAAACCATTAACAATATACTCTATAATTTGTTACCTTAGACCTAAGCCAGTTTCAACTTTCATTTAATTAGCCACCTTTTCACAAACATAATTCTTCTAAAAAAATAAAAAGGAGACATCAAAAGTATCAGTCAATTAAAGTGTATCTTAAAATCTCCAGGCTCCCTAGACACATTCTTATTTACATGAAAGTTATAATTGGTAAAATAATGCTCATTGAAATGCTACCTACATTATACTCTTGTCTCTTAGCATTTCAAGAACAAAGCTGTATTCTTTTTTGTGGTATTGTAGTAATCTAAATGAAACAATTTTCCTGAAATTCAACCATTGTGCTATCAAGCTATTATGTGGGCTACAAAACTGTTATCTTAAAAGTTAACCATTGCAACCTTTTTAATTATTTGAAAGCCCTAAAATTTTCTATTTCTATGTAAACTCTCCTTCACAAAGCTATTACATTATGCAATTACCTTCTAGGGACTAACCAAAGGGATTTAGAGTTTAAAACAAGGAATAAAACCAGATATAGTCTGTACATTTAGAAAATTATAAAATAAACACAGAAAAAATGATGTCATAAATTTATAAGGGCTTTTAGTAATTTTATTATAGGATTTTTAATACATAGATTTGAAGATTTATTATAGCTTTGGATCTTATTTTTGTTTCCTGATCCCTGAAATGAGGATTTGGAGAACTAGGTTTAGATACAATGTACATTAAAAAGAAAAAAGCTGTTTATAGTGTGTATGCATGCGTGTGTGTGTGTGTGTGTGTGTGTATAAAATTTATATATATATATATATATATTTATATAATTTATATATTTACCTGTACTTATGTGTATATACACATTCACAGGATATAGTTTACAGCAAACAATTTAACAGCACAATTATTTATTAGTTCTTCTTTACAACTAATTATTCTTTCAAAGCGTATAAAAAGCATAAAGCAATGACTAAAGCTTATCCAAGTAAAATTAATGCTCTTATAGAATCTCTGCAATTCTGGCTCATCAACATTCTCATTTTTTTTTCTGGTAACTTTATTTATTTTTTTATTTTTATATGGGTCATATTGAAAATGATATACATTCAGACTGTGCTTGGTGTCCTTTCCCACCCCCCACTTCCACTTCACCCCCCCAAAAAATGAGTGTCCAGGCTGACCATGCTACATTCATACTTTTAAACATATTCAATGTAGCTTCTCCATTAATAAACCTCAGGATTCTTTGTTTCTTACCCTTCCATTTCAGTTTTGCTGAGGTTCACTCTCTGGTATTCCTAATACTCCCTAGTTTGGGCATATTAGAGAAAACACATGTCCCTTCTCTTTCTGTGCTTGACTGATCTCACTTAACATAATGTTCTCCGGGTCTTTCCATCTTCTTGTGAATGACATGATTTTGTTCTTCTTTATAGCTGACTAGAATTCCATTGTGTATATTTCCAATAATTTTGCAATCCATTCATCTGTTGATGGTGATCTAGGTTGGTTCCATAGTTTGGCTATTATGAATTGCACTTCTATAATCATGGGTATGCATGTGTTACTGTGGTTCTCTGATTTCAAGCCCTTTGGAAAAATACCCAGGACTGGTATAGCCAGATCAAATGGTGGATCTATTACCACTTTTCTAAGGAATCTCCACACTGATCTTCATAGCAGCTGAACTAGTTTGCACTCCCACCAACAGTGTAAAAGAGTTCCTCTTTTCTCAGTCCTCATCAGCATTTGTTGTTATTTGATTTCTTTATGCTTGCCACTCTGATTGGGGTTAGATGAAATCTCAGCATCGTTTTGATTTGCATCTCCCTGATAGCTAATGATGTTGGACATTTTTTTTCATGTATCTGTTGGCCATTTGTATCTCTTCTTTTGTGAAATTTCTATTCAATTTAGTTGCCCATTTTTTGATTGGGTTATTTGTTTTGGTGGTATAGAACCTTTTGAGCTCTTTGTATATTCTGGATATTAGCCCTTTATCAGAGTAGTGGCTGGTAAAGACCTTTTCTTCTCATCAAAGGAAACCATCAAGAACCTAAAGAGAAAGCCAACATTCTCATTTAATGCTGTTAATCAACACATAAAAATTTATAAGAATATTTAGCAAGAATGAATACTCCACATAGTACAGACCCATAGAATATTTTTATTATAGGATCTGTTAAAGGACTTAAATTTGAATAAAAGCATAAGAACATTGACTATTGTTAATTGTGCTGTGATGAATGAATGTGTTTATAGGTGAATATAACAATATCAATATCAGTCCTCTGTACTGGAAAGGGGGAAATGAAGAAACGAGAGACATCACACTCTGTGCATGTATATCATTGTCAACATGACATACATTATGATGTGAGACTATGCATCCATGAAAATATATAACAAAAATAATAAAAGGAAGGGAAGAAAAAAGAACATTGAGTTATAAACATATGCATGGATATATATGTATATATAAATATATACATACTACAAGTACACTACTATATATAGCTATAAATATAGATATAGATATAGTAGAAAGTAAAATAAAATAAATCACACTGAAAGTGATGTCAAATGGCAAAGTTCTCAAGAATAAACCTAAAATCTTTTTGTGATGCATGAAAATAAAAATGTACAGCTGAAAATTAGGAATAACAATTTGAATTGATGTTCAATAAATTAATACATGACCATATTGTAAATATCTAGGTAGATCTTAGCTTGGCAATTCCATGGGAAACCAGGCATGCCTCCCTATGCATGCCCACAGAAGAGTGCAGACAGAAGTGGTGGAGAAGTGATAGGGTTATAGAGACAAATGCTGTGCCTGCATTTGTTGGTGGGGACAGGGCCATGGTTGGTAGAGGCAGCAGTGTGAAAATGGGCTCTTAGAATTCTTTCTGTGTCTTACCACAAAGGAGAGTAAGGAGAATATGAAGTTCTTCAGCACCTTAATATCCACTCACCACCTTCTAAGCAAAATGGGCAAAGAGTAAGGACTACTACTTCAATTTCACTTTCCTCTGGTCCTTTCTAACTTGAGACATTCTTTGAAAATGAGAAGTGGAAGTATCGTACTTTCAGTTTTGTCAAATTTACCCATAGTGGAAGTAGAGGAACAGAAAACTCCATATATAAACCAACAGCTTTCACTGTGAATGTAGAAACTTAATATTCCTTCACTACTTCAATACATTGACCATGCATTAAAATTATATTCAGGTAGGTGGTTTTAGTCATGACATTGATTTAACTTCATCTCCATCGACTTGTATTTCTTAATGGTTAGACACTTGAAAGTCACAGGTCTCTAAAGCACTTGGAGTTATCAAGTACCATTATAAAGCATGTTATTATATGCAATCATTAAAACTAGTAGCAGTTTAGCTAAAGTTCAGCTCTTGATATAGCGTATGTAAAGCATTTGTCTAGTAATGTGAAATAAAGACTTGACAGTGAGTATTTTTTATAAGTAAGGCAATTAAGGAATAAATTTTAAGGTCATAAATCTTAGAAACCATAAAATCAACAGTTAATAATATCATGAATCTGAAACCCCATCTCTTTACCTTGAACTTAATAATTGGAATGTAGAGGATGACCTTGATTTAGTGGACATTTGTAACTATCTTAATCACCAGTAAGTGTGGTCCTGAACAATAAAACTCTGTGATATGACAGCTGTGTGTTATCACTTAATTAAAGTCATTTTCTTTTATTTTTATTTAAATTATATCAGCCTAATATTTTAGAATAGTCAAACCATCACATTCTTGTACTGTTTACTATTTTTACATTGTATGATGGTGAACAATTTCTTAAAAATAACTGCAGACACAGCATAGTAGGTCATACATCTTCATTGATCCTAAGTTATAAGCATAATTTTCAAAGCAAGAAAAGAACAACTAATAGCTAAATAGAAAATAAAAGTCAACCACTTTTTAATGATTGCTGTTTGCAGGTACACAGATAAATGTACAGAACAAAATAAATCTCAATACTATTTTTCAACATTAGAATAAGCATCAATGTTTATATTTTTTGAAAATTTACTTCATTAAGAAATACAAGTGTTGATAAATTAAGATATTTATACTGAATTATAAAATAATTTAGTAGCACTCCAAGCAACATGCTTTTTATTCTGAATATAATTTCTTCTAGGCTATATGTTCTTGCTATCAACAGGGAAGTGCTTGTTGTCACTTATCACCATGACTCTATAAAATAAAAATAATTTAAAAAAATGACGGACCCACTCTCTTTTATGTGAATTGTGATATGCACAAGAAAGTACCCAAAATATTTTCATATCTGACACATAGAACACTTGAGTAGTATATTACCTTCCATGGATAAATGGATGTTGAAGATGTAGTTAAGATGCTGAGATGAATAGATCGGTCTGGATTATTCAAGTAAGACAAAAATAATTATATACATCTTTACAACAATAAATATTTTCTTTCTATAATAAAAAAATGTGACACCGGAACACAAGTCAAAGAGTTGTGGAATCTCTTACTTTTAAGAAAGATGGGTAGAATCACAGGACAAGGCTTGTGAGTGGACCTAGAAGCTGGAGAGTAAAATAAATAGATTTTCCCTTATAGAATCCATAAAAGATCATGATCTGCTAACATTCCAGTGTTAGCTCAATAATAACTGTGGTTAATTTTGAACCAGAAGACTCTTAAATAATCCACTTAAGTTATTGTGGTTTAGATAATTTGTAAGAGCATCAACAGAAAACTACTGCAGAAATGACTTTCTTTGCAATTTAATACCAATGCATTCAAAATATATGGGCCAAATTACACTAGTCTATATTATAGTGCATATACTATAGGTTATTTCTATAGCAATAGTTACTATAGAGAATTTTCTCAAATGTGGGTGTTCAGAAGACTCAGAAACAACATGTCGTGTTTCTATAAAGTTTTAAAATATAGAATTTGTTTTACTTTTA
Organism: Muscardinus avellanarius; assembly: GCF_963383645.1. Taxonomy (NCBI): domain Eukaryota; kingdom Metazoa; phylum Chordata; class Mammalia; order Rodentia; family Gliridae; genus Muscardinus; species Muscardinus avellanarius. The sequence goes on along the minus strand of NC_137791.1, from coordinate 7,354,964 downwards.
TACTTGTATTGACACATGATACACTCACATCATAATGTTGTTTATTGAATTAGTGATGTACATGCACACATCACTTGGTGGGCTTTCCCCTGGCTCCCTCCACATTTTCCCCATCCCTATACAGGATGTTGAGATTGATGCTGGTATTTTCACATACTTACAAAATTACATATGAAGTAATTTCCTCATTGACCATCCCTTGCATCCTCCCTTTTCTCTAGACCACCTCGCTCATGCCACTGATGTATTATCTCTATTATCTAATGTACTTTTGGCATGCTGATTACTCCCTAGCTTCTGCATATGAAAGAAAACATATGTCTCTTCACTTTCTGTGACTGGCTAATCTCATTTAATATTTTGTTCTCCAGGTCTATCCATTTTTGCTCCAAATGAATGTATTTTGTTCTTCTTTATTGCTGAGTAGAATTACATTGTATGTATTCCATCTCATATTTTGTAATCCATTTATCTATTGATGGACAGCAAATTTGGCTCCATAATTTGGCTATTGTAAATTGCATTTCTATAAACAAGGATATGCACATATTACTCTAATTTTGGATTTCAATTACTTTGGAAAAATAACCAGAAATAGTGTAGCTGGATAATATAATGGATCCATTCTCAATTTTCTGAAGAATATCCATAGTAGCTGCACTAATTTGCAATCGCAACAGTGGTGTAGAAGTTCCTATATTGTCATCCTCACCAGTATTCATTGTTAGATTCCTAATAATTGTCATTTTGATTGGGTTTAGATGGAATCTCAATGTAGTTTTGATTTGCATCACACTGATTGCTAATAATGTTGAACATTTTATACATTTTTGTCCATTTGTATCTCTTCTATTGAGAAGTGTCAATTTAGTTCAATTGCTTATTTCTTGATTTTGCTTTTCCTTTTTTGTTAATTTTTTAAGTTTATTGTATATTCTAGATATTAGCCCATTATCAAATGAATAACTGTCAAAGAACTTCTTCCATTCTGTAGGCTCTTTCTTTAAAATTTTGATGTTTTCCTTTGATGAACATTGTTTCTACATTCTCATCTAATCACATTCCATTTATTCATTAATGTTTTAATTTCCTTAGTTTGGGTTTTTTGTGGCACTAATTTTTTTTTTAACTGAGAAAGTTTCTACTTGTGTTTATATGTTGACATGTTGGATATGTGCCCTCCTCTAGTAACTTCAAAGACTCTTATCAAAATTTTCAGGTCTTTAATCCATCTTGAGTTGCCTCTTATGCAGGATGAGAAATTAGGCAGTATATAATTAAAATCACATACATACATAATGGTAATTTAATTTCATTGTTTACAAATTGATACCCAGTTTTTTTTTCCAACATCATTTGTTGAAAAGGCTGTCTTTTCTGTAATGCATGTGCTCGACACCTTTATAAAAAATCAATTGGTACTGGGATGCCTCCTGCATAGTTCTTGTAGCTGAGAACTACTTTGGCTATTCTGAGCTTTATGTTGTTCCAAATAAATTAAAGGCTGATCTTTATATGTCTATGAGAAATGTTGAAATGGTAGATCATGTTTGGAAGAAAGGACATTTTGATATTTATTCTGCTTCTCCAAGAACAGAGAACATCTTTCCATCACCTAAAGTTTTCTTTGATTTCTTTTTTCAATGCTTTAGAATTTTCTTTGTAGAAGTCTTTTACCTCCTTTTATTCCTAAATATTTCTTAAGTATTTTATTTTTTGTGTGATATTCTAAGTGAAAGTATTTTCTGGATTTTGTTTTCAGTGGATTTATGGTTGGCATAGAGAAAAGATTTCTGATTTTTTAAGATTTTTTTATCCAAACACATTTCTTAATTTGTTGATCAGTTCTATAAGCTTTTTGGTTGAGTTTCTTGGGTCTCCTAGGTATAATATCATCTCTCATCTGCATATAGGGATAGTTTTAGTTTTTTGTTACTATTTTTACTCCATTAATTTATTTATCTTATGGCTCTGGATAGAGTCTCAAGTACTATATTGAAAACAAGTGGTGATAATAGACATCCTTGTCTTGCTCCTGATTTTACAGTGAATTGTTGTAGTTTTTCCTGTTTAATATGTTAGCTATGAGCATATTTTATATCACCCTTATGATATTGAGATATGTTCTTTCTGTTCAGATTCTCTTCAGTGCTTTTAACATACATGGGTGTTATATTTTGTCAAATGCTTTTTCAGTGTCTATTGAAATGATCATGTGATTTTTGTCTTTGGTTCTGTCTACATGGTGAACTACATGGATTGTTTTTCATATGTTGAGCCAGTCTTACATCTCTGAGATGAACCTGACTTGGTCATAGTGTATAATTCTCTTGATGTGGCATCACAATAGCACATTAATATACTTCAAACTATACAACAAATCCATAGTAATAAAAACAGAATGATATTAGCACAAAAACAAGCACGTAGACAAATGGAGCAGAATAGAAAGCTCCAAAACAAATCTCCACATTTCCAGCCAGTTGATTTTAGACAAAGTTTTTGTCCAAAAACAAATACTAAAAAGAAAATAGCCTTTTCAACAAATGACATTGACAAAACTGATTAAACATATGCATAAAAATGTAAATAAACCCACTTTATCACCCTGACTAAGAGTCAATTTAAAAAGGATCATAAACTTGGAAATCAGAGCAGAGACATTGCAGGTCCTTGAAGAGGGCATGGTTCCAGCATTTCAACTCATAAGAAACAGGAAAAACCTTTCTTAATAATAACCTGAAAATACAAAAAATCAAAAAGAGCATCAATACATAAAATTTTATTTTATTGAAGAGCTTCTGTAGAGCAAATGAAACTATCAAGAACCTCAATGGAGAACTGATGGATGGGAGAAACATTTTGCCATCTATTTATTCTATAGAGGACTAATATCTAGAATATACAGATAATTCTAGAAGCTCACCACTAAGAAATCAAATAGCCCAATCAAAAATACACAAGTGAACTACACACTTTACAAAAAAAATTCAAGTAGACAATTAATGTATGTAAAAATGCTCATTAGCAATCAGAGATATGCAAGTCAAAGCTGCCTTTAGATTTCATCTAACTCCAATTAGAAGGTCAATAGTTAAAAATACAAACAACAAATGCTGGTGAGGATGTGGAGAAGTAGAAACTCTAATATATTGTTGGTAGGACTGCAAATTAGTTCAACCACTTTGGAAAACAGTATGGAGGATTCTCAGAAGAAAGGGAACAAAACTACAATAAAATCTATTAATATTGTTTCTGTGTATCTACCCTCAAAAATGGAAACGAAACTACCAAACTAATGAATATGTACCTAAGTTCATAGCTGCATAATGGAACTAGCCAAGATGTCCATCTACAGATGAATGAATTACAAAGCTATGAGATATGAACACAATTAAATTTTAAAATTACATCATTTGCAGGGAAATGGATAAAACTGAAGAACATTATGTCAAATGAGTTTAATCAGTCTCAAAATGTAAGTAAGAAATTAGATGCTCTCATTAATATGTGAAAGCTAGGGAGAAAAAAGATCATAGGAGGAACTCTAGATAAAAATGGAGAAACACAGATGAACAAATAAGGCAACCTAACTGAGGGGGATAAGAGAAGGGAAAAGAAATTCCCTAATATACATAATGCATATTTATAAACATATCAAAGTCAATCACTAAGCCCAACATGAAAGAGAGGAAGGGGAGGGAATGGAGTGGGAATTAGGGGTGATGTGTGCATTATGCCTCTACCCTCTTGAACTATATTAAGATGTATGATTATGATACACCAATAAAAATAAACAAATAAATAAAATCAATTGATTATAAGTGTAGATTTTTTTCTGTATCTTACATTCTACCATTGGTCTGTACTTTCAGACCTTCTTCAATGCCTTTTGTCTGTAAGTTAGGTCTTTTTATAGTATACCATATTTTTTAGATGTTCTGGTTGTGTTTTCACATTGTCTTTTTTATATTATTGATTGTGTGGTCAGTTTTTAATAAATTGTCTTCCAGTAGTTGGACTCTATTTTCCATACAGTCTAGTCTGCCAAAGGTTGTTTGTATTAATGCCTTTAACCTGTTGATTGACTCCTTTCTGAACCCATGAAATTCTTCAGCAGCACTTACATCTAGCCTTTTGTAGTCGCTGAGCCTAATCTCAGCAGGGCCAGAGGTTATTATATTGTTAGCTTGTAGCTAGGCTTTTATGGTTCAGGGACACCACCTCTAATCTGGTTGTGATAACATGGAGCACTGTCAGTCACTGGCATGCATGAATGTCAAACTAAAATTCTGCTCATGGAAAGAATGAAGACTCCCAGCCAGTTGCCATGATCAAGTGATCAAGTGATCCTCTGCAAGATCCTGTCTTCCTTACTTTAAGCACCCAAGGTTTATGATCCAGGGGTTTGGGTGACTTGATTTTTTAGTTGCAGGAACAGGTCTGCTGCTCCACATGGCTGTGATTATGTTTGACCATGTTTGCCTCTGCCTTTGGTTCTTGAGTTTATAGCCTTCTGATCCTTTAGCACAGTTGGCTGAATTATTCAAGCCATAGATACCACTTTTAGTGGTCCTGTGGTGATACTTGGAGGTACCTTGAGGGCATGGGGAACTGCTCATCCTACGTCACTCCCACATGAATGTCCCTAGACACTGTCTTTTGATTCACATTTCTGGTGTTACTAACAATATGCCTATTCCAATCTATGCAAAGATAAATTGTCAACTCAAAGACCCTGTGTGTCTGCTCATTGTCATGCAAACCCCTGTAGCTACACAGGCTCCTGCTGGGAACTGCTGTAAACTCTTAATGAGTACTGCTCAGATCCTTGCAGGCAGGGATGAGTTCAGCTGCAGCAATAGGATTTCACTGAGTGGTCTGCCTGGGTGGTCTGGGGAGTCTCATCTTGAAGTATTTCAGTGTGGAGAAAAGAGTGTGGTTGCTTTCAATTATAGCTTTCTATCCTCACTGGTTCATCAAGATACTATTTCTTCTTTTCTGCAGTTGGTTGCCGAGTGCCACCAGATCCTGGCAGCTGACAGCCCCGGTGCAAGCTTGCCAAGATGATTCTGCCTCCACTCTTCTCTCATCAGATGAGACATGTGGACTTTTATCATCCTCTGCTTTCTGTGCTTCAGCCAATTCCACTGCGTTTTGACTGTCTATCTTCTGTTGAGTTCTAACTGCTTTTCTTCTTTTGCCAAGAAGTGGTCTATCTGCTTGGTTGAATTCCTAGTCTCAGAGCATCCAAAATATGCTGTCTTGCTGTCTTCCTCTATCCCACCATCACTAATACTTCCCGATTTGTTATAAAGAATAAAAAATTATAATTATATAGAAATTAAAGCACTGCTTTTTTTTTTGGTGGTACTGGGGTTCCTGGAAACCCTTCTACCTCTGGGCTACACTCCCAGACCTATTTTATACTTTTATTTGGAAACAGGGTCTCTTAAGCCAGCGAGGCTGGCTTTGAACCTGAGTGATCCTTCTTGTCTCTGCCTCCCAAGCGTGGGGATTACAAGCGTGTGCCACCACGCCCAGCTAAAGCACTATTTTTAATTATGACAAACAACAATAACTTCCTGTAAGTATTCAAAAATAAAAGAATATTTACTGGTTAGAAAATATTTAATATTCCAGATTAAACATACAATCTCTAATATTTTAGAGCAGAGCAACACAAATTATTCAGGATAGTCATGAAGTATAAATATATTTTTAAATGTTTGATATCATTAATATTGATGTACAAGTTTATTTTTATTATTTATTTATTTATTTGTTTGTTTATTTGTTTATTTATTTATTTGTGGTACTGAGGATGGAACCCAGAAGCATTCTACATCTGATTTACAAGGTAGAATGCCCCTGGGTTCCACCCCCAGTACTGATAACAAAGGCCATATTTTTTAATAAAAATAAATGGTACTTGAACAACTGACTATCCATAAGCAGAAGACTAGAACTTGGAGCCCTCCATCTCATTTTATTAAAAATAAATTAATTCAAGCTGGGTGTGGTGGCACACACTTGTAATCCCAGCACTTGAGAGGCTGAGACAGGAGGACCTGACAGGTTCGAAGCCAGACTCAGCTACTTAGTGAGGCTCTCAGCAACTTTGTGAGACCCTGTTTCCAAATAAAGTAAAAATAGGTCTGGCAGGAGAGCCTGGAGGTAGAAAAGCCTCTGGGTTCCATCCTCAGTACCACAAAAATAAATAAATAAATAAATAAATAAATAAATAAATAAATAATTCAAAACAAGTTGAAGCATTTGGGAAGCTGACACCTGAGGATCACAGTTCACGGACAGCCTCAGTTACTTAGTGAGGCCCTCTGCAACTCAGTGAGACCAGGTTTCAAAATAAATAATAATAATAATAATAATAATAATAATAATAATAATAAAGGGCAGGGGCTTTAGCTCAGAAAAAGAGAGAGAGAGGAGTTAAATCCTTCCAGAGAATTCTCCCAGCGCCCTATTTCTTCCATCTAGGTCCCAATTCCAAGAATACATCCAGCTAATAATTGATTAATCCTCAGATGAGGTCAGAACACTTATGATCCAATCATTGCTTAAAAGCCCCACCTCTGAGTTTCACAGCATCAAAAACCATGTTTTCCACACATTATATATGAGGAAAAAATTTCAGAAGAAGAAATACAAATACCACCAAATATATAAAAGATATTTTCTATATTATTGGCTTTCAGGTAAATGCAAACCAATACTGTAATAAAATATCATCTTATCTCATTTAGAATGAATATAAAAATGGTCACTTTTGGTGAGAATATAGAGAAAAGAAACTCTATCATTTGTGGGGATGTAAATTACTATTACAGTCATATAGAAAAGAGTATGGACGTTCCTCAAAACTAAAAATAGATCTCCTATATGATCCTACTCTTCTACTTCTTAGCATGTAGCCAAAGAAAATGAAATTAATCTACCAAAAAGATAACTGCCTATCTACAATTCACAATAGCTAAAAAAATGGAATAAACCTCTGTGCTCATCATTGAATGAAAAGATAAAGAAAATGTGTTTTATAGAATCACCATGGAAAATTGTCCTGCCATTAACAAGAGTGAAATCCAATCATTTGCAGAACAGTGAATGAAACTTGGGTACATATATTAATTTGTTAGACACAGAAAGAAACAGAGAAATATATCACATTTTATCTCTCATATGTGGAAGTTAAAAAAAAAGTCAACCTGAATGTGTAATAGTGATTGTTAGAGCCTGGGAAGGGGCTTAGGAAGGGTGGATAGGAAGACTAAATTTGTTAAGTATATATTGTATGTATATATTGACATATAAAACTAACTTCTTTTAATTGGTACAATTAATCAATTAATATAAATTAATATAATTATTCCATGGCTTGTTAATGATGATAATGATTGAAGACAGTTATAAGATTTATAGTATAAGAAGAATAAAGAACAAAATTAGTTAAATCTTCCCATGGTCAATGTATGAACTGTAGAGCACACACATGTTGGAGGAAACTATTTTCAACTGTAAAATTATTATTCATTATGTTTATTTGAACTTCCAGCTTTAATTAGATAGTTTAATTACATTGGTAGTAAAGCTTTAAAATTAAAGTAAGGATATATTTTGCTCTAGATACAGATTTTTTTTTTGTGTGTGTGGTACTGTGGTTCCTGGAAGCCCTTCTCCCTCCAGGCTATACTCCCAGACCTTTTTCTATTTATTTGGAAGCAGGGTCTTTTAAGCCAGCGAGGCTGACTATGAACCTGTGCGATCCTCCTGTCTCCACCTCCCAAGTGCGGGGATTACAAGCGTACGCCACCACGTCCGGCTAGGTACAGAATTTTTAAATAAACTCTTAAGTATATATAAAAAATACTTAAATCTCGAAATAGTCACTTTAAATAAAAAGGCAAATTTGTGTGTGTGTGTGATTCTGGGGATTGAACTCAGGGGCATTTTACCTCCAACCTATACCCCAGCCCTATAGTGTGTGTGTGTGTGTGTGTGTGTGTGTGTGTGTGTGTGTGTGTGTATGCTTGTGTGATGCTGCAGACAGATTCCAAGGGCATTCTACCTCTGAACAGCATAAGTTGCAGAGGGCCTCACTAAGTTGCTGAGGCTGGCCATGAACCTGAATCCTCCTGTCTCAGCTTCTCAAGTAGTGAGATTACAAGCATGCGCCACCACAATCACCTCTTGTGTGAGCAATTTTGAGCATTCTGTATTTTTTTTTTTTTTTTTTGTGTGTGTGTGGGTCTGGGATGAAACCCAGGGGCATTCGACCTCCGAACTACACTCCCAGCCCTATTTTTTATTCTTTATTTTGAAACAGGATCTCACTAAGTTGCAGAGGGCCTCACTAAGCAGATGAGGCTGTCAGCAAACCAGTATCCTCCAGTCTCAGCCTCCCAAATGCTAGGATTACAAGCATGCACCACCACACCAGGCACATTAGGTATTCTTAAAGTTGTATGCTTTGGGTTTGCAATTAATTAGCTGTTCTAATTTTTTTGCCTATATACATCTTGTTTTGTATTTAAAAACATTTTTCATTGGTGCATTGTTGTCATACATCTTAATGGGAAAAAGACTTATGGAGACATACATATACACATCATCTAATTAGCCCATACCAATCCTCACCCCTTATCTCTCCTTCTCATGCTTGGCTTAGTGATTGACTTTGATATGTTTATTTAAGTATATCATGTGTTTAGATGGAATTATTTCTAGATTTCCCAATATCTAGAAATAATATAAATGCTTATTCTTTTCACAATTTAGTTTAATATTTAGAATTAAAATTATGTTAATTTCACTTATAATAACAGTTTCTTCTTGTATGGATTAACAAACGATAGGCCTTTGGCTTTGCACGCTGAAAATGAAAATCTGTAACCAATTTGATAATTATCAAATCTCATTATTTAGGAGAAAATTATCAGATATCAATGTTTTAAACATAGTTTTTTGGATAGAGTACTAAAGTTACATTATTTGCAATATGAGTCTATCCTCTATATAGAAGCATAATAAAATAAACCATCAGAAAATTCTTTTTCATCGGTGTAAAATAAAGCATTGCATATCATTTTGAGATGTGAGTAAAATAAATTTAAGATGTACAAAGAAAATATCATAGTCAAAATAATGCTATTACAGTAGTTTGTTTACATTTAAGTAGTGAAGGAATAGCTAAAGAAAAAGAGTGGGTGATATATTATAATTTATTACAACAATTTAAAAAGAAGACAACCATTCTCACTAATGTAAGATATTATGTTTTACTAAGCTATCTTTTTAAATATTAAAAAAATTAAAAACCCTCTTAAACTAGAAAGCAGACACAACACAATTCAACAAACTCAATGAAATTGATCTTTCAGTAAAATTTATTTGTATTGAATCTTTAAAATGTTATTAGATCTGAACAATGTATCATATTAAATTCGTGTGTGTGTGTGTGTGTGTGTGTGTGTGTGTGTGTGTGTGTGTTTTCTACTTCTGACCATTAAAGTATTCTCAGTTTGAGACAGCATGGTTTCAGCATCCAAGGAGTTTTAACTTCTCTGAATGTTAAATAAGCATGCATCATTTTCATTTGAGCTTTCAGTGTAACTTCACCTTTTGAAAGATACGCAGGTTGGTGTATAACTACTTAGAGTTGGTTGGACAAGATAATAAAACAAGAAGATGTAGATAAAATATTTGAATTAAAAAATTTAAAAATATGGAGTAAATAATATGTGTTTAAAAATACATTATTTTAAAAATCTTTATTTTTACAATTTTGGGTTATTCTCTGGCTATATATATTTAAATAAATTTTATTTGCTGGTCAAAGAATGGTCATTTTTTTAATGCAGCAAATGGGATTTCCTAACATTTGCGAACTTACCATCTATTCTCTTCATCCTCTACCTTAATCTTTCTATTTTAAATGCAAACATATTTCTAAAATCCCTTAAAGATGTAAAATCTGTCTGACAAAGCTACCGGATCGTTAAATAGTAGTACAACCCAGTTCTAATAGACAAGATTAACTTTACAGACTCAAAATATGCAGGAATTGTAGCCCTGTTCTGCCTTGTTAATTTCACTGGTCTGGTCCTCCTAGAAAACATTAGATGTATGCTGATGAGTTAAACTATTAACTATATAGAACACCTCAGTTGTTTTATATGTGACATCCGCTATACTTCTTACATTTTGAAGGGAGCACATGTTAGATCTGGGAATATAGTTTCAATATAAATACTTGGTTACATAAATCTGCTAGTCTTGCAATGATCACAAAGAGCATACAAGACTCCACTATATGTATAAGCTATGGTATGGGCAGCTTTGCATCTCAGCCATATGACATGGGATACACCATAGCAGTAAAGGTATCCATAGTGGAAAAATATAAAGTAAATGAATTTCTCCTACTTAGAAAAACACAGCAAGTACTCTAAAGGTTACAAATCAAGATGAAGCTACGGTTAGAAAATTACTATCTGCCAAGCAAAAAGTATTTTCTGGACTTTTTCTGAACCTGGGTAGAAACTGAACATCAGACTATGAAACATAAGTTCCTCTGTAGCCAGAAGTGAGCTCTATTGAGTATTTTTAGATTCACCAAACCATCATGTATGGTAGACTCATCAGCGTTTCATATAAAGAGAAAATGTATATTTGGGATTCAGGAAAAAGAGGGTCAGAGGGCACCAGTAAGTCACACAAATAGGTGGACATGTCCCTGTGTTATTCAACACTGTGTACTTAAAAGTCACATCCAAGACCAGATAATGTTTTTTTTTTTTTTTTTTTTTTTTTAAAGACCAGCCAATATAAAAGAAAGAAGTTCAATTTAAGTTCCTGGGTGGGTTGACTCAATATGTTGGTGCAAGAAAAACAGAGACTATTTGGCTGCACACAGCCCAGTTATGTATTTATGAAAGAGAACAGGATGGTGACTATTTTACAATAGGGGAACTTGCCTGTTTACTTACTATGTGAAAAAGATAACTAGGATTCAAGATTAAAAAATAGTCACAGATTCTTATTCAGTGGAAATTTATTTAACTTTATGGTTTGGGCACTGACATAAAGAATAACTAAAATATCAGTATCTGGGACAATGACACACAGAAGAATCCATTTGAGGAAACAAGGGCAATAACAATTCCTAAACTATGCATCAATTCCTACAAGGTAATATCCATTATGGAACACCAAAAAGGAATCAAGTCGACAAACGTATTTGGCCAGCCAATGTTGTGTAGCCTCTTGTCATCAGCTTTCTACTGTTGGCACAATGTGTATCAAAGTAGACTAGCAATAATGTCAGGGACAGAGAAAAGAGATAACCACAGCATGGTCTCACTCATAAAGGTAATCTAGTTTTCTGTTAATAATGGATGTTCATTATGTCAGAAACAATTCATTGGTGACTGCAATATAAATCCATTCTTCACAAACTACTAAATTGTTGGCAAATAAAATACAATAAAATCTTCCATTACTGGAAGAAACAAGGATTAACCTTGTCTAATATTTGCATAGCTTCAATATATGGGTTTTCTCTTCATATTCTGAGAACCTCAGAACAAGCACCTGAAGATTTGATCATTGGTGGGTATGAGTCACCAATTTAGTGTAGTCCTTTATTAAATTTTTTTGGAACAGCTAGGTGTGACCATGCACACCTCTAATCCTTATACTTGGGAGACTTGGATAGAGAGATCATTTGTTTGAGGACAGTGTATGGTAACTATCATACACTGAGACTCTGTTTCAAAATATAAATAATGAAATAGGGCTGAAAATGTATCTCAGAGGTAGAACATTTATGTATTCAATCCTATGTACAGAACGAGAGAGAGAGAGAGAGAGAGAGAGAGAGAGAGAGAGAGAGAGAGAGAGAGAGAGAGAGAAAGACTTTTAAGCCTCAACAACAGTATAGAAAGAACTTAGGCCACTTGAAATAAACATTCTTATCATCATTTCTGAATCTTGCAATCTAAAGACCAAAATTGAAAAAGGACACATCCTCTTGAGGAAAGTGTTCTTTGAAGCCACTAACTATCTTAGTTAGATCTATTCTTTTGAATGTCCAACTGAAAAGCCTATTTTTAATATGTGATGAATATATTAATATGTAAAGAATATACTTTAAATATGTACAAATATGCATATAATTATGACAATAATTATATATCATAACATGGTTCAGTACAACACAAACATACATGCACATCTTCAAACTAAACCAAACTGACCAAGCTGTGCACACATCTCCAGATGTGGGGGTCACAAATCTATAGTTGTTATATAGATTTAATACTGTGGTTGTTATATAGTGTTCATATTGAACATTAGTATATTCAATATAAATGCTTTTCTGTTCTATTTTTGCAGGGCAAAATATCTTAATATTGCTTTTAGAATAAATCAATTTTTACCACACTTTTATTCCAGTAGAACTGATTCTTCCTGTACATTTTGACTGAGGATGAGGGCCTGGTTATATTTTTTATTCCACCACCTAGCATATTACCTGACATTTAAGTGTTCAACAAATAAATCACAGAGAACACAATAAGATTCATATTCTAGATGAATGTATTATCACCTAGATTGATAAAGTTGAGCAACTCACCTATTCAATGGTGCATCCAGTCTTACTAACTTCAATAAAACTCATTTTCTTCATCCATAAAATATAGGTCATATTCCTTTCCCCATGAAATTGAAATGAGGAATAAACAGAAATACATGTGCAAGGTCCAGTGGGACTTTAGTAAATACCAGTAAAATCACAAAAAAAATTTTAAAGTTCTCTTTAGAGAAATCAGAATCTAAACAGTAATAACTATGGCTATGAATAATAACAGAGAGCTTCAAGAGACCTTTCAGAAATCTTTTCCAACTTTCTAATGTTAGATAAATCAAGTAACTGAAAGGGAAAGCTCTTATATCCAAATGTAGGTAAGTGTTACAGAAGTGGAGTGGGTGGCAGGTGAGTCTTTAGGGAAGAGGAAGGAAAACAAAATAATAAGGTAGAGATCTTGAATTCCACTTGCTGAGAAAAAACAGGCTCCTTTTCTTAAGTTAATGGTGCTCCCACCCTACGCAGCAACACTGCATCAAACATGGCTCCTGCTCTTCCTCTTCTTCCTATCAGATAATACACCAGGTCCAAGTGATGAGTGTGTATGTGTGAAGTTCCAAAGGATATTTTACATGTGATTTTGTATTGATCTTTTTGAATCTATACAGCATCAGCAAAAACTGATTATCATTTTAAAAGAAGTTGAATTGTTATTGTTCTGTTTCTCCATAAAGTAATGACAAAAATGAATTGTAAAAAGTAGGCGCTGTATGCCAGGCACTCCTTTGAGCACATCTTATGGATCTCACTTATTTTCACAACTCTATGGCACATATTACTTCTATCCCCATTTAATAGAGGGGTAAACACGAAGAGTTAGAAAATTATTCCAAGCTTATTTAGCAAATAAGCCAGTGGTAGTTTGAACATGAGCCCACAGCATTTTCAACTGCTTCACATGGATATGTTCTCTCCATGTGACTTTCCACGCTGCTGTGTCCCAGGAAGCTGGCTTCTGTGGACTATAGATGATGCTCTCTGGCCTCTTGGCTTCAGGCTGAATTTGTGTGGTCAGGTCAAGCAGGAGGTTGCCATCATGAAACTTTTTAATTATAGATACCAGGCCTGCCTCCATCCCAGGCACCACTGACCTTATCTCTATCATGGTAACTCTTTTCTCCTTCCTTTCATCTATTTTTCACTCTTTCACAACATGATCTCTCTTAGATCCAGTTTTACACATACTTTTCTGGCCAAACTGTAAATTGATAGTCTCTAAATTTTACTTTTTAATCCTAAAATTTACTGTACAGTTTGCTTAATGTGGACATCGATATTCTTAAAGATATTTGAATATTTTGCTAGTTTGAAATTTTCTCTGTCAGTTTAATCAGGATATCATCTTTAATTTCAGCCTCACACACCATTTCAGGAAATGGTCAAAATGCTGGTAAGTTATTTGTCAAATTGTAACACATGTGGCCTCTATTCCATTCCCCTTTGAAGCCTAATTTGCCCTCTGAAATCTCCTAAGCACAATCTCTACTATCTGCCTTTCTATCCACATTCTGTCCCTTTTAATTTTTTTTCACAGAAGAGTTCAAAAACTCACAATCCACATGGTCAGATTTATAAATAGCTGTAATCCCACTCCTGGTATCAATTTCTATCTCAGCCAACATTATCACTGCTATAATGCAAAAAGACTACCCACATAACCTAGAGAAAGGTTTATCCACTTGTAGTGTTGTTGTTGTTGTTGTTGTTGTTGTTGTTATTGTGTGTCAGTTTGTTTGTTTTTGTTGTTTTCAAGATCTAAAAGTGAACACAGCCTACTGTGTCAGGTCAGTTTGTCAAAGTTTGGGTCATGATGGCGAGAAGTAGAAATAGGGAGAATATAATGCTCCATTCTCATGTCATAGAGGCCATAAGCATAGATAAAAAGCAAGGGGCAAATAGAAACACAAAGAAGCCTCACAGACACATTCCTAGATCTCTCTCTAGCCACAAAGCCCTGTCTCCAACATGGCTACCCTGTCTCTGTAAGGACTTTGAGGGCATTCAAAATCCAAACCATTAAAAATTTTCTCAATATTTTCAAGGTTCTTAGTTTTGCAGTTGTTTTTGAAGCTCCTGCTTTCTCTTTTTCTAATGTATTCTGTATAGTAGTTATATTTTTATCGTGCGGCCCTAGGTGGTGTATAAATTAGTCTCTGAGCATCTGTTTCTTGTAATCAGGCATTAAACACACTCCTCAGTGACTCTTTACGGGGATATCAGGTCTGACATGTCTGAGATATTTTAGTGTCTTTTTGCCTGGTTATATCCTTTAGGCTGCCATGTGGGCTGGGTGGGGATTTTTGTCTATTCAGGAAGATAGTCCGTTCTCAGTGTGACTATTTTGTTGATCTGGAAAGCGCTGTCTAGAATTCTCATCTCATTTGGAATTGTTTTCAATTTGTGTGCACCTATGCTTCCTGACAGTATACTGAAAGTGAATGGATGGGATCTGGTGAATTATCTTTCATTGCATTTGGTGTTAAGAGCAACAAGCAGTGGAGTATATATTTCTCAGAGTTCTGTCTTGGAAGATACAATTTTCACTCCAGGTTTGAATGTTTATGCCCAGGTAGACGCTATTATTTTCATCATTAATGAAAAAAAAAACCCATTTAAGAAGAGAAGAGAAAAACACAAGAAACGGAAAGAAAAATATGAAAGCCCCAAAGGAGACGTACCCAGGCCTTCTCTTTCCTTTGGCACCCATTTTGCATTGGTAGTTAAACTGTGATTGGGGTAGGGTTATTTACATATTTCCCTTCTCTTCAAGCCACTTTCAGCCCTAGGAAAATTATTATTGGTGGCAAAGTTGCCCAGGTGCAGCCCTGCAAGCTGCTTCTGTGAGGGCCATGTCCATGAAGGGAGGCGGCCTTGCCTGTTATTACCTGGGCTCTGTACCCTTTGCTGGCCTGCCTGCTTGCATTGATTTTTCTGATGGTGGTGGGTAGGGGAGATAATTAGTGTAGGCTGTGATTGGAGTGGCCTATGTCTCAAGCTTTTTTTCCCACTGGAGACTCTGAAGCGAATATACACAAGGCCACCTCTTTTGCTGTTGGTTACTCTGTTTATCATAAGGAGCCATTTCAGCTGAGTGTGGTGGTGAGGGTTTGTAATCCCAGTATTTGAGAAGCTGGAGACAGGAGGTTCAAAGGTTCATGATAAGCCTAAGTAACTTAGTGAGGCCTGGGTGGTGTAGCTTGGAGGTAGAATGCCCCTGGGTTCCATCCCTAGTACCACACACAAAAGGAACCGTTTCTAGGGATCAGAGACTATTAGATCGGGCTCTTTAATAATTCTGTAATTGTTTCCATCTTGGCTTTCTTACCTCAGAAAGAATAAAGAAAAATTTTTCAAAGCAATGTCTTATGGAGCTTCCAGGCTCTGTCATCTGTCTGTCTGTCTGTCTCTCTCACCTGCCATTTCAAATATTTCTTTAAGTTTTTATTTTAAAACTATGTTTGGAGAGGGGGCTGAGATTCTTGCCACATTGCTGGGGCTGGCCTCAAATCTGTGATCCTCCTGTTTCAGCCTCCCAATGTTTAGCCCAACTTTTCTTTGATAAACTCTAGAGAAGCATATTGCATGTGGCATAAATGTACACTACTAAGCAAGCGGACATGATTGTCACAAATTGCATTAACAAAGCACTTAGGGGGCTTCAGACAGATCTCTCTAATACTCACTTAGCTCCTGAGAATTCTGAATGCTTACTGCTGACAGAAGCGAATGCTTTCCACTGAATTTTAGCTGCTTCTTGCATCTAGTGCTGGTCTCTAGTGACTGACTGCTGAGGAAGAGCATACCTCCAGCCTCTGATTGAAATCCTGGAAAACCGAAGATCCAAACTGGCTCCAGATGTCCCTGTGAACTCAAACTGAGGCCTCAGTTTTAACAGGTTCAGAGTTCAAACTTCTCTCTTCCTTCTCTCTCTCTCTCTCTCTCTCTCTCTCTCTCTCTCTCTCTTCTCTCTCTCTCTCTCTCTTTCTCTCTCTCTCTCTCTGCGTGTGTCTTCTCTCTCTCTCTGCTTCTGTCTGTCTGTCTCTCTCTGCGTGTGTCTTCTCTCTCTCTCTGCTTCTGTCTGTCTGTCTCTGTCTGTCTCTCTGTCTCTGTTGTCTCTCTCTCTCTGTCTGTTTCTTTCTCTCTCTCTGTCTTCTCTCTCTCTCTCTCTCTCTCTCTCTCTCTCTCTCTCTCTCTCTCTCTCTCTCTGTCTCTGTCTTCCTGTTTCCTGTTCATATCTCTCTCTCTGTCTTCCTCCCTCCCTCCCTCCCTCCCTCCCTCTCTCTCACTGTCTCTGTCTCTCTCTGTCTCTGTCTTCCTCTTCCTCTCTTTCTCTCTGTTTTCTCTCTTTCTTCCCCTCCCTCCCTCCCTCTCTCACTGTCCCTCCCTCCCTCCCTCTTTCTCTCCCCTCCCTCCCTCTCTCTCTGTCTTCTCTGTCTCTGTCTTCCTCTCTCTCTCTCTCTCTCTCTCTGTGTGTGTGTGTGTGTCTGTCTCTCTGTCTTCCTCCCTCCCTCCCTCTCTCTCTGTCTTCTCTCTCTCTCTGTCTGTCTCTGTCTTCCCCTCTGTCCCTCTGTCTTCCTCTTCAGCTCTCTGTGTGTCTCTATGTCTTCCTCTCTCTCTCTCTCTCTCACTCTCTCTGTCTTCTCTCTCTGTCTGTCTTCCTCTCTCTTCTCTCTCTCTCTCTCTCTCTCTCTGTCTCTCTCTCTCTCTCCTTCTCCCTCTCCCTCCCTCCCTCTCTCTGTCTTCCTCTCTCTGTCTGTGTCCTCTCTCTCTCTCTCTCTCTCTCTCTCTCTTTCTCCCTCCCTCTCTCTCTTCTCTCTCTCTGTCTCTGTCTCTCTCTCTCTCTCTCTCTTCCTCTCTCTCTCTCCTTCTCCCTCTCCCTCCCTCCCTCTCTCTGTCTGTCTCTGTCTTCCTCTCTCTGTCTCTGTCCGCTCTCTCTCTCTCTCTCTCTCTCTCTCTCTCTCTCTCTCTCTCTCTCTCTCCTTCTCCCTCTCCCTCTCCCTCCCTGTATGTAAAATTCTGTTTTCCCTGCCATTTTATAAGTTTTATTCCCCAAAGTCCTTCCCAGCAGAATTCTAACACGCAATTTCCTGTCTCAGAATCTATTAACAGGGATTACAAATTTTAGTAATTCTACATATATGGCCATTTTGGGGCCAAATGCGTTACTGCTGTTGCAATCATGTTGCACATTAGCCCAGGTCTGAGACCCTGTATTACACAAATAATTTTGTTAATGGTAAAAATGCTTCATGTGAAGAATATCCAGATAACTGCTCAAACAGGATATTTTACTAGATTACACTTCTCAGTTTTACACTGCCAACAGATTTGGCCAATCCTCTTTTTACTGTTGTAGGATTCTTTAAAGACATCATTGCACCAAATATTTATATATGTACTGCACAGCTTTGTTTCCTTGCCATGTACAGGTTTTAACATTTTGAAAACTGTAAACTATGAAAATTCATCAAACAATCATCATTCTATTAATATCCAAGGAAAATATTAATTCCCACTGCATATTTGATAATGACTCATTTTATTAATTTAAATGTTTTGTGCATTTTTTTTTCATTTTGTGGTGATGGGGAATTGAACACAGAGGCATTCTACCTCCAGGCTACACTCCCAACTTGATTTTTTATTCTTCATTTTGAAACAAGGTCTCACTAAGTTGCTGAGGCTAAACGTGAACCTGGATCCTCCTGTCTCAGTCTCTCAAGTACTGGGATTACAAGTGCCACCATGCCTGGCTTATTTTGTGCATTTTTATAGAGTTGCTTGAATTTTTTTTCTTTTTTGGATATTCGGGTTCAGACACGTCTGAATTGTTTATCATGAAAATATTAAAGGGTATTTATTTCTCTGTGGTTACTCTTTTACTCTCTTGTAATAGGAAGAAATATATGAGCCAATTTATTAATTTCAGTGTAACTTCTGTTTTCTTTTTATGATATTAGGGATTTAATTTGAGGTCATTATACCTCCAAGCTCCATCCTAGCCCTATTTTATTCTTTATTTTGAAACAAGGTCTCATTATGTTGTGAAGGCCCTCACATTTTGCTGAACCTGGCCACAAACCTGTTATCCTCCTGTCTCAGCCTCCCAAATACTAGGATTACCACCACCATGCCTAGCTTAGGGTAATTTTCTAATCGTAACAGTGGTATTCCCAACTCTGTATTCACTGGGTTACTTTTGTACAATTTTTTTTTATTTAAGAGGGCAACAAAACAAGCTTTCTTGCTGCTGTTAATTTGTATTGCTCTATAGCTCTTTCTTTCTTTTATCATGACAGTATACATAAAAATTAGCATTTTTTCCTTTATTATTTATGCTTTGGTATTTATTTTTGCCAGAACAGAAAAACTGAGTCACTTTGTGTTTATAAATTTCCTTTGTGTTTAACTCTGTTAATTCTTATTTTTCTTGTTGAAATATGACTGACCTGACAAGACAGATTTTGCTTTTCAAAAACTTCCTAAATCTACCAATGTATAGAACACATATCAGGTACCCGTGCAAATGCCTGCCTGGATGGATAAGGGCTCTATAAATATCAAAGCGTTATTTTATTATGTCCTGATCTCTTAATTTGCACAAGTGCATTTAGAACTGTGCTTTTCGTTTGGTAAGCATCTATTTGGTATTTCTGATGCTGCTTAGAGTTTATCAAGATTTAGAAACCAAAAGCTTTGCTATTGCATCAAAGGAATTTCTGGAGCTCAAACACAAATGCTTAAGGAACAGCTTGCAAAACAATCTAATTTCAAATCTAGTTTCTGATAAGACCCATTTTCTAACAAGCCCTTTTGCTTCTCAGGAATATGATCTCTGTCTTACACAAACTACCCTGAGAGAGATAGAGTGCACACATTTTAGCCTCTGATTTTCTTTTCCAGAATCTAACCTGAAGCTTCAACGCATCATCAAAAATATTTGGCATCAACACTACTCAAGTGACTGATAACAAACTCCCTTAACGTCAAAAGTCATTCCATTTGTCTAATGGGAAGAATAAGGCCATACCTAAACATATTAAAATATTATTCACTTTGACAATAAAACTGGTTTTAAGACATGAGCTATTGTTATATTAGAAAGGAGAAGCAATCAGTATTTTTCATTGCCTAAGAATCTCTATACTAAAAAAAAATCCATCACTTCTAATGAAATTGGTAAGTACCTAGGAGGTAAATGTCTTTTTTTTTTATTTCTAGTCTGGAAACCAGTTTGAAATGAGTGCTTATAGTTAACTCACACTCTCATTAACCAAAAAAATTTAGTCACAAATGAGTACATTTATCAATTCTCTATGACACGGAATTTTCATTAATATTGTAAAGGCTGTTATGATTCTATTTTGACTATATCTGTATATTCTTCTTTTGATTAAAAATAGAGAATAGTAGTAAATTTACTTTGATTTAAATTACATGGATTACTCAACAAAAATGTTACATATATCCACTTATCTAAATGATAGTCATATTTTTATTTTATGTGTAAGTTTCTACAGTCAAGCATCATTTCCATTCCTGCTGAGAAAATGATAATATACTACAATTTATGCTTTTTCAGCATGTAACTGGTTTATTATTAACTGTAATGTTGACATAAAATTATATTTTTGTGTGTTTATCTTATGTATTTTTCTTATGTGTTTTCCTATGACTGAAAGGAAACAAATGGATGCATATGAAACTTTTTAAAAGATTAAAATAGAGCCAGGTGTGGTGGCGCATGCTTGTAATCCCAGCATTTTGGAGGCTGAGACCAGAGGATTGCGGTTCGTGGACAGCCTCAGCTACTTAGTGAGACCCTCTGCAACTCAGTGAGACCTGGTTTCAAAGTAAAAAAAAAAAAATAGGGCAAGGGGTATAGTTCGGAGGTTGAATGCCCCTGGGTTCTATCCCCAAACCCACCAAAAAAAAAAAAAAAAAAAGAAGATTAAAATGGAATATTCATTCCAAGTGGAGTTAGAATGCATTGCTATAGTGAATTAAAATTAAACATCAAAATAATATTGCTACAATATTTAGTTAAAGTTCATTTTAACTTAAAATATTTAATAAAAATTAAGTATAACTATCTCTTAATGGTACCATAGGCACAGTTTGTAACTATATTAGCCATTTTGTACTGATAATGCTGTTAAGTAATTAATTAAAAAAGAAAAGGGCCCACGAATTATTGAATATAGTAAAGTTAGTGAAGAATAAAACTCTATATATCAAAAAATAAGTTATATTTTAAATAATAAACATATACTATTTTTATTGGTGCCTTACAATCTCACATCACAATGATACAGCTATACCACTTGTAGGTATCTTTGAAAAGAGGTTGAAACCAGAGAACTACAGTAACATGTATATCCATGTTCATAGAAGCACAATTCGCAATAGTCAAACTGTGGAACCAACGTAGGTCTCCATCAACAAATGAATGTAATACAAAATTATGAGATAGTCACAGAATGGAATTCTACTTGGCAATAGAGAAGAACAAAATAGCGTCATGTGCAGATCAACGGATAAACCTAAAGAATATTATGTTAAGTGAGACTACTCAGCCACAGAAAATGAACAGTCAAATGTTTTCCCTCATATGTGGAAAGCGGGGAGTAATTAGGATACAAGAGAAAATTTAGATAAGTAGACGATAAACTGCAGTGGAGGTTAAAACTTGGCTAATTTTTTTGACTAATAATTTCTTTACATAGAACCATAAACGCAATCTAAATCTGCATGCACTTAAGCCATTGCTGGAGTAATAACACCACAAAATATCATCACCAATATTTTTAAGGTTACTTCTCATTAGATTGGATAGTTCAGTTTGTTTCTAAGTCTTTCTGATTATTAATAGATAAAATGCATTTCTTCTTTCACTGGGAGGCCAATGGCAGTCAAAGGGGAATCACAGAGCTTTAACAGTATTTTTAGTGTGACATGGGATTAAAATAATCAATATGACTCAATATTGTGTTTTCATTCAAGTTAAATGGTGAAGTTTCAATTCTTGGATTATATCCTGCCAGTAATTGTGTCATATTGCCTTCTGATAATTTTTCTACCACAGCAAATAAATATTATCAGTTCAAGCTGTTTCGAAACTCAAACAGAGTGATGCGACTGCAGTTATTTACAGGATGTCACAGGGTCTAGCTCATATAACTCTGTCTTGTTGACAGTGTGATGCTTATCATTCAAGTAAATATGTACACGGCTTCTGGGAGATGTACCTATGCATCCTTTTTTCTGCTAATTTTTTCTGGCATAAAGGGAAGCATTTTATAAGATATTTCATTAGAATCCTAAGCATACCTTTTAACGATGTGCAAGAATATAATAAATAAGCCAGGCGTGGTGGTGCACGCTTGTAATCCCCGCGCTTGGGAGGCAGAGACAGGAGGATCGCGCAGGTTCAAAGCCAGCCGTGCTGGCTTAAGAAACCCTGTTTCCAAATAAAAATATTAAAAATATAGGTCTGGGAGTGTAGCCCAGAGGTAGAAGGGCTTCCAGGAACCCCAGTACCACAAAAAAAGAATATAATAAATAAAATGTATTTAATTTTCTATGTTTTGTGCTACAGGCAATCCTTGGATAATTACCTCATTAAATAAGATTAGGTCAAATACTATATTATAGTCATAGAGTAGGAATGAATTTTTAATTCCACTTATTGAGGCATTTTATCAAAGGCAAAATTAAAATTTATAGCACCCTTATTATGATATGTCTTAAAAACAAAAATCAAAGCCAGACGAGGTGGCACATGCTTGTAATCCCAGCATTTGGGAGGCTGAGACAGGAAGAACTGGATTCGCAGCCAGCCTCGATTACTTAGTGAGCTCCTCTGTCACTCAGTAAGACCGTTTCAAAATAAAAAATTAAAAATAGGGCTGGGGTTTAGGCTCGGAGGTAGAATGCCCCTGAGTTCCATTCCCAGGACCGCAAAAAAAAAAAATAATAATAATAATAATAAAAAAATAAAATAAAATAAAATAAATTAAATTTAAAAAAATCAAAGAAACAAGCATAAACAATGGGCAAGATATCAGGAGATCTGGATTCTAATTTCTTTCCTACAAATGATTGAAAGTAAGCCTTTGGGTGAACTGTCAACATCTCTGAACCACAGGGAGGATATCTATTACTGTTAACCAATTTTCCAACAAAATATCATTAGCAGATTCTGATTATTCACCAAGAGTCACGGATTCTTTATATTCACCAAGTCAGAGATGAACTGTTGAAATAATCAGGGCCTGATTTCAGTTTTAATTTCTCTTTTTCACAGACCCATTTTCTTTTACTCTCTCGTTCCTACAAAGGCCCCTAATTGTGAAAGCATATTGAGCTCTCCTTGACAAGTCTCCCTGAGGTTCTCAGAGGTTGTTACTGAGGCTTAATGTAATATTATGTAAAGATATATTTCAGGCTAAAAGTATAAGGTATGGATTTGTGTGTGCTCAACACTGATTTCATGCAATTCCAATATCCTGTTAATTGATTATTACGTGGAAAATGATATAGACCATTATGAATAAAAGTTTGATATGCACCTTATCAGCTCAGATGATTTTTCAAGAAGAGAAATAAACCACTTTTACCTTCAGTTTCAACTTTTGGAAACTGAAACAAAGAGAATTTTCAAGTGCAACTGAACAGTAACAGCTTCATACTCTAACTGGAACCACAGTCACATTTTTTATCAGAATACCTCAAGCAGTTAGTGAAAGATATGAAGAGTTTGACAAATGTTTTTCTGCTTTTGGAAAAAGAGATGC
The DNA here is from genome assembly GCF_963383645.1 of Muscardinus avellanarius. Taxonomy (NCBI): domain Eukaryota; kingdom Metazoa; phylum Chordata; class Mammalia; order Rodentia; family Gliridae; genus Muscardinus; species Muscardinus avellanarius. The sequence continues at coordinate 7,331,504 of NC_137791.1, read as the reverse complement.
TTTCAGAAGCTCCAGATTAAATAGTGTGACTTCTCTAATTCAGAGGAAATTGATATACTTTAAAAACTGTGATACCTAGGTAGCACCTTGCTTTTACAGACTTCCGGTTACTCACTGTGAAGGTGAACACTGTGGACATTGAGGATGTTTTGATAGACATCATTCTATCCTTTGAAACATCTCTAAATAAATTACTTGGAAATATTACCCCAAATATTGTTTTGAAATATTTGGCAGCAATTACCCATGTGTCTTAGAACAGGTAGTCATTTCAAAATATTTATTAGAAATCATTAGGTATATCCCATAAGAAATATGAAGCTTAAATATATTGTTTTCTTAAACAAATAATGTGTTCTTGGTGCTGTTTACTAACACTATACATGTCAAAATATGGTCAAAATAAAGCAAAACATATAAAAAATGTTGAGGTAGATTAAAATATTAACATGGAAATGAGGTCTTATGATGATACTGACAAAAGTAGAGGAATAAATCAATACTGGATCCTTATAAGTTGTATGCCATTTAAATTTTTTATTTGTGTGTGTGTTTATGTGTGTGCACATGTATGTGTGTGCTCTTCACACTGAAACAAGGGTAGTCAATTGCTGTTATTTTTTTTAAAGTCTTGTAGCTTCCAAAACCAAAAAATATAAAGAATTAGCAATTATTATCAAGGGAAACAAAAGTGCTAGAGAATGTTCTTAAACTCCAGATTACTAGTGGGATTAGAAGACATCACCCAAAAGTGCAGGAAAACATACTATTTCTCTAGTTCACACTGTGGCTCTTTGAGAAAGCAGTATTTAAATTTACCCCAGAAAAAAGAAAGAGGATATAAAATGAAGAACCAAGGAACATTTAATTACAGTAATTGAACAATTGGAATTAGGTTACACCTGATATGTAACTTGTTTGCCTAAGTTATTTCCCTATGTCAAACAGCAGCAAAAATGCAAGTATAAATTCATATAAATGTGGCAGGTATTTGAGGAGATGGTAGAAGACAATCTCCCATATTGTGTGTTTTTGGAAGGAGGAATGAATAATACAGAAATTATTCTTGATTTAAAAATATTTTTCAATAACTTCTAAGTTTGCAATAATTTTAACCAATATACTGCAGAAAAATACATAGCATGAATCAATAGCAGAAGCAATCAGAGTCCTAAGATCACTCCTGCCTCAAGCTTGGCTTTCCTAGAATCAATGTAAACAGGGATGAACAAATACGCCTTAAAATATTCGATCAGGCTAGTAAGTCTAGAATACGCACATTAAAAAAAGAAAACCCAAGATTATCTAATTATCACCCTTCGTGTATTTCATATCTAGTTTCCCCAACTAAAAAAGGTATACTGTCCCAATTTTATGTATGTTTACATTCTGTTTGACTTACAAATTATCATATAACTAAAATGTACCGCGCAACTTCTAACAAAACAATTAAAACTTTAAATATATTTTACGTTTTGTTTTTTCTTTACTCCTTGAAATAGTAGCTTAAAACAAAGTGTTGGTGATGGTTTTCTGCTCTGTGTGATGTTGGCTGGACTTATATATTTACCTGGAAGCTCAACCAGTACCCGACATTGGGATGATTTATTTGCAAAACTGACAGTGTTTGACAGTGTGTGAGGAGCTCAGGAACTCAGAGGAGGCCCCTAGAGTGTCCTGATAGCTGTCCACACCACCTGCACCCCACTGAGGCTTTCCTCTAAGGGCAAACTTCTTATTCTTCAGCACTTAAGTTACAGGGTGAGGTTTCTTCTCCATTCACTAGTCAAAACCAGTCTCAGGTCATACTGAGATTCAAAGGACACAGCATAAGAGGATTTGCTGGAATATTTACCACGTCTGCATTTCCTATTCAATTTTACTAGAGTGTAAGCTCCAAGAAAGAAAACCATCGTACCTGTTTCATTCACTATTGTTTTGAAATAGGAACATTACTCCAGAAAAAAAAAATGACTGAATGTTTGTTGTATTAAAACCTCATGTTAGCATTAATATGAAAATTTAGTATAAAAAATATACAGATGATTTAGTCTGACATCTTAGTAACACATCAGGTTATAATTTCATATATCAGGTTAAAATATCATATTTGCAGAGTTTGAGATATTTCAGGCAGCTACAATATAAGCAGCAGTTTTGCATTGCTTTATTGATTAAAATAGCAAGTTAATTGAGGAAACAAGTCCGCAGGGATGTTGGTTAATTTAGTCAAGAAATGAAGCATTATAAATGACAATAAAAACTTTGGAGCCCTTCAAAATGTTGTAAGTATGCAAGCATAAAATAAGACTAACTGTATTTTTGCCCCAAACAAATGCAAAAAAAAAAGAAAAGAATTTGCAAAATTTATATTTTGGGTCATTCAAAATAAAAAAAAGATTGCTATTTTTCATATTCATATATTGTTTTATATCCCTCCCCCAAATTTGCCTATCAGCAGGAAAAAGATGATTCTTTGGCTTATGCAGTTATGAAAGTCATCTCCTATAATTGTGTAATGCCTAACTTTTGATGTATGTGTTGGCAAATAGCCCAAGGTTTAAATAAACATTTGTTCTTCATCATCTTAAGAAATAGGACCATTGATTTATAAATGTATTCATAAAGCAGAGCTGCAGAAGTCATGGGTGAGTAATTTAAAAAGGTATTTGTTCTCTCTTTATTAAATACCATATGTTATACCTACACAGTTCTCATGATTGCATATTTCAATTTTTATGAGAATATATACAAAGAGGGATAATGAAATATAATTGATCATTATATGTATCATTACTACTGCTTGCAACAAGCTATATTGTGTTAAAATAGTCACTTTTCTTTGAAGAAGTGAATAGCTATATATAATTGCTTCGTAAAAATTCTGACAATTTCATGCCTACAGATCTGTCAACATTACTCCGTAAATATCCAACATGTTACTTCTAAAGCTACACATTATAGTAATACGTAATTTTTTACAAAAATAATATTTACATTGTCTTTGCTTTTCTCTTGATGTACTAGTTTAATATGTTTATATGTACATCATATGATCTGTTTATATTATAAATATATAAATAATTGCATACGCAATAAACTAGCAATTGATTCATCACTAGACACACACAAGCAAAAAAGAGAATTCTTATATAAATAACCCAAACCTTTTCAACTAAAAGGAATACCTAAAGTATAAGATATTGAGTTAGTAAACTGATTGAATCCAGTTGAGAACGTAAAAAAGGCTACTGAAATTTAAAAGACATCTCCGACAAGTCCTAAATTTAAGAAATGTTTTGTGTTTATGATACTGCAAAGTTCACTATATAACAAACAGCTTTAGAAGCCATAGAGAATTAAAAAAATAAAAACCTCTTGAGAAAGATAGCAATGGAAGGTCCTTTCTTTGATTTTCATGGAAACACTTGCTTTTATTACAGAGTAATGAACTCTCATTTCCTCCTAACCTCCAAAAGGAATTATTTTGGGGGCACTGAGGATTGAACCCAGGGGTTCAATCTGTCTTTCTGACCTGCACACTCATCTCCATTTTATGTTTTATTTTGAAACAACCTCTCTTAGCAACAGACCTGTCTAAGTTGCTGAGGCTGGCCTTGAACCTGCAATCCTCCTATCTCAGGTTCCCAACTAGTGGGATTACAGATGTGTGACACTAAATCTAGTAAGATATTTTCTTATAAGTAATTCTCTCTTTGGGAAGAAAAATGGGAGTATCAGGTAGCTTCCAGGTAAATTCTAAATCTCTCTCTGATCTAGAATATCTGTGTCTCCTTGTCTCTCTCTCTCTCTCTCTCTCTCTCTCTCACACACACACACACACACACACACACACACACACACACACACACATACACACACACACACACACACACACAAGCTTCTTTTCAAATACACTGACTTCCATGCATTGGAGGCCACTTAAATAAAGTAGCAGCCCCACGCACAGGATTTATTTGAGTGGTGAGTCGACATGTTTGGATGAAAATAGGTGAGGATCTCCTCTTAGCATAAATAATTTAAAATATAGCATGCCACTCCCCCAAAGAGCAGAAGGCATGGAAACTCCATGCGGGGAAGGCAGGGAAAAAGAGAGAGAGGACCCTCTCAGAATGGTGGGAAGTCTCTGAGTCAGAGAACTTTGACGAGCACAGTAGCTTGGTACCATTTATAGTGCTGGAATTTATCTTATTTATGGCCAGCAGATTTGGGGTACAGTTTTATGCAGTATGGAAAGGAAACCGGCTTAGCAGGTGTGTTGGCACATGCCTATCATCCCAGTGCTTGGGAGGCTAAGACAGAAGGAGTGCAAGGACAGCCTCAGCAATGAGTGGGACTCTCATCAGCTCTGTTTTAAAAATAAAAATGAAGAAATAGGTTGGGATGTAGCTCAGAATTAAGATTCCCCTAGGTTCAAACCCCAGGACCACCGAATAAGAGAGCAAGTAAAGTAGGCAGGCTTAAAATGATCAAAAATCTGCTTATTTGGACCGAGTTTTATAATAGTGTGTAAAAATTTGCGCTTGCTCCTGGCATGCTTTGAGCTACTGAGCCCCAGCCTGTTATGAAGTAGACAGCCTGGCATTAACTGTGGCACAGGGCATCTTTAGCTCATTGGTGTGACAAGTGAGGACACTTTGGACCTTTCAGTGTTTCACCCTTGACTTGAATCTGGGTGGACTGTTGTCTGTTTGGGTAACAGACGATAAAGGATCAATGCTAAAGTATTTCTGATTCCAGGCTCAGAAGGTCCACGTATCTTCTCGAGTGTTCTCTTGGGGAACTTGCTCTGAAAATGCTCTAGCTCAGAAGCCCCCTCTCAGAAGCCAGAGACCCTACAGTGAGAGGCAAAGTGGAAGGAGAGACCCTGCATAACTAAGCTGGAGGGCATCTCCCACTGAGGTCCAGTTCCACAATGCATAAGAGCCACACTATGGAACCAGCTGAGACATCCATCAACAGACGAATGGATTACAAAATTATGGGATATACACACAATGGAGTTCCACTTAGTCATAAATAAAAAACAAAATTATGTCAATTGCAGGCATATTGCGGAGGTAGAGAACATTAAGCCAAGTAAGATCGGTCAGTCACAAAAAGTGAAAGGTTGGATGTTCTCCCTCATATGTGGAAATGAGGGAGAAATTGGACACATGAGGGACTCCAGATAAAGGAGGAGAAACCCTAGTGGAGTGAGAGAGGGGATCTAAACGAGGGAGATGAAAAGGGAGAGGAAGACATCAAATGGAAAACTGTGGACATGATGTACACACACCACTCACCAAAGCCAATCACAGTGGGAAGGCAGGGAGGGAGAGGAAGTAGAGTGGGAACTGGGTGCTATGTGCATGCACGTCCCTATTACTCTGAACTTCATCATGAAGATATATGATTGTAATGCACAAATAAATATAATTTTTAATTTGAAGGCATCTCAGTATATGCAGCCAGCTGAAAAATGCAGAAGCCTCAGGCGATCTGTCCTGGTTGTTGGAGTGCTCAAAGCTGAAGGTCCTCAATTCACATACTGTGGAGCAGACAAGCAATCATTACCCTGTGGTGTCAGAATCTTTGCTCGGCAGAATCTGTGGGTATCAGAAAAAGAGCTTTTCTGTTTGTTTTTAATCCACTAACCTTGAAGTGGAAAATAAGATGAAAAGTAAATCCAGTGTATCATGAAGTTTTGCCTAAGGATTTCTCTACCTGTGCTTTCTATGGCTTTCAAAATTCTAAAGCATCTAACTGTAATTTTAACAACCATATCACCACTGCAACTTGCTATTTAATGTGTGCAAATGCCAAATGTCTCCACTTATATTATATGATTGTAAAGGGTAGACTATTGCACATAATTTCTTTCATTTGGCTCTACCAATTCTAAATATTTCTAAGAGCGTCATAGGTTAATTCAAATAAAAGAAAATGATTAAATAAAAATAGAAACTAATACAATAAAAATGGAGTCAGAAAAATAAGAAAACGTACAAAGAAGGCTGTCCTAAGATAACCTTTAATAATTTAGTGCATTAAAGAATACTCTATATTTTAATAGCTCTAATGTAGCTCTTTTAAATACATTAGGACTGCATAAATAATAGTAAATAAAAAAATTAAGCCCTGAGAAGATTTCTAAACATTGCTTCCTTATAGCACATTATAGGGTTTGAAATATCTAGTTAGCTTTTGAAATCATAGCTATTTTTGGGAAAAAAAATGCTATGTTTTACAGCAAATGGCAGAAATGGATGTGTACCTCAAAGAGTTGAACTCCAAATTCTTCCTTTTAATTTGTTCAACTTATATGCAAGAAGTATTTCAGTGCTCAAATTATTCCTGTTACTTGGTATAACTTAAAATTAAATGCTATTTTCAGTCTTTAAGTTTAAAAATTCAGAGACTTAACTCTGATGACAACTCAATTTTTCCATCACGAATTGGAACACAGAAAGTCAAAGAGTGGAAGAATCCAATATACTATCAGTGCTTAGGAAACGGGTGGCTTGATTTAGCTCTCCATTTGGCATGGTTCAATACAGAATACCTACCTCCTGAAGTGCTCAGGTATTAATGGTCAGAGCTGAAGCAATTAAATCATGAGGCTTGTAATCTCACCAGTAGATAAATCCAGTATAACAGATTTGCCATGATCTAGGTGGTAACCTAGGCCTTGTAGTATGTCAAGAAAATGTAGGTCCCTGCAGTTGTGGTCTTAGGTACTATGCTTTTGTCTTTGAACCTCCTTGCTTTCTTGCTCCCAACTCCTAGGACGTGGGGAGCATAGCCCATGTGCTCTGCCTTTCTCAGCCTCTGCCTCCAAGACCTGAACTCCAGCTCTGCCCTGGCCTCATAGGAGCTGAGCTCTGAGATTGCCAAAAACCTGTGAGCAAATAAGCTTCCATTTCTCTAAGCTGTGCAGTCAGTTGTCTTGTATTACAGCAGTGAGGATTCTGACTGATATGCCAGTATTTTGCAATATTCTTTTTCTGCATCCACTCCAATATGTTGTTTTGTTTTCAGTGTTACTTTCCCGCATGTCTACTCGCTCTCTGAAATTATCCTCCTTTCTATTTAGACAATTAATGAAAATGATATTCACTGGCCCATTTAAATTAATCTCCTTTGAACTCATGTTACATTAAATGGTGGCTCTTTTAAATAGGCCATCCCCTTGAATTCAAAAGGGAGTACAGATAAATTAAGCCTTTTCATTTAGACGCTATTGACCTGATTCTACTATAATGTATTTTTGTAAACACACATCTGTTGTTTATCATGAAAGACTAAAAGTGTATTATAATTAGAAATCTGCCAGTAATTTATTTGCTCCTTAACCACCTGCTTCATACAGGATCATATTATCTTCTGTTATAATATTCTTTTATTATAAAAAGAAAGTATATATTAGAGAACATTATTTCAAGTTATAAAAAATCACTTTGGTTTTACTGTGATACTTATTTCCAGTAAGTGCTTCTGTATCACATTTGTAGTTATCTGGCATAGAAATTATTGTTTTTTGAAATTATTTTATTAGTTTCATATTAATTATATAACAAAATATGTTAGGCAATCAGAAAGTTTACCAATTGTTATTTTTAAAATTACAGTGTATATCTGTTCTTCAGAACTTTTTATCCAACTTTTATAAATGCAAAAACCACTCTATTTCCAACAAATGATTATAATTTTAATCTGTAGATTCATAGCTAAGTTAAAATATGAAAATTTTAAGGATTAGTTACAAAGAACTTCTCCTTAGACATAATTGATTTTCTCTATTGAACTTAGTTTATCTTAAAGATTCCAATAATGCTGGGTGTGTTGGCACAGGTCTGTAATCTTAGTACTTGGGAGGCTGAGACAAAAAGATCAAAGATTCTAGGTCAGTCTCAATTTCATTGACACTCTCAAAAATTTAGTGAGATTCTTTCTTTCTTTTCTTTTTTTTTATTTTTGGTGGTACTGGGGTTCCTGGAAAACCTTCTACCTCTGGGCTACACTCCCAGACCTATTTTATACTTTTATTTGGAAACAGGGTCTCTTAAGACAGCGAGGCTGGCTTCAAACTTGTGGGATCCTTCTGTCTCCGCCTCCCAAGAGCAGGGATTACAAGTGTGCGCCACCACGCCCGGCTAGTGAGATTATTTCAAAATAGAAAAAAATAAAAAAGGACTGAGGGTGTGCCTTTAGATTATATCATTTCCCACTTGGATCTGTAATTTAATTGGAGAAGTGGTGAGAGTAGAGATCAGTATCACTAACGGGTAATGAGATAAAAGGAGAAGTAATTATAAAAAAAAAAACAGAAACTGTGTTCTCCAGGCATGAGTTTTAAGAATTGTAGACTGAATTTCTGAGTGAATAAATGAATGAAATTGAGGAATAAATTTTAAAAAAGTTATAGTGGCAAAGCATGTATCAACATGCAAAAAATAGTAGCAAAAGGATTCCATGGAATTGAAGTTTAACTCCCCCAAATTGAAATCATGGTAATTTACCCATGTATTTATTTGGCAGTCAAGAACTAATACCTACTGAGTTTTAAGCAGACCATAGATGTTTAAAAACTCAATGAAATACACACAAGAATTCAGGGTGTCAACATAGAACTTACATTTTCAGAATAGAGGTAAGAAACTAGAGTTTCTAAACACTGCATGTACTCAGAATGAGCCGAAATGTAAGAATCATTTTGCCAATTTTTATCAGTTTCTGCTTTCTCTGAAAAAGGCCCAAGGATGCAATCTTAAATTCAACTGGTAATCTAGGAGCAAAGTTAGTATGTGGCTAAGAATCAGTAAAACTTATAAACAAGAGATGATTTCTTTTACTATTTAAATTAAAGCTTTATTAATATATTTGGGATATAGGCATTTCCAAAAATATTGTTCAGATCCATCTAGAATAAAATACCATTGAATTTCTTTCTGCATGAACCAAAATGGATCTAGACTATAACTTTTATGTACTTGGATCCTTCACACAAAACCAAAAAAGAAAAAGAAAGAAAGAAAAAAAGTACTAAAAACCTGCCTGCCAATAAGGGAGGTCATGTGTTGGAAAATTCACCCAACCAAGGGCAGCACACAATGTCTTTGGACTACTGGCAGCACCAGGGGTTCAAGGAGAAGCTGGGAAGCAATTCAGATGGCATGGAAGCACAGGATAGATCCCTAGAGAGACTGGCAAATCCACTATGCACTCCTAGTAGACTCATGGCATGATCCAAACCAGACCTGGGGACCTCAAAGAGTGGGCTTGCAACACACAGGCACTGGACACCAAACAGGCCACCTGTCTAGTCACCCAGGACTTAAGAATTAGCTCTTTGAATCCAAGAGCTCCCAAAGGTCCATCCAGCAGCCCCAAGAGTCCTCACAGAGCAGCTCATGTGTTGGAAGCCCTGACAAGAACCAAAGGCCAAGCCCAGGAGCAGCCAGCGTGGTAAAGCCTGATGCCCTTGATACCATACCCGTGATCCTCATGACCTCTCCACAAGCTAGGGCTCTAAGGAGTGGGATCAAGAATATTTCTCTCTCTCTCTCTCTCTCTCTCTCTCTCTCTCTCTCTCTCTCTCTCCTTCTTCTACTTTTCCTTCTACATTTTCCTCTTCTTCTCCTGTGATCTTCAAAGTTCTCTGAATTATCAGCTCTCTCAGTGGGGAAGGTAACAGCCCATAGCCTGACCTGACACCTGACCTCTCATTCCTCTGCAGCTACTTAGGCACAGGCACACTCCACTTCTCAGTAGGAGCAGCTCACTGCCACTGCTCAGGCTTTGACCACCTGTTCTGCACATAGGCAGGACTACCAGGACGAAAGCTTTGAGTCTCTAAGACTCTCCAGAGGCCTACACATTGCTCTCTGGGGGTCCTGTGTTCTGTTTACTGAGAGATCCTGAAGAATATCTGGGCTATCCACTCACAACTTTTTGTTTTTTTGGACGCTCCAAACTTTTCAGGATCCTCCCTCTTCAACAGAGATGCATTCTCCTGTCTTCATGACCCCAAGAGATACATAAGGTTGTGGAACTGGTACCCTCCATTCAAATAGAAGTGAGGGTTGGGGGAACAGGAGGAGGGTCAAAAAGAGACAAGCAGCCTGGACCATCAGGAAAATAGAACCCTTGGCAATGGGGACCTCGTAGCATCCAGGTCACTGGGAACCATGGGAAGCCTCACTTCCAAACTTTGAGAGGACAGTCTACATCCTGAAGACCTAAAAGACAATTCGGATGAGATGGTCCAGGTCATCATTATCATCTTCTCCTCTCCCTCCCCCTTTTCCTCTTCCTCCTCTTCCTCCTCTTTCTTCTCCTCCTCCTCTTCCTCCTCCTCTTCCTCTTCATCATCATCATCATTTTAATCATCATCATCATCATCTCTCTTCTTCTCCTTCTCCTCTCCTCTTCCTCCTCCTTCTTCTCCTCCTTCCTCCTCCTTCTCTTCCTCCTCCTCTCTTCCTCCTCTTCTTCTGCTCCCTTCTCCTGCTTCAGAAGCAGCATACCTCCCTGACCTGACCTCAGGCTCCTGAGCATTGCCAGGGAAGTTCTACAGAGGAAGAAATGGAAAAAAAAAAAGAAAAACACTTTCCCACCTCTCCAATCTCCCAGGGGCCAAGGAAGAAGGTACGAGGTGAGCAGTCTTCATCTGGTCTGTAAGCAGGCTGTTCTCAATCAAACCCGCCATACACAGTCTCTACAAAAGGAGAAAGGCAGTGCCAGTGGTGTTTCCAGTGTGGGAACTGTAGTGTCAAGGTGATTAGCCCCTAACTTTTAAACTTCTTTTTCTGGTAATGGAGGCAGACGTCAGCACCTTGCAGAACAACGTGCCTGTGGGATACTAAGGACATCAGCATCTTGGAGGAACAAAAGGAGGCTATGCAGAGAACAGCAGGTGCTGAGGACAGCTACACTGCCTACCAGTCTGTCCCTGCAGACTCCCTGCTTCTGTCCCTTAGCTTTTTGCAAATATTTTCTTTCTATTGCTCCCAACCCTTGTTTGGAAGACTTGGCAGACCAGGCTGCTGGAACTCCAATTCTGTCAGTCCCCTACCTCCCCCTACACTTATCCTCAAATCTGCTTACTTCAAACTTATCCGCTCAGTAGTGAATCCACAACCTTCATATACAATGTCCCTTCTCTCCATCTTTCTGCCCCAGTCCATCCTCTAGTCCCTTCCATCAAGAACCCTGCCAACCTCCACACACCCATGCCTTTCTTCACAGTCATCTCTACCTCAGTAGAAAAGATATCTGCGTGCCTGACCTGGCCACCCATTTCATACCCTGAAGATACAGTCATAAATACCAACTACAGCCTAGATCATAGGGAGCTTCTTGCTTCCAGAATCCTAACATCCAGAGGAAGCAGGACCTCAGTCCACAACTCCTCCAGTTTCCAGAAGCAGTCACCTCAGCTCTTCATGGTCCTGTCAATACAGGAGACACTCATCAGCCCACCCTATGGGTTTCTTATTGAAACATAAATAACAACTTTGTCCCTCTGCAGCACCTGGGAACCCCAGCGCCAGCTACAGACCAACATTAGAACAACTCTCCCACTTCATGGTACCCAGAAACCCCAGCATTACTTATTGGCCTAACCTCTCCTGTCCTTCCATCCACATGTGGCAGTAAAACTCAGGTAATACCTGGGAGTGTGACATCACCAAGATCCACATGTGGCACAGCTACTGGCCAAAACTTTACTACTGCCCAGCATCAGGACCACTCTTTCTTTGTGGCAGCTGGTTATTGATGTAACTTTTCCTAGCCATTCACCTCCACAGGGTAGCAAAGCACAAGCAGTACACGTGTGTGTGATGTCACCACAGTTCACAAGTGGCAAACCACTGAACACCCAATCAGTATGTTCTAAGGAGGCAGGTGTAAAGCCAATGTGAGACTCACTTTTGAATGAGTTTATGGTGGTTAAATATCCTATAATCTCCTAGAGATAGGAAGCTAATAAATGAGGATTTAAGTTCAAAGGCTCAAGAACCAAAAGTAATATTTAAGGACAGGATAGAAAGATGTTTCAACTCAAGCAGAGGAAGTGACTTTTAGCCTCTTCTATTATTTGGTTCTGTTTAACCTCTTAATGAATTGGATAAGAGCCATACACATTGGGGAGAATTATCTCTTTTATTCAGTTTATCAAATCAAAGGATAATCTCTTCCAGAAACAGCATCACAGACACATCCAGAAATAATGTTTTACCAATTACCTGGACAGCCTTCATCGCATTTCATACATTGAAAATAGCCAGGCTTGGTGGCACCTGCCTGTAATCCCAGTGCTTGGTATGATGGCACAGGAGGGTCACAGTTTGGGACCTGGCATGATGTCCATTGCAATTTTCAGGTGCAAATTCTTTTCAGTTATTTGTCTTCATGGCCCTCATCTTTCTTCCATGATTTACATAGAAATATGAGTCTATTTAAAATAAAGGATTACTGGACATAAGTTATATTTTGATTTTCCAGGAAGATCCTAATTACAGCGCTTTTAGTATTTTATACTTTGGTTAGTATTGTAGTAGTCATGGTTCTCTATGAGGCAATGTTTCGCATATTATTTCCTGAAACTGTTCTGCTTGGTCTCTCTATTTAGCGTCAGTCATATTATTTTTAGTTCTGAAATATTTCTGGCACATCTCTTTTCCCTAAATATTTGCTATTGAAGTTCTAGACCTTTAACTGGGGCAGGATTGCTCAGTCCCAGCACTTCTGACATTTGGAGCTGGATAATTGATTTGCAAGTGGTGTGGATGTGGTGGGTACAGTAGGGAGCTGTCTTGTCCATGGCACTTTGTTTATTTAATGATTTTATTTTTTTATTTTACTGGTATACTATAGTCTCACATCATAATGTGGATCATATTGACAATGGCATATATTCACACAGTACTTGGTGGCCCCACCTTCCCCTTTTCCTTCCCTCCTGAGTGTCCAGGTTAACAATATTATTTTCACATGTATGTACATATTCGTTTGTTTAAAAGGTTCTTGATCTCTACCTGGACAATACCATTAGTAGTCTTTATAAAGTATGTAATTAATAGCTCAAATATGTCTTCAGGAATATCCAAAATTCCTGTGAGAAGGCAAAACTATTGCCTATTGAAGACACATAGTAAATAAAAACAAAGAAAACTCGGTTTCATTCTTCCTGTGTGTGTGTGTGTGTCTGTGTGTGTATTTCACATCACAAACTGTTGCCTAGAACAGAAGCTTTTCTAGTAAATTTATGTACAGTGTATGTAATATATGGTTTTTATAATCAGTTGAAGAGAGAGATCAAAATCCCTGAAAACATTATTGGAACAACAGAGTAAAACTTGGATATTAGGGAGAATTAATGAGTCAAAACCTCTATCCCACCCAGGGCGTGGTGGCACACAATTGTCATCCCAGCATTTGGGAGGCGGAGACCTGAGAATCATGGCTCTCAGACAGTCTCAGCTACTTAGGGAGGCCCTTTGCAAATCAGTAAGACTCTATTTCAAAAATAAAAAAAAAATAAAAAAATTAGAGCTGGGGGTGTTTCTCAGAGGTAGAATGCCCCTGGGTTCCATCCCCAGTACCACAAAAACAAACAAACAAACAAACAAACAAAAAACACTGTCTCAGCTACTAGTTCAAGGCCATACAATCTAAGCCTTGATTCAAGAGATCAATGCTATGTCACTCATACCACAAACCAGGAAATACACATTGGCATCTTCTGTACCACTTAAGAGAAAAAAAACATCAGATGTCTACAGTCATGGGTTTACCAGCAGAAAGAACATCTCTGACTATCCCATCGCCACTTCCCAAATGTCTGGCTATTTCTGCTTAGAGGAAGAGAGGTCAAAGTAGGAAGTGAACTAAGGGTGAGTCATGGAAATGTAGAATTTAGCGTTTTAACCTCAAACATGGGCATGCTACAGTAGAGATGAAACAATTTGAATGACCCACTCTGCCTTATCTGCCTGTTGGTCTATAGCAATAATACATAAGTCCTGCTCTTCACAATCTGAATATCACCTACTTTTCTGGATTTTTATCTATTCTTTTCCCTATATCTTAGCAAAACTGCCTTTTTATTACTCTGCAAATTCAGTTTTTCCCCCAGAATACCTATTTTCCTGTTATTTTGCTCTTGAATTTATGTTTTTCTGTGACCTTCTTCCACTTAGACTCAACTAATCAACTTTATAATGTTTAAGACAATAGGCTAAATGCCACCTCATATGTTTTTTTCCTTGAATTGTCCTAACAGTACTATAGTATTTTGCAAAATTGTGTATACAACCATCAATAAAATTAACCACGAATCTATTTCTCATTCACATCTTGTTTACCTTTCTTCAATGTAAAATACATATGGAGCACCTATTATATAAAGAACACTTTGACAGTCAGTGGCCATATATTGATGACACTCGTGTCAAAGAGCTCATACTTGCAATAGTATGCAAGAGATTTTTATTAGGAGGTAAAAGAGTGCACTCATATTTGAACTCAAAATTTCCTCTAAATACTGGTGTCTTCCAGTATTTCCAACCCTTATTGCTTTTGGGGTCACCAAGAGTAAGTACCTAGAATATTTTTTAATAAAGTAGACATAACTTTACATGATCAGGATGGTGGGAAACAAACTAGTATTGAACATTCATCATGTGTAATAGCACAATCTATATTCTGTCTACTAAGGGAAGGCCTTATATAAGTTGGCTTTTTGAAAGTTAACTTTTACTATAAATGTTTATTACTTTAAAATATGGATAGAAAAGTGTTTTTTTGTTGTTGTTAATGTTTGGTTGACTTTATTTAATTAATAAAAGACATAAGAAACTATCAAAAGATATGATTGATGCTATTACAACCACTAATAAAATATTTGGAGTCTACTAAGAAGAATCATATATATATATATATATATATATATATATATATATATATACACACACACATACATACATAATAGGAAAGGATTTATGATAAAATCACCAATGTCTATGTTTATTGATTTATATTTTAATCTATACTGTTATAAGTTTTATGTTATATACATCAATTTCATAATTTAGAACTATGTTACGGCCAGGCATGGTGGCTCATGCTTGTAATCCCCGCGCTTGAGAGGCTGAGACAGGAGGATCGCACAGGTTTGAAGCCAGCCTCAGCTACTTAGTGAGGATCTCAACAACTTAGTGAGACCCTGTTTTTAAATAAAATATAAAATAGGTCTGGGAGTGTAGCCCGGAGGTAGAAAATCTCTGGGTTCCACCCCTAGTACCACCAAAACAAAAACCAAACAAACAAACAAACAAAAACCTATATTATTTAAACAGAAAAATACCATGTCTAAGAGGTAAATTTTAATACACTAATTTTGAAGTAATGCTCAGAGTGATTTCTTTGGTTTACTCATATTAGTTGGATACATTGTGAATGACTATATATATATGCATAATATCTATCTAGAAAATATAAAATAATATATGCACCATAGTTACAGATACAAAGTTAAAGTATTAGAGATCAAGAGAAATTTGGATAGTGCTTTTTATGTTTAATTGTCCATATCATTGTAGTTTTAAATAATACTAAAAACATACAACAGTATCATAATTCAAAATAAACAAATATGTCAAATGAGTATATAAGGAGAGGTATAATATAATATGGTTATATGATGTTTACTCATACAAAATTTATGAACAGGAAGAGAATAAACAATCTATTTGAACAGACATCAGTGATACATTATAAAGACTGGAATATAAAGAAAGGACATAAAGAATTTCAATTTTATTAATATATAATAGAAACTTTCATCATAATGATGTATGCATATTATCAAAATACATTTTTTCTTTGTGCTGTAAGCACATTTGTGTTTTTCTTTGTTTCATTGTTTTAAAACATATTTTCAAACATTCTTTTAAAAGACCTGGCTGAAATAATTCACCCTTAACATTTGACCTTGAACGTACAAATAAAATCTGAAATATTCTGTCTCTACTTGAACAGAGAGTAAAAACCCTGATTTTATTTTAGTTATTCTAAGGAAATAATGCCATGTAAATACCTTTTCTTTTTATAGAAAACTACTGTATATGGATTTCTTTGACATCGTACTATAAGCTCTGGTTGCTTTTGTAGTGAAAACCCAGCAATTCATCTGAAAGGTCATTCAGGACTAGGCACAATAATTTCAGCTGATCAAATCAATTATTTATACAATGAACTACAGTATGGTTCCCTCTAGAAATTACCTTATTATAGCTACTCACTCCCACTGAACTCTAAGAAAAGTGACATTTTGAAATACAAAGCTTATTCTCTTCAGTGAGCTTAATACGTATCGGCATCTCTCTGTGGCTCTTTTCTCTATTGAATAGCTGTCAGTCAGCAAGAGAGGGCCCATTCCCTGAGCTCACTGCACAGTGGGTTTTCTTGACATGATGGAAAATTTTCCAGTTGGCAAAAGTAAAGATTGAGGGAGGTAAAGCTTTGGACTCAGCGTGAAAGGTAATAGAGCTATTAGCCAAATACCAAATTCAGAGATGCTGGTACTGCCCAACCATGCAGCTAAGAAGGTTTAATATCCCATGGGGTACACACTTAGGAAAATGTTTGGCAGATGAAAACATGCAAATACAGAGGGGGAATGTCTGAAACAGAGCTGTGGGTATGGAAATTAGTGTCATTTTAAATGAACGATTATATATAGTACAGGGAGATTATTGCAAAAAGTGAACAAGATATTATCATCCAGAAAATAATTGTAATTACCAAAAGAATCATTTGCTCTCTTGCATTCTAATTAGAAGAAAATAACCATATTTTATTACATTCTCTAGTGATTTATTATAACGAAGCTAACCTACGTAATAACAGCACTATGATAATCAATAACGTTCAGGAGATAGTTTCACATCTGGGTTCATTTAACTTTACAGGCATAGGTGAAATAGCAGATTGCTCAAAAGATTTAATTTTCTAAAATAATTTAAGAAATAATTATGGTAGATAATTGGTAGATAATTCTCGGAGCACTATATTGTGCTTTAAAGTAAATTTGTGATGCTATTAGGAAAGAGAACATATTATTATCAGTTGACATGCCTCAAAACCTAGCATTTTGGAACAAAACGATTTTCTGTTGCACCGTGACTGAAGGCCAGGAACCCTAGCATAGCTTAGGTAGGTCCTCTGGCCAAAGGTCTCTCTCATGAGGCTATGACCAGTATGTTGGTTGGAATTCTATGCATCTTGTGATGATGGGCTCATGATTATCATCAGAATTCCCTTTCTGTTGGGATATTTAACTGTGGACCTCAGTTTCTTGTCACCAGAGGGACAAGAATAAATCACCAGCCATGGGGGCCTGTTCTTAACTCTCCTTGCTATGTTAAGGGCTAATTTCTTCATAATAAGCTAGCTAGAAAGCACAAGAGAAAAGCCACATTTTCTTTGTTACCTAATCCTGGAATGAGCTGAGTGTGGTGGCACATGCCTGAAATCCCAGTACTTGAGAAGCTGAGACAGATGCATGGCCGGCGTCAGCAGCTTAGTGACATCCTCAGTAACTGAGTGAGACCCTGTTGCAAAGTTAAAACCTAAATAGGGATGGGCATAATTCTTTCACTTTCTATTTGGTCTGATTTTTAGAAGTAAGTCATGGAGTCTAGTCCACACACAGAGTCAGTCGTAGCATTCTTGTCTACAACAGTGGTTCTGTAACTTTACAATGACTTTAAGTAGACTTGGGAATTTAAGATAGAGAAGAATTTGTGCATTGCTGACAAAAAGCAGTTGGATAAAAACTGAAAAAAATTGTTTCAATTTTTTTAAGTTTTCCAAATGTCATATTCTCTAGAATTATGGGTATGATATTGTTGCAGTGAATTTGTAAAGAGGTTAAATGGCTTACAAGAAGTGGCTCAGATTGAGAAGTTCTCTAAAACAATTTAGGAAAGAAAAATTAACTGGAGCATTCGGTTGTTCTTAAGAGATAGTCTTCAAAAATACAGTTGTCTTGAGTTTTGGATATACAGTCCCTCGAGCTTAAAGAGAGCATGTGTCCAGCTGGCTCAATTTATAAACAACAAAAAGTAGTGGCAGGAATATTATGAATAAAAAAAAAGACACCACTGACAGTTTGCTGTCAAACTTCTAACATCAGACATAGTTGCATCTACTCATATTTGTTTGCACTTAGAATCACTATTACCAGTTAAAATAATGAAAGCAAGCACACAAAACACTTGTTACAGATATAGATGTCCTCTAAAGAGCTCACTTATTAATGTTTGGAGTAGATGTAATTGAGTCACAAGGACTGTAATCTCCGTAGTGCATAAATCCATTGTAATGGTTTTTTCTGGTTAGTGCCAAGGTCGGGAGGTTGTGGCTGGTTGGGTGGCTCCTTGAGAAAGCAACTTTAGAGATTATATATGGTCTCCTCTCTCTCTCTCTCTCTCTCTCTCTCTCTCTCTCTCACACACACACACACACACACACACACACACACACACACACACAGAGCCAATATTCTCTCTCTCTCTCTGCTGCCATATCCTGACATCCCTGGTCCCCGGCCTCACACGCATCTAAAATCATAAGAAAATAAATTGTCTTTCCTCTAGGCTATGTGGTCAGCTCTTTAGATTATAGCTGTGAGAATTCTCGAGGAAACACAACTCTATCTAATAAATAAAAACAAAAGCAAAAACCCATGCTTGAATATTCAAAATTAAAAATTCACTAAAATATTTTTATTTAATGCATGCTATTTTAAGTAAAAGCTTTAATAGCTTCTTGACATACACATATGGAATATATTAGGACAAAGTGGATGCTTTGAGGTTCACTAAGCATCATCTAGCACTTCTATGAACTTTAATATTTCTAGTGGTAAAGTATGCACATCACTAGAAAATTCATAAAACCGGTTTGCAGCGTTTTCCAATTACTACCATCTCTAACTGGTATTCCTGTTTCTACCCTCACCTACAGCCTACAATGAGGCAGCTATTACAATCCATTAAAAGTTATGACAGTAAACTGTGGTCTCCCCTCCGAGGAAGATGACAAGACCATTGGCTAAAATCTTCCAATGCCTTCCTATCTCACTATAAGGGAAAACAAAGTCACTGAAATGATAGGAACCTGCAAAGTCTATCACCTGCTCTCTCTCGGATATGTTCCTATGTAGCTCCCGTTTTGAACATTCTATTTCAGACACAGTGCATTGGTAGCTCATATGTGGAATTCAGCAGACACATGTCCTCTTGTCTCAGAATATTATTTGGTATTTTTTTTCTCTTTCTGCTTAGATCTCTTTTTTTTCTAGATATTCACATGCTATATTCTCTACCTACATGGAATTCTTGTTTAAGCACCTTGTTCTCAGTTGGAACCTTGCTTGCCCACCTAATCTAAAACTGAACTCGACTTCCCAATTCTCTAACCTAGTGTCTGATTTTTTTCCTCTTTAGTTACCAACCACCAGGTATAGCATATCACTTATATGTTTTGTTTTTCTTTCTCCTCACTTTCCCACTACAAAGAGAAGGGCCGCACTCTCTATCTCTGCTTCACTGATACATGTTGCATGCTAGAATACTACCTTGTACCACATAATTTTTTAACAAGTAGTTTGGAAGAAATGAAGTGTTTGACAGTTACATATATATTCACATTTTTTGAAATGGCTTTCACTATAGTGTGTCTGTATCTATCTATCTATCTATCTATCTATCTATCTATCTATTTATCTATATGCATTATTTTTAACTAAAGAATTAGTGTATTTGTGTGTGTGTGTGTGTGTGTGTGTGTGTGTGTGTGTGTGTGGTGTTGCTGAGGATCAAATGCAGGGCTTTGTAAATCCTAAGCAATCTTTCTACCACTGAGCTCTATCCCCAGAAAACAATATCATAGAACTGCTATCTTTCCAATGTAATAGCCATTTGATAAGAATGTATGCATGCAGGGACTTGGATATGTTTGCATTAATACCTATTAGAATCCTCTGAAATATTTCAATTTAATAAATTTGTAACATGTTCTTGTCATTTCCTAACTCTAAACAAAGACTTGTATCCACTCTTTCATACCACCTTCTGAAACCACTCTTTACCAACTAGGACCAGTAGAACTTCTCCCAAACTTAAGATGTAAATATTATATTCATGCCATTTAATTTTCTAGGTAACTAAAAAACAATCATAATTTTACAAACTAAAGAAGAAGGTATAGAATTAACTTGTTCATAGTAACTAATTCTTTATTTTCTGTGAAATTAGAAAAAAAATGAGAGCTTATCATTTAAATTATTTAGAAGTGAGAAACTGAATTGATTCTCTGAAAGTCTGTTAAAACAGCCCTCTCTGCCTCTAGAAAGGTTAAGACCTCAATCACTCAAGGTAACTCCTACCCAGGAAAGCATGTTTCCAATTAAGTGACAGTCATGGTGATAAAGTACCCGCTATGTCATAACCAAACTACTTTGGGCTTGCTAATTAACACTACTCCTTCTGAAGTCCTTTCTTGGAGGATAATCATATATAGTGAGTGTCTTCCTTCTAACAGCCTTCTCAGTTTTCTAATTCACATTTTTAAACCTTAAAATGGCTAATATTTAAAATAGGCAAAGGGAAGTTCTCTCTTATATTTTCCCTTCAGTAAATATCCCCAATTTCCTGGCAGAGTAAAATGAAAAAAACAAATAAAAATAACTACTTTATTTATTTAAATGGCGCATACCTTTGGTTGCAGTACTTGAGAGGCTGAGACAGGAGGATCACAAGTTGCAGATAGCACAGAGTAACTTAGCAAGACTCTGTTTCAAAATTAATGAAGCAAGGCTGGGTGTGGTGGTACATGCTTGTAATCCCCGCGCTTGGGAGGCAGATACAGGAGGATTGTGCAGGTTCGAAGCCAGCCATGCGCTGGCTTAGAGACCCTCTTTCCAAATTTAAAAAAATGTAAAAATAGATCTGGGAGTGTACCCTGGAGGTAGAAAGGCTTCCAGGAACCCCAGTACCACCAAAAAATATTAATAAAGCAAGATGAAATAATAGAATAAAATATGGTTGGAGGTCTAAGACAGAACTCACTAAATCCTAAGTACTACTACACACACAAAACTTCTTGATTATTTTATTCATTGTTAGTTCTGAGAAACAGAATGCAAATCCTTCCATATTCAAAAACAAATTTACAAATGTGTTAAACATACACAGATTTTTCTTGTTATTTTTCAGTAAGTGACATAATATAACATCTATTAGCATAGCACTTCTATTTTATTGGTTATTATAAATAACTAGAGTTTAATTATGATATATGGAAGGACACACAGAAGTTACATGCAAGTATTATGGTCCTATTGTAAGGGGCTTGAGAACCTGCGGATTTTGGTGTCTGTGAGAAATCCTGGAACTATTCCCCTGAGGATGTCAAAAGTTGAGCTCCTGCAAATAAAGTATTTATGACTCTTTATGTGTGATTTTTTGTATAGAAATATCTCTTCTGTTTCTCCTAAATAAGTCCCTAGAAATTCAAAGCTAGATCATATAGGAGAGGCATATTTAATTATTCAAGGAACATAGAAATGAGCATTAAGTATGTCTGAGCATACCCACTTGAATATTTTATGTATTGAGAATAAAGTGTCTCAAGAAATGAAAAACACATTTCAAAAAACCATTTGTCATTTTATTACTGACAATGAAAGAAAATATTTGCTAACCCTATATCAAATGAGATAATATGCAAAATATAAAAAATTACAATGCATAAAAAAGAGCCCAAATAACCTAGCTAAAATGTAAGACGGACCTCAGTAGGCATGTTTTTTTTTTTTTTAAGAGACATACAATGTTAAAGGACAAGAAATGTATGAAAAGAGCTGCTTATGGTGACGCATGCTTGTAATCCCAGTGTTCCAGAGACAGAGACCAGAGGATCACGTTTTGCAGACAGCCTGCTTAGTGAGGCCCTCTGCAACTTAATGAAACCCTGTTTCAAAATTAAGAATAAAAAATAGGCCAGTGGTGTAGCTCAAAGGTCGAATACCCCTGGGTTCCACCTCCAGACCCCCCCCCCACACAAAGAAATGTATAAAAATACCTTCAACATCATTAATTATCAGAAAAATGCAAATATAACTCATAAGAAAATATCACCTCATGCTTGATAGAATAGTTTTTATCAGAAGGTCAAAAGATAACAAGTGCTGGTGACGGTGATGAGAAAAAGAAATATTTTATAAATATTAAAATCAATTATATTATCTTTTGGAAAATGAAAGAGATCAAGAGAATCATCATATGCCTTTCTAAAATATAATAGAGATTAGATATAATCTTTATGGATTGATCGGATCATTTAAGTATTTTATATTTTTGCTTCATTATGGTTTTAAAATTATAACAGAAATGCAGCTATATGCCTACTAACTTAAGAGTGGTTTTATGTACACATACAAAAAAATGCAATACTGAATATATTTGATATAATTTTCAACTTGGTCATTTTGTATTTTTGCAGTCCTTGTAACTGAAAAAAATAAAATTGCTAGATCTCTTATGAAAATTTGTTTCAATAAATTTTTATAAACTAAAACCCTTGAAAGAATCACTATTTTACAGTAAATAACCATGTTCAACGTCCTGAAAATATGTTTTAGCCCAAAGTGAATTAGTCTGAATTATTTAAATTAAATTATTTTATTCCATTAAAATTTCATATGCAGTTTTTTGTAGAGGTTCATAAAAGAGTACATGCATGTATATGATTATGAAATTATGTTAATTGTCTTAAACTACAATAAAGATGGCTTTTTGGCTTTTTAACTTTTGTAATGATTGGGGTAAAATATATATTTTCAAGTTCTAGTGATAATATCTACCACTTTGCATCCCATAGGTATCAAATAAAACATTTTTCCATCTTTTTTTTACTTTGTGAACAAGTAGAAACTAGAAGTACATAAAGAAGGTTATATTTTGCATTATAATCTAATAATTTTGATCAATTGAATGACAATACTCATCAGTCATCAAACTCAGATATCTTCATCTGAAAGTGATATTTTTGTCAAGTTTTCATCCCTAAGTGCAAAAATGAGAATTCCAAAGTAGTATTTGATAAATAAATAATTTACTATTTTCTTCTATAAAATTAAATATATAGTCTAAAGCTCACTTTTTGCCTTTTAATAATGCCAATACTATTTAAGAATTAAGTAGAAAGCCAATAATGAGTCTCTATTTCATCTATCAGAAATGACCTGCATTTAACTTCTAAATTATCACATTACTCTCACATTATTTTTAATTAAGCATGTTATGATTTTTTTCTTTTTGTTTTTGGCATGCAAATATAAATCAATGATACATTTCTCTCTTTAAAGGATTAAGGTAGACTGTACATGGACTAATGAGTTTTGAAAAATCATGCAATTTCAGTTGACTTCTTATAACCTGTACACTGCTTCATAGAAGTGATTTGGTAGCTCTTTTATATTAGAGCAGCCATGATGGTCTGAAACAACAAAATGAAAGTTATTTAAAGTAAGGAAATAATGGAATGCTTATTTTAAAATCTAAGCTGTTGATTTAGAAACTTTACTTGTATACTATATATTAAATATTATATTTATATATACATATATACGGGTGCTGGGCATTAAATCCAGGAGCATTCTATCTCTTAATTATAACCCCAGCCCTTTTATTTTTATTATGAAACAGGTTTTATTAAGTTGTTTAGAATATCACTAAATTTCTGAGGCTGGCCTTGAACCTGCAATCCTTGTCTTTTTATTATTAAAGTATTGTTTAATACTTTAAATTATATTGAAATGAATGATAAAATATTTTATAGGAAAATATGTTGTCTTACAGAAGGCCAAATAATAAGTATAAAATATATATATTATTCTATAAAGCCTTTATCCTAATATTAAATCTAAAAGTTTTGCCTAAATGGTTATTCATATTTCTGATTCCTAAAACATTTTATTTTTTAGATTTTGCATAATATGTGGGTTTTTGCCTGTTTATTTCCTCTAAAAGAATAAAGACATTAGAATTTGTTCTCATTGAACTCCACAGCAGCAGTTCCAAATTTGAATAAACATTTAAAAATATCTAATTGTAGCAGGGCATAGTTAATTTACCTGTATTGCCAGTACTGTAGTGGCTGAGACAGGAGGATTGCTCTATAAAGAATAGCCTTAGCAACTTAGTGGAACCCTTAGCAATTTAGCGAGACTGTTTCAAAATGAAAAAATAAAATGGACCTAGGGATGTAGCTTGGAGGTAGAATGACCCTGAGTTCAGTCTCTAAAACATTCCAAGAAAAGAAAAAATAATAATTTAGATAGTAAGTTAGTCTGTAGAGTTCCTATGTGGGAAATCTATGTGCATAATAAAATGTGGTACAGATGAATCCTGTTTATCTTGTTACCATTGTCTTGGCCTTACCCCTCAGTGGTCACAGGCTTGCTGTTTAAGCAATAATTCACAAAGAAATAGATTACAGAGGAAAATTATTCTTGAAAACATCTTCACAAAATAATTTTTCACGTGTCTCTTACAATGAAAGAGCTAAGTTAAGAGGGAAAAAAAAGCCACTTTATGAAAATTTTAAGACCTCATAAAGCAACTAAATTCTCCTTATATACTATAAAAGTAAAATTAAGTCTGAGACAGAATTGCCAAAGGTTGTTTATTCAAAAAAACCCAGCCAAGGAAACCCATTTGCCAACACTTCTATCTCAGCAAAATGGAGAGTTCCTTTTACAAAGAGAACAGATAAAAGCTGAGGCCGTCTATGGCGAGCCTTGCGTTAAGGTAGAATTCACAAATGGAGCCCATTGTTTTCAGTGAGTTCTGTCCTCATTTGTCCACCAGGGACCAAGTGAGCAGCTGAGGCTATTTCACATGAGTAAGGTTTGCTGGCTGGTAAGAGTGGAGGGGTTTCTGAGGCCTGTGGAGTCACTTGGGCGCTGGTTCCTGTGATCAGCCTCTTGTACCTGAAATAATCCTTATCGGAATGGGGAGTGGCTATGGGGGCAGAAAAAAAACACAATCCATATTTCCTGACATTTTCTTTGGAGACAGTATAGCATAGTACCTAGTTCTGAAGGCAAAGTGTATTCAAGCCATTACTAGTCAAGTTCCTTTAAAAAAAAGTAGTGCTCTTGATTGAATTTAGGGACATTCTACTTCCAAGCTACAATCCCAGACCATTTTACTCATTACTGTTTAAAATAAGTTTATTAAGTTTCCGAGGCTGGCCTTGAACCTGTGATCTTCCACTTTCAACCTCCCTGGTACTGGGGTTACAGGTGTGTGCCGTTGTGCCCATCTGCTTCACTCATTAAACTTTTACTATGTGACAATATAAAACTGGAAAAATAATTCCCAGAAAGTACCATAGTGATGTTTTTTAGCATTGTATCAATGACCCCGAGCAAAGAATACAAAAATGAGAGCAATATTCAAATGCAGATTGTAGAAAATGTCGAATCTGCTACTTCAACCAGAATTACAAACACAAGTTACTTTTTCTGCTTTAAGGCCCTGGCCTGCTTCAGGAGATTTCCTGTGTCTTTAGTCGCTATTCATTTACTTCTCTGAATAAATCCATTAACCTCTTCCTGTACCACTTACATAATTCTCTTTCTGAAAACATACACATTTTGTAATGTATGTCACTGCTTATATTTGGCTTACTCCGATTATGAAAAAATGAGTTTTGTCCCCATTTGCAATTAATCCCGACATTCCTTCACTCCATGTAAATCTGTGCCTTTTTGATTTTGCTTTGAACTGGTTATAACATTGCCTGGCTCCCTCATATTAAATGAGTGAAATAAAACATTTAATAGGTATTCATGATTATCCTGTATTCAAGTCATGATTGCACCATCTCTTTGTGATCTTTTTAAATGGATCAGGATGATTTCTGAATGTATAAAGGTCTTATTTCTCTAAATGCATATTTAAAGGTTCCTCTTTAGGCATTCAATCACCGTGGCAAAGCAAGGATGGGAAGCCAAGTATGAATGTTTGTGTAGAGCTAATTAGACCAATATAGAAACTAGAGGGCAAAGGGATAGAGTATGTTCCAGTAATGATGACCTTCATTCCCCTTAGTATTACCTTTCCATGCCCTGAAAATTGAAAATGGATAACTGAACAAATAGAAATATTGAATCCTAATGATGTTTACTCATACAAAGGAAACAATAGCATCACAGTAGCAAGACGTTCATAAAAGTTCTCCCAAAAGCAAAAATTGCGAAAAAGAGAATGTTTGTTGTGACTAGAGACATAGGAAAAGATAAAAGATGTAAATACTCCAAAGTATTTTATTTTATTTTTAGGCCATTGTGAAGAGATTGCCTTCTGGATTTATTTTTTAGTAGTTTCATGATTGGTATATAGGAATGATAACAAGTTTTTTGGGTTGATTTTTTTGTATCTGGCTACTTTGCTGAAATTTTTTATCACTTAGATATCTTCTGGTTGAGATTTTTGTATATATTAAGAAAAAGATTGCGTCTTCAACAAAGATAATTTCAGTTATTTTTTCCTATTTATATTTTCTTAATTTCTTTTTCCTTTTTAATTGCTATGGCTAGAGTTTCAAGTACAGTGTTGAATAGTAGTGGTGACCTTGGGCATCTTTGTTTTGTTCCTAATCTTAAGGGAAATTCTTTCATTTTTATCCATTCATAATAATGCTGGTTTGGGGTTTATTATGTATGTCTTTTATTTTTTTTTATTTTTTTTTAACAATTTTTTTTATTGAACATAAATAGTATACATTTACACTATATTTGGTGCCCTCTCCCCCCCGCCCCCGTTTTCTCTCCCCCCACACCAATGGTTGGCCAGGTTAACCATGTCTTATTCATAATTTTACACATGTTCAGGTGAAGATGCTCCTTAATCAAGATCGGCCTTTCTCCTCTCCTATCTTTCCATTAAAACTTAGCTAGTATTTCCCCTCTAATATCTGGAGTCCCACTGGTATCCTTTGTGTTTTCTAGTTTGGGCATATTAGAGGAAACATGTGTATCTTCTCCTTCTGTGCTTGGCTGATCTCACTTAACATGATGCTTTCCAGGGCTTTCCATCTTCTTGCAAATGATATAATTTTGTTCTTCTTTATGGCTGAATAGAATTCCATTGTGTGTATTTCCCACAGTTTTGCTATCCATTCATCTGTTGATGGTGATCTGGGTTGGATCCATATTTTGGCTATTACAAATTGTGCTGCTATGAACATAGGTATGCATATGTTGCTGTATTTCTCTGAATTCAACCCCTTTGGAAAGATACCCAGGAGTGGTATAGCTGGATCATATGGTGGATCTATTCCCACCTTTCTTAGGAATCTCCACACAGATCTCCATAGTGGCTGAACTAGTTTGCACTCCCACCAACAGTGTAAAAGAGTTCCTCTTTCCCCACATCCTCGCCAGCATTTGTTGTTGTTTGATTTCTTTATGCTTGCTACTCTCACTGGGGTTAGATGGAATCTCAGTGTAGTTTTGATTTGCATCTCCCTGATGGCCAGTGATGAAGAACATCTTTTCATGTATCTATTAGCCCTTTGTATCTCTTCTTTTGTGAAGTGTCTATTTAGTTCATTTGCCCATTTCTTGATTGGGTTGTTTGTTTTGCTAGTGTAGAGTCTTTTGAGCTGTTTGTATACTCTGGATATTAGCCCCCTATCAGAATGGTGGCTGATAAAGATCCTTTCCCATTCTGTAGGCTTCCTCTTTAAGTTATTGATAGTTTCCTTTGATGAGAAGAAACTTTTTAGTTTAATGTTATCCCACTTGTTTATTCTTGCTTTAATTTCCTGAACTTTGGAGGTTTTGTTGAGAAAGTTACTGCCTGTGCCAATATGTTGTAGTGTTGAACCTATGTTCTCCTCTACTAACTTCACCGTCTCAGGTCTAATTTCTAAGTCTTTGATCCATCTTGAGTTGATTCCTGTGTTAGGTGAGATATAGTTAAATTAGATATAGGTGAGATAATGTTAAATTAGGCTCCTTCTGTTCCTAATTTCTTTCAATTTTTTTTAAATCATGAAAGAGTATGTTTTCAATGCTTATTCTGTATCTATTGAGATGATCATATGGTTTTTATCCTTAACTCTATTAATGTGGGGGATTGTATTTATTGTTTTGCATATATAGAACCAGCCTTCCATCTCTCAAACAAAGCCAACTTGATTATGGTATTCTTTTTTATTGATGTAAGTTTTGAATGTGAATTTTTTGTATTTTATTGAATATTTTAGTATCTATGTTCATCAATTATTGGTTTATAGATAGGTAGGTAGATAGATAGACAGATAGAAGCCAGGGGCATTCTACCTCCAAGCTACACCACCAGTCTATTTTCTACTCTTTATTTTGAAGCAGGGTCTCATTATGTTGCAAAGGGCCCATATTAAGTTTATAAAGCTGCCTGCAAATGGCGATCCTCCTTTCTCAGCTTCCCAGGTACTGGGATTTACACGTGTGTGTCACCATACCCAGCTTGAAATCTTTTTTGAATTATCTTTTTTCAGTTTCATGAATAAGATGATGCAGATTTTGTGGAATAAGTTTAGTAGTATTCCTTCTTTTTCTATTTCATAGAATGATCTGAGAAGCATTGGGCTTTTTTAATAAAAGTCTTGTAAAATTCAGGTGAGAACCCATCTGGATCTGTAGTTTTCTTTGATGGGAGACCTTTTATTGTTGTTTCAAACTTTTTTATTGTTATTGTTTTATTTAGATATTTTATATCATCTTAGTTAAGTTTAGGTAGATTGCAGGTGTCTAGGAATTTGTCAATTTCTTCTAAGTCTTAGTTTATTAGGGTAAGCAGCTATTAACGATTATGAAATACTATCTTCCATATTATATTGATAGTCCTAATTTTGGATTAGCTTTGTTAGCAAATAGAGGTTTAATTTGATACATTTTTTAGATATAACTCAGGCTGTCAATAAGTAGTTGGGCATATAATCATGAGCATATGCTTTTTTTTTCTTTTTGGTGGTACTGGGGGTGGAACCCAGAGGCTTTCTACCTCTGGGCTATACTCCCAGACCTATTTTATATTTTATTTGGAAACAGGGTCTCACTAAGTTGCTGAGAGCCTCATTAAGTAGCTGAGGCTGGCTTCGAACCTGTGTGATCCTCGGGTCTCAGCCTCCTAAGCGGGGGGATTACAAGCGTGCACCACCACGCCCGAGCATATGCTTTTTAACATCACACTCTGCTATTTTTTCTTTTGATATTTACACTGTGAAATGAGTCCATGCTTACTAGCTCTGAAAATTGAATCAGTTCTTCACAAATAGAAGGGTCCTTGAGGAACATAGCAACACTACTTTTTTGTTACTGTTTGTTTGTTGGTTTGTTTTATTGTTGTTGTTGTCGTACACCATGACCTGATTATATGATTTTTACATATAAGATAGGAAATATCTTTTAATTGTTTTCTCACACATAGATAATTTTTTACTATTCTAAATAAAATACACTATGTTAGCACAACTTACTGAGCCCCTGAATAAAATATGAATCTCCCCTTGATTTCAAGAGCACTTGAAAACCGTATCCAAATTATGCATCCATTTATAAATAGGATTTTGCAAATGATATTTCTTCCTTTCTATTGGTGTTCTGAAAAAAATAGAGTAAGAGAAAGTATTCTGGAAATAGAAAATTATTTTATAGTAGAAACAGTGTTTAGGACAAAAACAATTTTGTCCTAAAAACATAAGGAATTAATACTCATTAATTTTTCTATTCTTAAACACATGAAATAGGATTATTTTGCTATGTCAGTTTCTCTCTTTATAAGAATTACTATAGGTATTTAGTTGTTTATTCTTTACTTAATCTATTTTAGACAACTTGCTAAATCTATATGAGAAACAATAGGTACAGTATAGATATTCAAGGACCCTTAAGTCTACTGTAAAATAGAGGCACATTAAAAACTAAAACTTGTTGCAGCCTTTAGCCACTAAAATTAGCACTAAAATGCCTACTGGCCAGATGTGCACATTGTCAGATTCTATAACTACCTACTCTTCCTTTGCCTTTCCTTCTGACTGCCTACAAGAAGAGAATCCACTAATGTGCCTCTAAATTGGATGAATGACCTGCTGTTGTTAAGCAGTTTAGTATAGACAGAAATCCTTCTCAGCTATGCATGGATGCTTAATTCTCCATAAAAGGCTTTTTTTTTTCCTCTAGTGCTACCAGTACATAAAGCTTATTATACAATTTCTAAATCATAATAAGTAGTTAATTGGATGAATCCATGAGTTTTGACCTATCAGTTGTGTTTAGTCCATTAAATGTCTAAAAAAGGACAATTTTAATGGGATATATCACCAATAAATGACTTTAGAGAAGTCTTTATTAGGTTTTTATTTATATTTTTCAGTTTGAAGGAATCCTTTTTCTTTTTCTTTTTTAATTTTATCAGTGCATTGTATTTATCCATCATGATGAAGCAAACAACTTTAATTTTTAATATGAGGGATACTTAGACTTCTTTTTATTGCAATTTACATGAGTAGATACTATGAACAGACATCACAAGGAAAAGTCAATTCTATATAATTTACAAGAGAAACAACTGTCCTATTTTGCCAATCTTGTATAAATATGAGATAAATATGCACCCCTTGTATGTCATGATTGTATCAGAATTTTTCAGTAATTAAAGTCTATCTTTGATTCCAGTTTTGTTATGTCAGCAAGTGTTTACTAGGGTCTGAAAGATGGGCTTTAGTTAATCAAAGTCAGAAGAATCGATTCAACCAATCAGGGCATAGAGCTTTCTACTAACTAGAATTTATTCCTTTTCTTAGTGTCAGGCTTTCTGGAAACTGATATGGGCAATTTTTTTGTTTGTTTTAGTCTTATAGAGTCATTACATAATGGTAATTTATATGAAATAGCAAAGAAATATTCATGAAAAATTTCCAATAATGTAAATGTCCAACTTCATTCTTTAACAGGTCAGAATATCTAGAATATCCTTACTTCCTATCAGCTAGGAAAAAGAGAAAAATATGAAACTAAGTGTCTCCAAAATTATAGCAAGATTTTCAAAAGGGGAGAATAGTTTGATTATAAATGCAAGAGGGAAAGTTTCTGCAAACGGGTGGTATATGTATTTTAAGAGACCGAATTTCATGGATCATAGGTTCAAGCAAATATCCATTGTGCCAGACATTAACTGCCACTTAACAACAGTGATGGAGAAGTAAGAAACATCTGGTTGTGGATAATGAGGCAGAGCTCCTCAGCTCCCTTGGATGCTAATAGCATCGGGCAAAGGTCACGGTGAAAGGCCATCTGGCTCCCAGGCCAGGATCTGTAGAGCTCTGTCCTAGCACCACAAATCATCAGTGGATTTGCAAGAAACAGTAGGTAGGAAAATCTATTAAAGAGTGAATATTAACCAACAATTTTAAATTTCTACCGTTATTTCATTCATATCGTGGCTACTGAGTATAAGATTTAGATCATAAATTATTGTGATATATGATCTATGTAATGAAAATAGTTAAGTGACCAAAACTCTATTATAAATACAAAATAAATCTTAGCTCATATATTTCTGTTGCACAAAAATGTATGTGTCAACTTGTAACTTCAAACACATTTGTTCTCAGAAAATATCAATGTCCTCTTCTGATTTTCCTTAATCCCTACCTTTATCTTATTCCCATCAAAAACTGCTTAATGGAAAATATATGCTATCAGTCATAAAAATTTAAATATAATTTATTTCTTTATCATTAAATAGATGGGGAATGTCACTACATGTCAGCTGCTATGTCTAGCACTGAGAACATAACAAAATTAATATCCTAAAGAACAGATAGTTTAGTTGTAAAAGAAAAAAAGAAGGCTAAATTAATGTATACAAAAACCTATTTTGCAGTGTGACATAATATATGTTTTAACAGAAATATGCAATGGCTCTCTAGGAGAAATTATGGAATGAATCATAAATAATATGTTTTAATTTATATTAAAAAATAATTAGAATAAGGTATAAGGTAAATACAAAGCTATAAGTAATAAAAGTAAAAGTATAAAAATGAAGTTAATGGATTGATATTTATCTTCTGATAGAGTATGTATTTTATAAAGTACTTGCATATATTTTAAATAATTATTGTCACTTTTTTGTGGGGGTCTGGGGATGGAACCCAGGGGCATTTGACCTCCGAGCTACACCCCCTGCCCTATTTTTTATTATTTATTTTGAAACCGGGTCTCACTGAGTTGCAGAGGGCCTCACTAAGTAGCTGAGGCTGTCCACGAACCTCAATCCTCCAGGTCTCAGCCTCCATGGTGGCTTACAAGCGTGCGCCACCATGCCGGGCTTATTGTCACTTTTAAGAGGTAAATTTTCAAAAACTATAGCAGTAAGTAATATATGAAAGTTACCAGTGTATGATCAGAATGATTTGAAGTTAAGTTGCTTTGGCACTGTCATGAGAAACCACAATAAGATGGTTTTGCTAATTGATAATTTTTGAAATTTGAGAAAATAGATCAAAATATATATTATAAACTTTAAACATTATATTTAAATGAATACATAAAATATCGCATCTGTGCCACATTAGAAAGTCAAGCCAAAATAAAAATGGCCTTTATAGGGAAATAAGAGTAATTATATTTAAAAATAAACAGAAAACAACAGAAAGTACAAATGCAGGTAGCTATAATCTATTTCAATCTGATAAAATGCATCCTTAATAGACAATAAATTAAACTTTCATGTAAGGATTATGGACATTATTGAAAATTATATCCCTTTTCATAACTTAATAATGATGAAACTTATACAGTATAAAATATTGTGTACAATATATAAAGCATATTTAAATACATAAAATGAAAGCAAATTAAGATTAAGAAGAAAAATATCTGATATGATAAACAATTTAATGTAGTGTTTTTCTTTGATGGCTGGATGTTAAATATTTTAGATTTCGTTGACTTTACAGCATCTTTCTCAACTAGTCAACCCTGTCTTTGTAACAGAGAATCAGCTATACATAAAACATGAACACATGTGTGAGGTATTATATCAATCAAACTTTATTTATGTAAACAACCCATGAGCAAGAGACAACTCTGAGGCCATAGCCTGATGATATCAGATCTAGACTATATGGGTAAAAACATAACTAAATCATATTAATAATGAGGTCTGTCTTCCTGGGGAGTATAAATATAACTTTTTGATTCTATCTGATTTAGAATTTGAAAATGTTTTGTGTTGTTAGGACAACCAAGATTACTTTCTCCTACTCTTTCAACTTATCTCATAGATGCTGTCTGAATATCTGAGGTGGAGGTTTTTTTAATTTAGGTAAACTAAATTACCTTATAGAATAGATTATAAAATGATCTTGGAAAATGACCAATGGTCCATGCTACTAATTTTTTTTTGGTAAACTTTCTAAAGTTTAAATAAGATTATGGAAAATCATTTCTTATATTATTGATTAGCAACTGAAATAACTCTTTCAAAGTCCTTTGGAAAGAGTTTAGCACACAGAACAGAATGCAAAAAATAAATGATAGTCCTCAAACATCTTTCTAGATCCTTTTGTCCTACTGGTTTTCCCTCTGGGGCTTAGTCCTGCTTCATTCTTTAAGAAAATCCTAGTGTCTGGAACCATTTGCCTTTCTGACAGATTTTATTAAAAGGAATCCTATCCTCCACCATTCCCCAATTTGTACTAACAACTGATATAAAAGTTTTCCCTGTTTCCCACATGAGATTCCTCAGAAGCTGTCTGGCTGCCTTTCCTTCTTATTTCTATCTGTGGGAAACTTGTCCCTGACCTTCATTTCCCTCCTGTAGGTCATGTGTAAGTGTGTTTTCAGCTGTCCCTGGATTGCTGTTCACTTGAAATTTGACTCTCATTAGAATATAGGTCAGGGAGCATAGGGGCCTGATTTTACTTACATGATTTTGATCTCATGCAAAATAGTGTTTAATGATGCTTATGATTTTCTTGTTCATGTGATCATAGATTTACAAAATTAGCTCCACATTTAATATTAAGATAAATGTATTTATCTTTCCTTTATTTGGTATTATAAAAGCCCAATACTTAAAGAGCTTTATTTCTTAAAAGATATATTATTTCATCAATATTTGGTAAGGTCATCAATTTTATTTTAGAAATGACATTTCTGGGCAGTTATGTTGTTTTATGAAGCAATGCCATTTACTGTAAGCTTCAATATATGCTCTTTAAGATATAAGTTAAAAAAAGGAAAAAAAAAACCTTCAAACAGAATGCAGATAAGTTCTTTAAAGGTTAACTCTTAAAAGAAGTTTCTCATCATTTCAAAAAGAATTTGCTATAGAGCATAAAAGTTCACAGTGATCTCTCTACAAAGTCCACAAATAAAATAGTCCTTACTTAAATGAGTGTTAACCTAGCTGTAAAAAATTTTCAGTTTTACTATCTACTTAATGAAAAATAAAATTTTGATAATCTTCATTATTTTATATTTGCATTTTGAATATTTGATAACCTACTTGATGCTCTTTCAATTTGCTATCTGATATGAAGAAGATTGAAATTGAAAGCCTGGTTAGTAATCACACTTTAACTGATGTTGCAAAATTAGAATGCGGAAGTACAAGTGTAAAGGAAGAATTCATCTTAACAGTGAGTTATGTCAACTTGCATTCACAATGAAGATATATTATAATGAAAATGTTTGCAAGTGAGTAAAAGAAAAAATGAAATCTGGAGAACTGCATCAGAGGAGAAAAATTTTGCCTGAGGTTAAGAAAGGTAACCTAAATATTAAAAAATAAAAACTAGATTATCTGGGATTTACATATGCTCAAACAGTACTTTATGGTTTTTTTTTTCATACTTAGAGTTTCTCAAGAGTGGGATGAAGCATTTTAGAATAAGCATAGTATAAATTACATAGTAGGTTTAAGAATAAATTTAAATTATTTGGGCAAAATCAGATTCTTCTCATCTCTAGAACAATATTAGAGAAATTTATAAAGTATAAGAAACATCTTAGATTAAGCTGTTATTAAGGATTGATCTTTGTGCTTACTTAAATTTAGACAGGAAAAGGAAAGACTTTATGGAGGAGTTCAGCTATCTAGACATTCTGTACTAGTTGACAGGCAAGAGAGCATTAGTTGGAATTGAGAACAATTGACAGAGAGACAGACATTCTGAGAAACAGTAAACTATGTGTCATGAGTGGCTGCTGGGAGAATCAACATGGAAAAATTCAACTTTCTTCAGAAATGTCTAGCCTTAGGATTCCCAACAGCAACTAAACAGGAATGTGGGAGGAAGCCGTTTTGTTAAGAAAAATAATTATTTTGCTTAATATATGATGAATTTGAAATGGCTCTGGACATTCAGAAAAAGCGTCCAATAAGTAGAATATATAGATGAAACTTTAAGATTCAAGAACTGAATATTTTGAAGCCATCATTTTAATGACATATTTAGCAGCATGGATGTAGATAAATTTTTTAAGAAAAGAGACTAAAAACAGAGGGAAAATGATATGGATAGCTATGCTTACAAGTTCAGTATAGCAGAAAGTATTGGGTAGACTTAAAGCAGAATAATAATGACATAGATATGAAGTACACAGTAACAAATCCCTAGAAATTTCAAAGAAAATTACTAGCTTTAGAAGTCATGAATCTATGAGATGGTTTATTCAAAAGAAGAATTCCTACACAAAGCTTATTCTAATTAGAGAGAAATATCAATGACATAGAAGCAATATTTTTTTACCATAAGCATTTTCAAAAAATGGCTTTAATCTAGTACATTCAATGTTTTTGTATCCCTAATCATGAATTTGAGTGGGTTTTGAGGTCAATTTATTGGGTCTCTAGGTCCAACACATTAACAGGAAGAAATAGAACAAAATTTTCTAGATGACACTGTAAAATAGATGCTGTATCATGAGATTATATGACAAACCTGTGGTTCTTCTATGTGTGTGTGTTCGGGTCAATGTGCCTATGTATACTAAGTTGAAAAAAGTTAGACAGAAAATCATACAAGAATATGTATAAATGCCTGGGGACAGTCACAGGTGCCTTGTTCAGCAGATAAAACAGAGATTTCCATCTGGGTTTGCTATTAGTTTTGATTTTAAAATAGTAGAGGATATATATTCATGTTCATACATAATAAAGAAGAAAGTGGTGCTTGAAGAAAAATGAAAATTTAAGAGAAGATGGAAAGTAATTAACTAGAAAAATCTCCCAAGGATTGAGGGACGATTTAATTACATTCATTAGCAATTAGACCTGGAAAACCAGAGACACTGCTATTCATTGATAATAAAAAAGAAGGGTGGGCATGGTGGTGAACACTTGTGGTGCCAATACGTAGGAGGTTGATATAGGAGAATCACACAAACAAATGTTTGTTTGTTTGTATGTGCCCAGGATACACAGAGGCAGAGACCCAAGTTAAGGTTTAGTCAATGTCACCTGTTTTCTATCCTATGTTTCTACTATATAAAATCACCTTCCTTTTTTCCATAAAATTTTAGTCCTTTTTGTTCTGACAATCAGTTTTGGAATTGACTGTTAGCCTGCAGAAAAATAATTTGTCAGATTTTATTTTCATTTCAATATGGTAAGAAGTAAGAGGATATGCTTATTTCTGTTCTTATCCAAGCAAAATGATTCCCTTTGTCTTTTAAGGGATCCATTGAGATTTTTGGTTATATAAATGTGTGTGAAGGGATGCCCATTTCTCTGGGTAAAGTCAATAGTCCATGTTTGCTTTTAGTATCTCCGTGAAATTTCCTGACCCCTGTATTTTATGAAGGTCATCTTCAGAGAAGAGACTGATCCGTCCTGGCTGTGTAGCCTCTGAAATGAGAAGATCATTGGGAGAGGGAGAAAAAGGAATGTGGTATACAAAGTCAGACAGGAAGGACAGAATCTGATTCACGGACTGGAGTGAAAATTAACTTCCACAATCAACCAGCATGATACCTACCTCTGCCTTGGAAATTGGCCAGACATAGAAATAAGAATGGAACATTTCATCTTTAACACTCAGTAACTATGGGGAAGTGAGTTTGGGGCAGGACGTGTCCTTTTATACCTCAGTCTTTCTCACCAAGTTCTCCTCTCTCTCTTTGTGATTACACGGAGTTGCTTAATACATAGAAATGGAAAAAAATTAAAACAGCTTATGGCATATAACTACCTTCAGAGTCTAAGCAAAATAATATCAAATAGTACATCTCCTGAAAGGATTCTGTTACCTTGATTCCCTGAATATCCCGAGGGTAGTAGCTATCTGAGCAAACCACTCACAAAGACATGTCAGCAAACCTTACTCATGGACCCAGATCAATTTTTCAGAGGTAGTTTTTTTTTCCTTTTTCTTAATGAGGAAGAAAATTTCTCCTCTGTTTACAACATAACATTCGGAGGTTACCTTGACCCACACATAGAGCTAACACTTGACATTTCTGCAAAGAAAAAAATTCTCAAGATCTTGCTTTATTCTGAGACCAGGCCTCAGGGAGTAACAGTGTATAAGAATCAGAATATAAAAACGACTACATAAGAAGCATATCTCCATGGATGACAAGCCGAATCTAAAGCAAGAGGCACCAGAATGTTGATAATATTTTTAATTTCTTTATTTTTAAGTGGATGTTGAGGCATGAGAAATTTTTTGCAAAAAAAAAAAAAAAATCTCTGTAATTACTCTAAAAGTGGGACAGAGGGAGTTTGAGGATTGAATTCCTCCAGTACAAGCAAAGTCCCTAGAATTAGAGGAGGGAGAACATTTGCTCATTTGCTTCTTCTTTTGTTTTGGATTTGGTAGTGACAAAAGAATCTATGTATTTTTGCCTTAAATTATCCAATAGATACAAGCACAAAACATTAAGTATAGAAGGTGTTCATGTCAGAATGGAATTCTGATTTTAAAATAAAAAGCAAATGGGGATCACTTGAAATATACAAGGAATCGAACACTTGTTGTTAGCAAGAAAAATCACAGGGAGATAGTGGAAATAGCAAACGCTCTCAAGGAAGATGCGTCAGACAGGGAGAAGAGCAAAGGAAAGTGGAGGAAGCAATGAGGACTCAGAAGAGGGAAGATTTTTGAGAGCATATGGCCTGCAACTAATAACAAGTCCACTGATGATAACAAGTCCCCTGATAAGAAGTCCACTGATAACACAGATCCACTGATGACATAAGTCCACTGATAACATAAGTCCACTGATTTAATACAAGTCTACTGATGATGCGACAAATGCCCTGGAAACACAAGCCCACTGATGAAATGAATGCTTTGCAGGGCTGAGGAAACAGGAGATTGGCAGCTGCTGACGCTGCCCCTCCAAAATGGTGATCTCTGGACAGGAAAGACCATAAAGGCACAAATTATCTCTCCTTAAATTTCCACTTACCATCTAGCAAAAATACAACTGTATTTTTTTCTCAAAGATTCAGATTTGGTGTTTTATGGAGAAATCAAACACAGACATTATCAACTGGGAATGATTAAATTACCAGTTTATTTAATGTCGGCAGCCATCAGAGAAAGACCAGGCAAGAGAAGCATATTACTAATGCCAAGATTGTCATATTTAAATATGCACATTAAAAACAGGCACTTTATGTCATTACTAAAAAAGTATTTGTTGACTCATTGTTTTTGTAATTTTTATTTTTTTATTGGTACTAGGGATTTTACCCTGGGTGAGAGTGAAACTACAACTGAACTACAGTCCCAACACTATTTATTGTTTATTATTGTTAGTAGTAGCAGCAGTAGTAGTAGTAGTAGTAGTAGTAGTAGTAGTAACTAAGGATGGAATCTGGAGATGTTCTACCTCCAAGCTATGCCCCAGTCCTTTTATAAATTAAATTTTAGAAAATCAGGTCTAGCCAAATTGCTCAGCCTGTCCTTGAACCTGTGATCCTTTTAACTCAGCCGCCCAAGTTCTGGGATTACAGACATATACCACCATGCCTAGCTTTATATTTTATTTTGAAATTGGATTTTGCTATGATACTATATGTTGGCCTCAAATCTATGTTCCTCCTGTCTCAGCCTCCCAAGTACTGAAATTATAGTGCCCAATCTCTGACTTATTTCTATATTTCATGAAAATCTGTATTGTTACTACATGCAGAATGCTATTCATACATATATTAGATTAATGAGGAGAAAATTTTACTGTAAGAAAATAAAAAAAGGCCAAAGATTTAAATTCTTGCCAGGAGCAAATCAAGGAAAAGCTTGCACCAAATATTACCTCTCAGAACAAGTATTCAAATTTTGCTTCTGTCCTTAAAAATTACATATCCCTCAGAATAAAAATCACCTTTGTTAAGTTTTAGTGAACTTATTTCTTATATACAATAAAATTACTCATTTCCATCTTATACACTTATCTTAAAGTCATAAAGTAGAATTAATGCCCTTAATAATCCGAAAATACATTTTTTCAAGGCCTTACTATTCTTCATAAAATTTATAACAGTTAGACATAATAAGTTAATACAGATAAGTCCTTTTCCTTTCGAGACCCGTGGATGTTAAAGCAAAAAGCACAACAAATAATATGTATTTATGTTTCTAATTTTGATCTTCTCATCTTTGATATAACTGAACATAAAAATATTGGATAAAATCCTAAATAGTTCTACAATTGGAAGGGCAACAATAATCACACTATTAAATATAGCTGAAATTTATTCAATACTGAGTATAAGTCAACTACTTGCCTATATATGTTTTATACATAAAATATTGCTTAAGCTAAAAAAACTCTGCTCCATAGGTGAAGTGCTCTGATTTTCTCTACCTGTCCGATTTATAAGAAAGCAATGAAATGTACAGAGTACCAACCATTGGTTAAAAACCATTTATTTATTTATTTTGCAGTACTGGGGATGAAACTCAGGGGCCTTCTACCTCTGAGCTACACCCCAGCCCTATTTTTTTATTCTTTATTTTGAAATAGGGTCTCGCTGAGCTGCAGAGGGCCTCACTAAGTAGCTGAGGCTGGCTGCAAACCTAAAATTTCTCCTTCTCAGCCCCCGAACACTGAGATTATAAACATGCACCACCATGCCTGGCTTTTTTTTTTTTTCATGATGTAAAGATGAGTGTTTTGATTTCTCTACTTGTTGGGGCCAAGACTGGCAGCCCACCTGCACGTATTTTGAATTATCTAAGCCATACAACAACCCCATGAGGTACATATTATTATTATTTTTTCTATAAAGACAAAAAAGTAAGACATAGAAAAAGCATATCTCTAGTCCATGATTTCAAAGCTAGTAAGGGGTAGGATTGGAATTTTGAACTAGACTGTGGTTCTAGAAATTGCTCTTTTCCTTATAGTATCTTCCTGCCTCTCAGGCAAGGTGCAGGTTGATTCACCATCTTGTTCATGGTCATAAGACCAATAACATGTCAAGCTCAGATCTGAGCTGTTATTTATGTGCTTACCCACCCCTCGGCTCTGCATGAGTTCTGGCATTTAGAACTCAACATTCTGCACAGCAGTAGTTTGTGGTCCATGTTCCTCTCTCGTGCTCCCAAATGCCTGCGTCCTCATCATTATGTGAACTTCAATTTTCACAAAAGCGATAGTTCCCAAATATTTTCCCACTTGAAACTTCTATTGTAGGTAACAGACCCCAAAATTACATTCTCAGTTACCCAATATGCAACTGTGACTTTTTTTTCTCTATACCAGGCTGACAATATCTGGTATATAATCAGTGCTTGCTATACTCTAAAAGATATATAAGTTATTTTTGTATGTTAACTCCTTTACTTGTGACAAGCCTACGTTATCAGTAGTATTATTATCTTAAAAGATTAGCAAATTAGGTCACGGAAAGATTGAATAAATTTTCCAAGTTCGCATTTAACAGTTGTTATATTTTATTTAAATTGTATCTTTAATGCCAAACTATTTTTTCTAGACTGCAATAATTAATACATGGAATTGAAGTCAGGGAGACCTGCGTTTTAATCTCAGCTCTGACATTCATTGATGTGATCTTAGTATAATTTAGTTAAATCAATTAGCTAATTACCAAACAAAACAATCTACACGGAGGAAAGATAGAGACCTCACATGTACATGTATTTTAAATGTTTCAGGGAAATATGATGGATTTTATTTGACCCCCCAATAAATACTATTTTCAGCACATATTCCTGAAGCAAAGAAAAATCATGATGGGTTCATGCACAGTGAACAGAAGCACGTTCCAGTGTTTTAAAAGAGTGAATATGTACTAGTAATTATTTGTAAAGTTTCTATTGGCATATCTTTAATCTCACTGATTCTTTCTTTGACCAGGAGCAATTTACATGAGTCCATCAAAAACATTCCTCTTTGACACTTAGCAAGTCTTGGAGATCCTGTCTCAGTGTCTGTTTATTAGCTCACATTGAAGTTCTGTTTTTACTTGTCTACTCTTGCCATGGAAACCCTTAATATGCTAATCAACTATTTAAAATTCATCCACTAATAGTGTCACCCGTGTAAACCATGATGTGCAGAAACAATTATGTAACATATCTGACTTCACATAGTGAATGGTGTGTTAACAATTGTGTCTCTCCACATTTTAAGTATAAATGACTGTCTAGAATAGGTAATATAGAGAAATATTTTTAGTAAATATCTCATATAATGACTTACTTTTAAAAACTCCAACCAAACATATCTCTGAAAGTTCTATAATGTTCCTCATGTGTTGTGTTAGATATTTTACATCTTATTTTATCATTCCATGTCTCTAATTCATTCATGATATTTTGAAGACAAATGTATACATCCTGAAATGCATTTGTCCTATCTTTTGTCAATGCCCTAAGTTCTTATGCACTGGAAATATAAATCAAAGAAATTAAAATAAATAGGTTATCTGATCCTCACATTTGTACAATCTCTTATGGATCACCTGAAAGAATCTGAAGATGATGGAATTATTTATCTCTAGAGAGTTCATATGGTAAGGTATGAACAAAATTCATGTCAGACTTGGCATGTCGTATATTGGTGCTTCTTTTTCAAGATGCAAGGTCAGGATTGTGTCATCCTAGCGGCCAAACACTTTCATCACCTTACAGAGCTTGAGTTTTTGTCTGAGATTTTGATCTTCATGCTGTCTATAGCAAACTTTCTTTGATTTTTTTTTTGCACAAATGTTTAGATATATTAACTCTCTCTTTTCTTTGCCAGACTCATCCAGACAGAGAATTCTAACAGAATATCAGCTTTGTAGAATCTGTGAATATTTCATCACAGTCTAGAAGAAGTCCACCTCTCATGAAATATAAAATAAATCTGCATTGTTGATATAAAATCCACAGCAAGGACAATGAGACAAACAGGACTTTTCTGTCTCAGATGTAACGACGTAGCTACCTGGTATGAGGTAGGATTTTGCGGCTCCATCTATCCGTTGCTTCCCTTCCTTTCATTATTAGTCATGTAGACATGCCAAGGCATGCCAACCCAGACAAAGAGCAGGGCTAATTAGTGGTGAGGGATGGAGCCTCACCAAATAGTTGTAAGCTTTTACTGAAGTAGGTGAAAGGTCCCGGGAGAGGTCAAAGATACTGACATCGAACCAGCTCAAGGCGCAAGAACTACAAGAAACAGCGAAAGAGGTCAGGGATGAAGATGCACACAAAGACGTGAGGACTCAGGACTGAAATACTGCAGAGTGAGGAGTTGCAGGATTTCTGAAAAGGCAATTAAATTTGAAGTACCTCTAATTAACTGCAGGGGTGAAAAGGAGCCATAGAAAGATAGTGGAGGAGGAATAAATCATGGGCTTCTAAGAAAAACATTGTTTTCTTCATTAAAATTCTTTTACTTAAATTTTCCTCCGTTAGAGTTGTAGGGATGGCAGAAGCGACCTAATTAAAAACTTGCCCATTACCTATTAGTCATTTTTCAATCACATTATATTGTACCCTTAGAAAAGAAACTTTCGATAATGAATGTATTCTACCAATTAAAGTAATCCAGAAATTACTTTGATTTACAATAAAGAAATCATACTTGACAATGAAAATGAAGCCACTTGATTTGCGATCTCTAAAGTAATTTCAATCATTCTGAACTACCCTCTATGCCACTTTCTATACTAAAATCGGGTGTACCTTTATCAGAAGAGCTTGTTAAAAGTAATTTTAGATTATCATTAATCTAGGTGAAAGAAGTCTATTAAGAAATGTAGGCTGTGTCTCATTTCCATTACATCGTTATTTGAAAAGCCTTCTGTATGTACTCAGGAAAGGGTAAAAGTTTAAATAATTAGGATTACATGTAATAATTAAAATCTGAACTTATTTCTCAAAGACTCTTCAATTTAAAATGCTCATAGAATTCCTCTCAAATCAGTGATTGAAAAAGCATTTTATTCTAAATGATCAATTTGCCTAACTTGTATTCACTTATACTGTTGAGAATATTTAGATGATTCTAATCAAAATATTAATCAAT
This sequence comes from Muscardinus avellanarius, assembly GCF_963383645.1. Classification (NCBI taxonomy): domain Eukaryota; kingdom Metazoa; phylum Chordata; class Mammalia; order Rodentia; family Gliridae; genus Muscardinus; species Muscardinus avellanarius. Next base: position 7,287,868 of record NC_137791.1, on the reverse strand, counting down.
TAGAAAATTAAATGCATTCGTATAATTTTACAAATTAGCAATACTTAGATGAGTTGAAATTTAGGGTAGCTATTCCCCTTGCATAATAACAAAATCAATTAAATGTGTTAAATGATTCATTAGGATCTCTTCACTTAAGATTTCAGCATAATAATTTTGAAATCTTGGTGGAATTGTATTAATCAGAAAAAGAATAGAATATACTCATTTATAGACCTCTGTCTTTGTCTCTGAAAGAAAAAAAAAACTGTGTAGAGTCATCAAAAGAAAAGGTTATTTTCCATGTGTAATAATAATAATTATAAGACCTATTATTTGCAATCCTGGTTTTCTATTTATATGTGATCATATCAGAACACTCAAGAGTTAAATATCAAACTATGAGGTAGGGATTGAATGGCATCATGGAAATGAACATCAGAGAATTACTGAAGGAGCATCTTCCACAAGCATATATATCTCAGGTAAAGTCATTGTACACTCCTACAAAGTAATTTTTTGCTAGCATAATTTCTTTCAATAGACTCTTTAATGTATCTCTCTATTATAAGGAAAATAAAGTCATGATAATAGTTCAAAGTGATAGTTCTCATACTTCTATTAATGTGTTCTTTACATCAAAGGAACCGTAGGCCATCCATCAAGGTAGGCCTTTGAAAGAAGAACTTCTTTAAAATATTTTGTTTCACCCCCAAAATTCATAAAACTTCTCACCATGCACCATAATATATCCATACTTTTTGAAACAAGCAAAAAAAAAAAATACCCAAAATGCACCAAAAAACTTTGAGATAAATTAAACTGTTTGAAGCATGTATTATATTTATTCTATGGTTTGACCCAAGATCTTCTATTTTGTGTCAAAATTCCAGAGATATCTATTTAGGAAATACTGGTCTAAATTGTATGTGTATCTCATTATTTAATTATATAATCATAAAATAAACATGCCCATATAATTTTCTCTACCTCATTGTTACCTAGAATTTTTTGTTATATTACATAATTAATCTGTTTCTTTTGAGTCTTAGTTTTAAAACTACCACTTGTGTTATTTTTCTTTTATTGCAAAGCCAAATTCAAATATGGAACCAACCTAGGTCTCCATTAACAGATGAATGGATTACAAAATTATGGATTACAAAATTATTAAAGCCATACAAAACATGGATTGATTTAGGATCACATTTTTAGAAAACTTGTTTTATTATCCTTTGTATTGATGCCCTCTAGTATCACATCATAATGTGGGTCATGTTGATAGTGGCAGATATTCACACAGTACTTGATGCCCCCCTCCCCACTTTCCCTCTGCCGAGTGCCCATGTTAACCATGCTACATTCACATCTATAGACATATTCGAATGTAGCCCTCCATTAATCAACCTCAGTCTTCTTCTTCCCCTACTCTTTCTTTCTAGCTTTGCTGAGGTTTCCCCTCCATTATCTGGAGTCCCTCTGGTGTCCCTAATACTCCCTAGTTTGGACATATTAGAGAAAACATATGTCCCTTCTCTTTCTGTGCTTGGCTGGTCTCCGTTAACATAATGTTCTCCAGGTCTTTCCATCTTCTTGTGAATGACATGATTTTGTTCTTTATAGCTGAGTAGAATTCCATTGTGTGTATTTCCCATAATTTTGTAATCCATTCATCTGTTGATGGAGACCTAGGTTGGGTCCATATTTTGGCTATTACAAATTGTGCTGCTATGAACATTGGTATGCTTTAATCAGCAAACTCTAACTGTGCATATAAATCCAAAAGGAGAATAAATAGCCTGACTTGAATATCACTAAATACATTAATAATAAAGAAACCTATATTTCTTAAATTACATAGACCTTTACTTAAGTACTTCAAGAGTAGAAAAATGTATTAACTAGGACAATTAATTAAAATTATATAATATAATAAAGAAGCATTCTAAGAATGTTTCTATAAATAACCATTTTCTCACAAGGCACAATTTTTTCACAAAAATCTCATTTCTAGAAAACCTCTATCATTAAAGATGTCCTTTTTTTTTTTTTTTTTTTTTTTTTGGTGGTAATGGCATTCGTGGAAACCCTTCCGGGCTCCACTCCAGACCTATTTTTATTAATTTATTTATATTTATTTTTATTTTTATTTTTTTGCGGGTCTGGAGATGGAACCCAGAGGCATTCGATCTTCGAGCTACACCCCCTGCCCTATTTTTTTTTTTTTTTATTCTTTATTTTGAAACCGGGTCTCACTGAGTTGCAGAGGGCCTCACTAAGTAACTGAGGCTGTCCGCGAACCACGATCCTCCGGGTCTCAGCCTCCCAAATGCTGGGATTACAAGCGTACACCACCACGCCCGGACTACTTTTATATTTTTATTTGCAAACAGGGTCTCTTAAGCCAGCAAGGCTGGCTTCGAACCTGCGCGATCCTCTATTCTCCACCTCCCAAGCGCGGGGATTACAAGTGTGCGCCACCACGCCCCGCTAAAGATGTCTTCTTAAGTACAAAGAAAAGCATCATTTGCACTGTTCACTATATTTGCTTTGGATATTAAAACTTTACCAGATTAAAATGTTGAACCAATCTAAAAAGTTTGCACTATCAAAGCAAATCAGAAACTAAGTTTAGAAGAGTGACTTTCTGAATAATGTGTTATATGGTTAGTACTAAACTTCACGTATCATAAACTATATTATTTTAGTTAAAACTAACATTTCTAAATTATATATGTAACCATATGTTCTGGACATTTATTATAAAAATATCTTATTATAAAATTTAAAACTTAGCTAGATATGGTGGTGCATGATGACTATGATTCCTTTACTTGGAAGGCTGAGACAGGAGCCAGGCTCATCAACTTAGCAAGATCCTTTTTTTCAACAATAAAAATTAAAATAGGACTGGAAGTGTAGCTTAGTGGTGGAAAGCACGTGGGTTCAATCCACAGTACCACAAAAATAAAAAAGAAATAATGATTATTATTAACTTTTGTGCACCATCCACTATCCATTTTACTACTAAAATGTATTAGCTTTCCGAAAGACAAAATTGTACTCATTTTCACGATAGTAAGTCTATCAACATAAATAGATATTACTTACCTATACATTAGAGATTTTAATCAGCTGTCAAAGCTTTGAAAAAAATCTCAAAGTTTTTTATTTATTATATTTTGCTTCCTTTCAGACAGAGAGGAATGTTAGTCTTGGAATTATCTTTGTGGTCATAGATCCTCAGGAGGTGACTTCATCAGCTCTGAAGGATGGACATAACCCCAATCCTTTTGATCTCTACACTCAGGATCCTTCATCACCCACACATGCTCTTTTTCAGAGGATAAAATTATCTGGAATCAAGGTTTTGGTGAGCGAGATATAAGTTTGTCTCTCCAAACTTCAGGTTGAAAGGGAATATCTATAAACTTCAAATGTTAAGATTTTGTAGACACTGACCTAGTTCTTCAAACTAGAGCTACCAGTAAATTACTAGGTGAAGAGAGTGAAGGTAAGAGATAAGATTAATAGAAGTGATTGAGTCCAGATTCTTTTTCTTCTCTGATTTTTTTTCTTTAAGATTTTTCTCACATATCTCAGCTGACTTGAGTATTACCATATGAAATAGATTTTCCCTATATGGTGATCTCTAAATTACATGTTCTATGGGTAGAGCTATTCTTTTAATAATTATTAAGTCTTAGAAAATCTTTACATGATATAATTTATGGACATCCATACAGTTTTTTCTATGTGGAAAAAATATTGTGCAAAAGAGTAAGGGTAGTGGATGTTTTGGAAAGCTATAAATACATTACACATATTTTAAAATTTTAGCAACATTTTTATTTTGAGCTTGCTAAAAATACAGAATGTGTATTTAGTAGATAGCACACACTGCATAAAGTGAAAAGAAAACCCTCTTAAAAGTTTTCTGTTTCCCAGAGGATATCTTATAAAGAAAGCTACTTTTTACCTCTAACCAAGAATCATTTATTTTATAGACCACACAGAAAGGTACAGATGGTGATTTTTAAATGGAAATAGAAGAAAGAACCTTAAAAGCTTTGGATTAGGATTTTTTTTTTTTTTTTTTTTTGTACTGGGGTACCTGGAAGTCCTTCAACCTCCGGGCTACACTCCCAGACCTATTTTTTTATTTGGAAACAGGGTCTCTTAAGCCAGTGCGACTGGCTTCGAACCTGCACAATCCTCCTGTCTCCGCCTCCCAAGCGCGGGGATTACAAGCGTGCACCATGCCTGGCATGCCTAGTCACTTTTAAGAATTATTTAATATTCCAAAATACTGTGTGTGTGTGTGTGTGTGTGTGTGTGTGTGTGTGTGTGTGTGTAAGACACTGAAGACACTGACAGTTGAACTCAGAGGCGTTGTACCTCAGAGCAATACCCTCCGCTCTTTTTAAATTTTTTGTTTTGAAATAGAGTCTTGCTAAATGGCTGCTCACATTGTCCTTCAACCTATGTTCCTCCTGTCTCATTGTCCCAATCACTCCCCAGTGATTCCAAGTGTGCGCCCCACCAAACCTGGGCCCAGAATACTTTTGTTTATGTGTGCCAAACCTATTTATGTGTGATCATCTTTTAAGCTTTAGAGATTGAAAACTTTAAATAATTTATTAATTTATTAAAACAACAAACCAATCATAGATTAAAATAAATTACATTTTATAAATATGAAAATATTATGAAACAAAACAGTGTGGCAGTAGTGTTTTATACTCTTTTTCATTCTTATAACTCAGCTAGATTTTCATTTCCATATTGATATTCAGTTGATATGTGTATCTTTAGTATCATTTTGTCTCTTTCTCCTTTCTCCTCTGCACATCTTTATTTTGACTCCCATCCATATTGATTATGTGCTGCGATTCTCAACAATGTCAAGTTGTCCCTTTCTTCTGAATTTTTCCACATTCAGGGTTGAGACTCGGAAAAAATATTTTAGACGTTAATCCTCATATTTTAGACTTTAGCTATAACTTCTTCCACATACTATATTTCAGCAGTGTTTTGCCCCATTTCCTAGAGTCCCCAAAGAAAAAGTAAAAGTAATATAGAAAAAGATTATACTTGACATTTTTTTAAATTGCTTACAATCAATAATAGTATAACCTGGTGCAGTATAAATTTAGGGAATATGTTTTATATGAGTACTCAATTTTAGAAATTATTCAACTGCATTGATTTTTTAATATAAAAATGTACATAGCTTTCTGAACATTAAAATAATCATAATGTTGTTGTTGTTGTTGTTGTTGTTGTTGTTGTTACTTAGTTGGTTTTTATTTTTCAGAGAGAGTTTTATTATCTTGGCCAATTTGGCCTCAAACTTAGTCCTCTGGCCTCAGCCTCCCAAAGATATGGTATTACAAGTATTCATCACCACACACACAAAAAACTCTTTTTGTTTAAAAATACATATTGGCAGGTGGGTGAGGTAGAAAAGTCTGACATGCTAGTGTTGATGCTATCTAAACTTTATGCCCATTCATGAGCATGATTTTCTTTGTGTGAATTCAAAGATACTAGTTTTAAAATTTAACTCATAAAGTTTCATATTCCACATGAGATTTCATCTTCGTGGTCTAGAATCTTGTTTTCTGGTTTCCTGTATCATCTTGCATTTCTTGCAAAGTAAATTTGCATTTATCAAAATATATATTTATTAATGCTCAGTTAAGTGGTTTTCCTTGTACTGTAAGATTAATGATGAGACAGTCTACAAATACATGCACATATATTTATGTGATATTTTAAATGCAGTATATATGTCCTGTTTATTTATCCTTAGAAGAGACCATTTATTGAGTTAGGCCCAGAATACAGTGGTGAATTAAACTGATAAGGTCTTTGTGAATTTTTAATATTTAAAAATAATCAAATAATTTCAAGTATGCACACTACTAAGGAGTACATAGTATTAACCAGATTTTACTAGTCTTATGTTGCTGTAATAATAAAAAGTATATCTTAACAGTTTAATATCTACAAATTTATTTCTATTTTGTTAAATTTTACCATATGAAAAGTGTAAAGAAGTCTCTATTCTATTTTTTGCATGTATGTAGGCTGACAGGGAATCTCCTACCTAGCACAGTGTGTAGTGTCAATGAAGGGGCGTAGACAGTATAAGAAAGTAAGGCTTTATTTTAATGACAATTGGAGATAAAAAACGTTGCAAACAATGGAATTATATACTATGTAGATATCCAGAAAGGAAAACTAATGTTTAAGATATAATGCAAAAAAGCAGGTTAGGAAACTATTATGTTAATCTAGATGATAAAGTATTGTGGCTTTATTTGAGATCATGGTGATGTGGCCTTAAAGAAATTACTAATCCTAGAATCAATAATACTAATCAGATTGATAAATGTTCATGGACAAAGCCATATGAACGTTATTACTTTATCTTCCAGAGAGCAAACACCATTGACTGAAATTAGAAAAAAATTAGAAAAGGCGTATTCTTTGACATTAACATGCAAGAATTCAATACTGAACATTTTGAGTTTAGCATTATAGAGATTTCCAAAGCAGCTCTTTAACTGAGCAAGTGGAGATGTGATTCAATGCGGTCCTTAAGAATATGGGATATTAAGATTAGCTGGGTTGTTTGTTTAATCTTAAGCAAGTTATTTTAATTCTTTACTAGTTGTATAATCTATATAATGGGGACACAATATATCTGCCTCAATGAATATTGTGACAATATATGTGAATTAAAGTAAAAGATGTTTCAAGGGTATGAAGTGTTAGTTATTTTAAATATTTCTACAAAGATTTTGAGGGGAGAAGAGAAGGTGGTGAGACGAGATGGTTGTGACTAACATACAGATCTGAGAAATAGAACTATACAGGTTATCACTTTCTATGTGTGGACTTGACTAAAGAGGAACCAGAAAGTGAATAGAATTACAAGAAATAAAAATAAATGAACAAAGTAGACAAAGATGAATCAGATAGAAATATAGAAGAATCCAGGTATGGTGCTGCATGCCTGTAATACCAGAACTTGGGAGGTGAGACAGGAGGATTGCTTCTCTACAGCAAAGAAAACCGTCAAGAACCCCAGTCGAGAGTCAACAAATGGGAGAAGATGTTTTCGAGGCTCCTTGAAGAGGGCACGGGTCCAACACTGCAACACACAGGCAGAGATAAAAACTTTCTCAACAAGACTCCAAAGGCACAAGGATCTAAAAGGCGAATCAATACGTGGGACTGCATGAAACTGAAGAGCTTCTAGACGAAGAAGGAGAAACATCAGATGACCAAATAAGGTCATCTAAATGCAAGTGATTGGAGGAAAAAGAGGGAAACTCCCGGATGTACATGATGCACGTTCACAAACACTACAAATTCAATCACTAAGCCAAACATGAGAACGAGGGAGAGGGATGGAATGGGGTGGTATTGGGGAAGGGCTAAATGAGTGATGTGTGCATGTATGCTCCACCGTCTTGTACTTCATTAAGATGCATGACTACAATGCACCAATAAATAAATAATAAACCAAAAAGAAAGATGCCAAACTTCTTTATTTTGTTCGGTTTCCCATATCCTAAATTATCTAGTTCATACCTGCACTCTCCTCTAATCTCTAATTACTCTTCCCATCTCACGACTCATCCTCAATGAACAGAGAGAAAAGGAGGTGGGGAGGAAGATATTGGATAAGCTCTAAGAGGTTTCTCTATCTTTTTCCTCCTTCTCAGTTTGCCCTCCTATCCTGATATAAGGCAGGAATATTTCTTCTTACTAAAGTCAAACCCTTCATTCCCATGTTCTATCTCTTCTGTGGATGGGTTGCATCTATAGTGACCTCTCCTTGATTCTATCCTTTGTATTAGTGTCTTTCCACCAACGTGATTAGAGCCCCTTGTCTAATAGCACTGGCCAGCAACCTCGTTGTTTTCCATCTTACACTGAACATTTTCAGTGTTATATCTCTATTACCTATTTCTGTTTTTTAGTTATTTATTAAATACTTAAAAATTTCTGTGAAACTATCCTTCAACTCAATCTTTTATAATTATATATGGACATACATCAAAACTCTACAATCATATTTTCTTTCAAAGATGATATAGTAAAAATAGTTGTATTCACCACTGGATACTATTACTGATTTTTTTTTAACTCTTTCACTCATTCCTCAAATAATTACAATTTTCATTAGCCCCATCACCAAAAACACACTTGCTAAGTCGTACATAGAATCCACATTTCCCAAACCAATAGATTTTTTAGCCATTAAATGAGTATTTTTAAAAGAATTTTATTTAGCTCTTTAGTATGTAGACCTCAGTCACTCCCTTTTTTTTTATACATCTGGAATCCCATTCTTACATTTTTTTTTTTTTTATGAACTGTGGGCTGAACGCAGGGACATTTTACTTTTGTACTATATATCCAGCTCTTTTTGTTATTTTAAGGAGAGTCTTGCTTAGCTACTGAAGTTGATATTGCCACCTACTCCTCCGATAGAGGACTAATAGCAAAAACAACAAGAGGAAGAATGAATTATGTATCCTTCAGCAGCTCTTAAATGAAGGCACTAATAAGGTTCTTTTTTAGAAAAAAAGCTCTGAAACTTTTTATGCTTATATTTTCAACTTTGGCAACTCTCCATAGTTCCTCTATGCATTGTTTTACTTGCTTACTCTTGGAAGCTTCAAGCAATTCATTCATATTTTACCTTTATATATATATACTTTAAAGCATTCCATCTCCAAAGGACCCCTATTTTCCATCTGAACATAAGTTAGATTAGTCCATAACAGCAGAATGTCTTTATCTTTGGCAACTCACAAACTAATGCTCTAGAGTTCAGCTGGTTTATCGGGTTGCTTTTTGAAGCCTCATCCCCAGGATAGCATGATCTAATGCAAGATAAGCCCCCGCATCTCTCATACAAAGCCATTTATCCTCTGTGTGGAGGAAAGAGTGGATACTTTCCCCAAACAAGAAGGTTATTTTGAAAACCCTATTTTATGAGTTGTAGTAGCAATGTCAAGAAAACGAGGGACATTTGCCTTACATTTTCCAAAGTATATTCTTTTAGATATTATAAAATTGGTTTATTAAAATACATGTCTACCACTTCTCTGAAATCCCAAGGACCATGGACACTTTAATTCCACTTATTTTATGTATCAGTGATAATATGTGCTTTAGTTTCTGAAATAATTTTAAATAGGCAGATAGAGTACTGTAAACCCTTTTGACTTTAAGATTCTGCGATACTTATTAGAATCCTGGTGTGGATATAGTGTGCTTGAATACCCATCTACTTTATTTTTTTTTCTCCAGGTGGCTGTAACATGGATGAATTCATTTTGCAAAACAACATTAAATAGTTGAATTTAGGAATTTTGTGCTTTTGTTAATGCATGTTAACTTTCTGCAGATGCTTACTTAAAAAATAATTTCTCTGTCCCTTTTTCGAGCATTTTAATGGAAGCCTAATGTAAATGGTGAAGTGGGTTGGGAGGCAGGACATACTCCAATTTCATGGGAAATCAATAGAAGGAAAAGTTATATTTACATAATGGAAGATAGAAGGCAAATTATAATTAGTGAATTTCTCTATGAATAGGATGTATTGATAAGGCTAGAATCTGCCTGAGAACAGTTTGCCCTCAGAGAGCACATTTTCAATTCAGAATCAAATAAAATAACTTATCATGTTATTGAATGGTGTTAAATTAATACCAAATGTGAAAGCTTGATTTTCTTAAGTTTAATGTGAATTTCTCATGTCTTCATCTCTGCGGTCTCATTTTTTTGGCATTTGAATTATTTTGTTAGCACTATGTACCATGAGCAAAATAAGTTAATTCCATTTAACAAATTAATATAATGTTCATAAACTACTATAACAAAATATTTTTGTAATTTTTATGTCCTTGCTATATTGCAGACATGCAGTAATGAGGTTTTCTAGAAGAAGTGAGTGGTTTCCCCTTTTAAGAAGAATATCATGTTTTCTAAAGAATGTTCTTAACAATGTAAAACACAAAAAGTGTATAAAATATTCAATTCTCTGGTTAAATCTTTCCATTATACTCAAGACACATAATGTCCCTGCTGTGGACTATGAAGGTCTGATCTGGCCTCCTGTTACTTCTTGACTCTCTACTCCCTTCTTTTTGACTCTGTTTAATCAACATATGCACCTTTGCTTTTGGTCCATGGAAAGCAAGCTTCTGTTTGGGGGCCTTTTCCCTAATTTTTCTTCTTCTGAGAATTATATTCTCTTTGAGATGCACATGTTTTATTCTCTCACATGCTCCAAACCCCTAGCATTCATTTCAAAGTAAAGCATTCTTGAATTCTCTATGTGGGGTACCAATCTCCTGGTAAAACTGTCCAAGCTCTTTCTCCTTTTATTATTCTTCATAGTATATAAAACTATCTGATATATTAAACCAGATATATATGTATATATTAAGCCATATATACATGTTAAACCAGATTATATTAAATAATATATACATATATTAAATATACATATATTTAAGCCATATATACATATATTAAACCATATATACATATATTAATCCGTATATATATACATATGTGTATGTATATATATTTGATGACCTCCTGCTCAAATTACAAGTGCTAATAGAACACAGACATCGTTTTTCTTAATTTATGTACCACTGTGTCTAGAATATAGCAATTGTTAAATATCTCTTGAATAAATAGATCCATTTGCTATCATGCAGATAATTACCAGTGTTAGAAGGTTCTTCTCTATTATTCTGTTACTGCTGTTACTATCACAGTTCAGATTTGTGGCTTATGTTGAGCTCATAACATTAGTGAGAAAAGAGCGTCAAGTTTACACCCCAGCCTTACTGGAACATTTGAAAATTGCATAAAAATAATTTATCAACCCTGGACAAGTCGATATCTAGCAGAGCTTCCTGGAAGGTAATGTATTAACTGCTGTTTTTTAGAGCACTGCAAAGAACTCAGATTCTATTGGAACTGACCTGTAGCTAATGATCTGATCTTACAAGGGTCTGAATACTCATGTTCCTTCAATTTCCTATTTTGAAACCTTAATCCTAAAAGCAATGATAATAAGGAGGTTAGACCTTTGGAGAAGGATGAACCTATAAATGTTGGGCTTTCATGAATGAGAATGTGCTTCGTAAAAAGAGACCCCAGGCAGCCATCTTGTGGGCCGTCTCCATAGAACCCAACCATGCTGCCATTTTCGTCTTGGGTTTTTCAGTCTCGAGAACTGTTAGAGTCTCTAGAACTGTTAGATACGATTCTTCTGTTGATAAGCTGTGAGGTATTTGATATTTTGTTATTTCAGCACAAAGTGAACAAGATAGAGATATAAAACAGCCACATCTCTCTGTATTTTTGGAACTCTTCCTGGCTTCCTGACAGGCCTCTGCATAAAGTCAACAAAGTTAAAGTTTTTAAGTGATTCTGTTATCTACCAATATGTGCTTAGCCAGCTAAGCCAAAAGGATGGTAAACATTACCTTGAGTAACTGCCAGGCCCTGTTCCGTCAACGATTTTCCCAAATGCAGTTGATATTTGCCTCCTCAGCCTTACATTTAAACTGATATCTACAAACTAAATTCTGAGACTCTGTCTTTCATGTCTCCCTTTCTTATTATCTTCTATTCCATTCAAGAAAAAAGTGCTAATTCATGCTAATTCCTACACTAGTGAAGTAATGAAGGTTCTGTGAGCTCGGGCTTCTGAACCCCCTTGAGGTCCACTCATATACACATTGTTTTTTAATCAAAATTTTGAGCATTTAACAATCTTCTCTCTCTTGTGTTTATGGGATAAATTATTTTTAATATTTTCTTTGCATACTAAACTCACTGAGCTCATCTACCCTGTTTTCACATTCTACTTTGCCCACAATCTCCACTCTTCCAGCATTCTACAAAAGCCACTGGAAAAAAAATCTAATGAATAAATGCTTACTTGACAGCCCTACCTGGACAATCTTTACAATTTTTTGTTACTTATCTTAGAGATCTAATTCTTGAGACTTTTTTGGAATGCCTGAATAACCCATTTCACATTCTATTCCTTTCCTATAATTTTTTAGGTCCTGGCAAATAGAGCCAAGAAAAGTCAGGTTATATAAAATATAAGTTTGATTCGCTGACTACACATCTCAATCCTCTCCTGGAATGTCTGTACCAAAAATACTGAAAAGTTACAAACTACATTTTCAAGAATTATTTTCAGCTAGTACATAGTATGTTAACACCCTATTTATTTATTTACTTAGTGTGTGTGTGTGTGTGTGTGTTACTGAATTTGAAGCTTAGGACATTTTGCCTTCAAGCCATAACCCCATTCCTAATTTATTTTTTTCTTTTTCACTAAATGTCTGAGGGCTTCCCTCGGTTACTGCAGCTGGCCTTGAACCTATAATCCTCCTGTCTCTGTTTCTGGAGTACTGGAACTTCAGGCATGTGCTGCCAGGACCTGCCTCAACTTTGACAAAGAGGAGCAAAGTAAAGTGGTAAAGTGGTGTCCATTCCCAGAGCAAACCTGTGAGAGATGCTTTCATTCCTCTGGGGCAGCTGCGGTTTCTGGTCGCTGGTGTCTGGCCAGTGGCATTGGCACCACCAGTGATAATTTCCACTTCATTGATTCTTAATCACTTTTCCTTTTGCTCTTAACTGCATAGTATAGAAACTTGGCCCCTTCTGTCTGCTAGAAATTCTGTTAGGTAACTCTTACAAAATCCCATTATGCTTAAATGACCTAGAGAGGATTCTCTATGACTAAGACTAAGAATCTTACAAGATATAGAAGTATTCTTAACTAATGCTCCTTTTCTTTTTTTCAAATCTATGCTCATCTCTGTCATATTAGCACAGGAGTTACTGCATAATAGTGTTCAACATCACCTTCCTACATGCAGTGAAATGTAGGTAACTCTCAATGGTTAGATGAAGGCTTCCTTTGAGTGACTATCATTTGACTGTCTCTCTGTGCTAGAATTATGGGAACTTAACCATTATGTCTAATTTATTAGCTACGTGAACTCAGGATATAATTGGATAGAGATGCTATATCAGATATCAATGATATAAGATCTGAGAACAATGAAAACCCACAGGATGCTATGAGGGCACATAATAAAACATAAACTTATTTGAACGTATAAGAAAGGCATATCTGAGAAAATGAAGGCTGGCTATGGGTTATTTAATTTGAGGAGGGGAAGAAAATTATTTCAGGAAATCATTGTACAAAGTTGCTGGAGAAATGGGGACCGAGGGTGAGAGAAGAAGTAAATATTAGTTGAGCAGCAGTTCAGGATAAGTGAGAAGAGTAAGAGGGAAATATTGAGAGGCAAAGGTGATTCAGGCTAAGCAAGGCCTTATAGCCAAGGTCTATAGCCTTATAGGAACTGAATGCCATCTTCAGAATAATGGAAATTATTGAAGAACTTGAAACATGGGTGTGATCATTAGAAATATGCTTGAAAGTGACACTCTGATGTGTACTTCTGAAAATTACACTAAATGGTTTAGTTGATTACTGGAAAATAGTAAATGGTACATAGAAAAGTTGACCTGACTTGACTGGAAAGAGAAAATGCACCAATAAAAAGTCAGGACAATAAATTAATTATTACATGATTATTTCTTGCCCATTTATAATTGTTTTAATTAATTTCATTCATGAAGGTTTGTAATAAACACTTTATTTATTTATTTACTTATTTATTTATTTATTTATTTATTGGTGCTGAGAATTAAACCCAGGGGCATACTACCTCCAAGCTACACTTCCTAGCCCTATTTTGGTTTTCATTTGGAAACAGGGTCTTACTAAGTTAATGTGAGTCTCACTAGGTTGCTGAGACTGGATTTTACCAGCCTGCAATCTTCCTTTCTCAGCCTTGTGATTACAGGCATGTGCTACTATACCCATCCAGATTCTCTCTCCCTCTCCCTCTCCCTCCCTCTCTATCTCTATCTCTATATCTCTATTTCTATCTCTATCTATCTCTTTCTACCTCTCTGCTTTTAGCCCCCATGATGTGAGAGCCACGTTCTTCTGCCCTCTCCTCATAGATGACCCTATGGACTGAATTCTCTGAAACTCTGAGCCCCAATAAACCTTTCCTCCCCCAAATTATTCCCTTCAGGTATTTTGGTCACAGCAATGGAAAAGTTGACAAAATAGTACCTAATGTTGCGGATATGTGTCCTTCTAAAATGAAAGTGGCTGTATTATTAAAGGGAAGAATAATCGAGTGGATCTTTGGAGATGATTGGCAATTTCTTCTAAAATATATACTCCTAGTCAAAGAAGTCTTAAGAGAAACTTTCTCTCTTGGTGGCATATTATCAGCCCTTGGGTGTGACGGAGATGATGTAGAATGCTGAGCCTCCCTCTGGCCCCACACTTGTACCGTAGGCAACTCAGGCCGTCAGGACCAACAGGTGTTTCTAGAAACTTCTATGGTGACTGCAAGCAACAGCTTTCTCAAGATAAGGTGGTTCTCTTACTAGAATTTAAAACCATCCCCTTCAGTCCTGCCACTACAATCACTTTTATCCTTGAATGCTGCTAAACCACATGGTATTCCTTCTGCCTTTCCTCTCCCTCACCCTCTTACACGTAGGTCAATTCCCAGCAGCCTCTACTTTTCCAAGTTGTTCAATCTTTACGGTTAATTCTTCAAAATTGTGCTTCTCTCTTGCTCCCTGTAATTACGCTAGAGTGGATTGTATGGGTAACCTCCCCCAAGCCAGTATTACTTAACATTTTATCAGCTATGAGAGGTCCCCTGACTTGCTTAATATTTCAAGTTTCTAAAATTTAATAATATCTGTACATATACCCTAGAGAACTTCAAAACAATTTGAAGAAAGTTAAACATTTTTGTTCATAACCTTTCAATAACTTCTGATAGCTTAATTTAACTCTTAACCAAGTGGATTATTCTGACATTTGTTGATGTAATAATAAACAGCAATATTCAAGAAGGCAAGAAGAATGATGAGTTATGATCATTACTAAAATAGGTAAAATAAAAGAGTAATTGAGTATAATTTTACTTTTAATCAAATGAATAAAACCTGAGTTTGGATGTTGGGAATAATTCTAGCTTATTGAAATTCTCTGGATCTCTAAGGCTACTAATATAACTTTAATACTTTATGAAAAAATGATGGTAAGACCACTGAATATATTTTACCTCAAAGAATAATATAGCCAAAATATTGTTTGATATAAAGGTTCCTGGACTTTGAAAATTATACTTATAATAAATAACCAAATTGAGAAGTATTTTTCTGCCTTATTTTTGATATATGTGATTTCCATCCTTATGGTAAAATTATAGAAAACATAAAAACTATTTTATTTAAGCTTATCATAGTCTTGTCTTTGGATGTTGATGAAAGCCTGTAAATTTAGTCAGGAACAAAAGTATGACAAGAAGGCCAATGAGCTCGCACCATTGTGTGAATTGTTCGCTCTTCCAAGTTAAATACTTAAGGCTGCTCTGAATGCTTCCACAGGCCCTGCTGAATACTCAGATAAAGCAAGGCAAGTCAAGCTGTTCTTTCTATATTGCACACCTTGCCTTTTTCTCATTACATTTCTTCCTCTATAGCTAAGGACACGTTGTTGCTAAAAATCCACAGATGATTTGTAAGCATAGTTCTCCTGTTCTAAGTCATTACACCTTCTTTCTCTCTCCATCTTGGTTTAATGGATAGAGACTCATATTTGGTTATTAATATTTGCTTTCCTCATTTTTATAATAACAGACATTGGCATAGCAAGAGATTGAAATACCCAAACTCATGGGCAGCCTATTGAGATAATTTACATTTACTTTCTGAACAATGGGATCAAAAGATTATGCTCATTTCTAGGTCATTGCTTCAAAGAAATGCCTGTTTTTCTTACTTTCTTTTTATACCCAGTTGCCTGGTGATGGTATAAAATAGCTACTTATGCAACAGACATGTTGAAGACAGAGATATGCATCTCCATGTAAATTGTCAACCTACCACTTCTTTTATGTGAAAGATGAATACATTTCTATATTATTTTTACTATTATATTTGTGTTTTGTTGTTGTTGCAATCAGACTGGACACTAATATTTTTTGGAAGCTCAGTCAGAACTCCTCAATATTGTGACATTGCCTAAGTCTGATATAATCTACAGTTGTTTGGCATATTTTACAAATGTTTTCTTTATTTATGTTTCTGTTTATTACTGTGTTCTTTCAGAAAATAGATTCTCAAGCATACAAAATAAAGCAGAGATTTTGTTGCTTGGTAACCAATGTAGTAATGATGGGTCTAAATATCTAAACCAACTAACATCTTAACAATAATTCTCATAATCTGTGTGGAACTGAAACTGCAAATATAAGAAATATATATATATATATATATATATATATATTATTCTCTCTCTATGCATATATATAAATTTATGCATAAGGAGAAGAAATAAGTATTTTTTCAAAGATCTTATGGAATTATATGATGATTGTAGACATAACACAGTATAAACCAGCTGTTTAATTTCCTTTTTCTATTTTGTGGAACATAATATAAATTGATATGAAGGGATTAAGACACATTCACCAATATATACTATATTAGGGTTAAAATTCACATGTTTTATGTTTGTATGTTAACTAGCACATATATAAAATAGGAACTGGAGGCAAATAACATATATTATGTACTCAACATAAACTCTGAGCAGTGTTTACATGTTCAGAGGCAAAAACTAACTTTAACATATTCAGGTAAAGAGAATGGGAATTTTTAGATGGATTATGAGACAACTGTTCTGACTTTGAAGTCCTGTGAAGGGGTAGAATCACTTTTTCCAAGTAGACATGATAAATTAGTAGATCCATGCATATGAATAAGAATGTGCCTAAAATACTACCCTTTATCTGGGTAAGAAAAGGATAATATCTCATGAGGTAAGGAAAGGATAATATCTCATGGTTTTGTAATCTATTCATATGTTGATGGGCGTCTTGGCTGGTCCCATAGTTTGGTAATTGTGAATTGTGTGGCTATGAACATAAATACATATACAGTAGTTTAGTACTCTGGTTTCCATTCTTTTGGGTAAATACCCAAAAGCGGTACTGCTGTATCACATGGTAGTTTCGTTCCCATTCTTCTGAGGCTCCTCCATACTGTTTTCCAAATTGTTTGCACTAATTTGCAATCCCACCAACAACAGAGTTCCCACTTTACATTCTTGACAGCATTTGTTTCTGTTTGTGTTTTTAATTATTGCCATTCTAGTTGGAGTTAGGTGAAATCTCAGGGTAGTTTTGATTTGCATCTTTCTCATTGACAGTGATGTTGAGAACTTTTTCATATATTTATTGGCCACTTGAATTTCTTATTTTGTGATGTGTCTATTTAGTTCACTTGCCCATTTTTGATTGGGTTATTTATTTTCTTAGCAGTGAGTTTCTTGAGTTCTCTATGCATTCTAGATATTAATCCTCTATCAGAGAAATGTGTGCACAATGGAATTTTACTCAGTCATGAAGAAGAACACAATTATGTCATTTACTGGGAAATGGATGGAACTAGAGAACATTATACGAAGTGAGGTAAGTCAGTCACAAAAAATAAGAATTCAAATACTCTCCCTAATATGTGGAAGCTAAGGAGAGAATGGGCCATAGGAGTATCTCTAGATGAAGAAGGAGAAGTCACAGATGAGCAAATAAGGTGACCTAACTGAGGGGGATGGGAGGGGGAAAATGGAAATTCCCTAATGAACATGATGTACATTCACAAACATATCAATTTCAACTAAATCAAACATGAGAATGAGGGAGGGAGAGGAAATGAGGTGGGAATTGGGGAAGGGCTAAATGAGTGATGTTGCATGTATGCCTCTACCATATTGTACTCCATTAAGATGTGTGACTATAATGTGCCAATAAACATAAAAAATTATTCCCACTACTACCAGATTTGGGCATATTAGAGAAGACATATATCCCTTCTCTTTCTGTGCTTGTCTAATCTCATTTAACATAATGTTCTCCAGATCTTTCCATCTTCTTGCGAATGCTATGATTTTATTCTTCTTTGTAGCTGAATTGAATTACATTGTGTGTATAACCCATAATTTTGCAATCCATTCATCTGTTGATGGAGATCTAGGTTGGTTCCATATTTTGGCTATTAGGAATTTCTGCTATGAACATGGGTATGCATGTTACTGTAGTTCTTTGATTTCAAGCCCTTTGGAAAGATACCCAGGAGTGGTAGAGCTGGATCATATGGTGGATCTATTCCCAGTTTTCTAAGGAATCTCCACACAGATCTCCATAGTGACTGAGCTACTTTACACTCCCACCAACAGTGTAAAAGAGTTCCTTTTTCCCCACATCCTCGCCAGCATTTGTTATTATTTGAGTTCTTTATGCTTGCCACTCTGATTGAGGTTAGATGCCAGATAAAAGAGGGGAAATCTTAGCAAAGCTAGAATGGAAGGATAGGAGAGGAAGAAGGCTGAGGTTGATTAATGGAGGAGCTACATCTGAATATGTGTAAAAGTGTGAATATAGATAGCATGGTGAACCTGGACACTCATTGTTGGGGGGGTAAGGGGAATGGGGTCAGAGGGCACCAAGTACAGTCTAAATATATACCATTTTCAATATGTCCACATATAAATAAAATACAATATGAAAAAATAAAAAATTAAAAAAGGGATGATACATATAGGTTATATTAATGAATGGAAAAGAATGTCTTACCTCAGTAAATACTCAATTTTTTCAAGGGACTACAGAAAGAAGTGATAAATATAAGTTACTGACTTTAAGACAAGAAGTTTTTATTTTGGTCCAAAAATCTAGTAGACAATTCTTAATAAAAGTAGAATGAAAGAGTGATCAGTGGAAGTTCACATATAAAATTTTCAATTAATTCTGACAAGGAGATTAGGCAAATCTTCAGAGATAATTTATCTTTGAGTAGAGATTTTAACATAAAGATTACTGTAACAGAACTCTAGAAGAAAGAATGATTCCAGGTAGATGTAGCATTCGGGAAGATAAACAAAAGATAATGTGAATGTAGAAAAGGAATGCATGTGTTTTAAGAGTATTTAAATTGAGAGCCGAACACTATTGCAAGAGGGAGATTGGTCTACCTATGAAGTCTGTGGCAGTCTCAAGAGTGAGAAATGAAAGAGTCTTTCTGAGAAGGAGTAAAGTGATCCAAAGAGACCCAGGTACAGAAGAGTGAGATGAGCAGGTGACTGTACGGGGAGAAGGTGAAACCTTCAAGACATGGTGCCCTTTAAAGGTCTTTAGGTCATTGTAGACCTAAAAACTTCTTGTGCTCTCAGAGGGGATTATAGGACCACAACCTCTTCCTCATTCCCTTTTTCTTCCTGATGTTGAGGTGAGAAGTTATTTCCACCAAGATCTCTCTCTCTCTCTCTCTCTCTCTCTCTCTCTCTCTCTCTCTCAATCAATCAAAAAAGGGACACTGCATCATGAATTATGTCCTCTAACATAATGAGCCAAAAGAACCTTTTTATTTTTATGAGTTTACAGGGTTTTTTTTTATTAATTGTGACTAACACTGACATTACCCATGAAGCATATATGTCATATGGAAAAGGATATTTTTTTGCAATGAACCATATCCTAAAACTCAAAAGGGTGAGTATTTTTTAATAGCAATTGATTTTGAGGAGCACAGAACTCAAGTAAATTTCAACTTTGTCAACCAGAAGAATTTATGCAAATTCATAGGACATTTGATTACCATCTTAAATATCCAAATTATGCACATCTTTTTACTAAATCACTATATAAAAAGTTCTTATAAAACCAACTAAAATATTTCTATATATTTCTATATAAAACGCTCAAGGTCTAGAAAACTAACAAGAAAATTATGAATAACAATAATTTTGGACTTTCTTGAACACCCCAAGGGAAGAAGTAATTCATAAACAAACACAAGTAAATAAATATGTTAATATAAACACTTAACTGCTTAAAATAAAATATTAAAATAGTCTTTCTAATGGGGATACAAATGTGCAGTAATAACCTGCGTAAACTTTTTTCTCAAAATTCTGGAAAGCTACAGAAATAATAAAATAGTCATGGCCTTCAGCCTTGGAATTGAAGTTCCACTTGCAACCTTTCCCTTCCAGTGACTTTAAGCATAACATGAAACTTAACAACAATTAATGGATCTTTAGCATCTTTCTCCAATTGAAGGCATATGTTAATTACACCTCTGCTTGGGCAGAAGCAGGAAGGTATGCAGAAAAGAGATCGCATTGAGCTCAGCTCTGATGTGAGCATCTAAGAATGACTCTTTCCACACAGTGCATCCAGTTTGCAAAGGCTCCTCGTTCAATTGTGACTTGATCGTAAGAATGTTTACCTCCAAGCCTGGGCCTATGGCTACATTTTAAAGCTTATATTTCATGGCTAACAAGGCAATAATTCTGTCAGGCTTGTTATCAAGAAAGTTATTTGATTAGCGAGTTGAAGGTGTTTAAACCACTTGAAGGTGTTATTTAAATTACCTTTTAAGGTTTTATTATCTTTACTCTTAATAATGTCAAATCCATTTCTTATTTCATTTCATTTTATCCCTAAAGTCATAGCTGTCTTTTTACTTTATTTCTAGCAGTAACTCTATTAAATGCTGTGCACAGAGTCCACAAATTGCTACCAAAAGTGACCGTTTGTCACTGTTTATTGCTGCTAAAAAAAAAAAGTCAATTGCAGGCTAGGTATTTACATACAAATATGTTAAATTTGAGTGTAATTGGTTGAAGACAATATCCCACATAATTCTTGGACCAGAGATGGAGCACTTCCTGTAAATCATATTGCAGGCAGGGAACACCTGATCCAACATACTTTATAAGATGAACTCTGGAGGAAGTAGGCTTTTGAGGGCTTTTATGTGTTATGTTTTTTTTTGGGGGGGGGGAGTCTGGGATGGAACCCAGAGGCATTTGACCTCAGAGCTACATCCCCTACCCTATTTTTTTATTCTTTATTTTGAAACAGGGTCTTACTAAGTTGCAGAGAGCCTCACTAAGTAGCTGAGGCTGGCCGCGAACCGTGATCTTCCAGTCTCAGCCTCCTGAAAGCTGCGATTACAAGTGTGCGCCACCACGCCCGGCTATGTGTTTTAAAGCTACAAATTTTATTCCATATAAAAATTAAAGTCTATAAATGCTCCTTTTGGGTCATCAATGTTTGGACTAACTTTGAGGTTCTGTTTAAGGGGTGGACTTTCTAAATATTATTTTTATTTTCTCCAAAATGACTCCATTTAAATCATGGGTCTGGTTGCTATGGTTAGTCTTTTGTATTCTGTAGATGATAATAAGCCCTTGAGATTGTATGATTTCATAATCTCACCCTCATTACAGTGTCCAGAAAAGAGAAGATGCCCCATCTGTCTATACTAAATGAGTGGTGAGTACAAAATACTTACTGTAGACTTCTACTATTTGGTAGGCACTTGTTCTAGGAGTTCTAATTGTAGTCTTCAAACAACAACAACAACAACAACAAAAACCCCAGAATATGTGTTTGTTTGTTTTAACCTCTGTCGGGGGGGTCTTTGTAGGTGTACTTATCCCAGAAACCTGAGTATTTCAGTTTTGTCAGGGCTAAATTCTAAAGGAATTTTCTTTTTCCTGGGTATAGAGTTCTGAAGAGCCCTTGGGGAGATTCTCTAACTGCACAAGTTGGAACTATGATAAACTCAAGACCTGAGATCATAGCGTGAGTGGGAAAATAAAATCTTCTATTTGGAGGGGTTCAAAAAGAACAACAAAATCCCCGAGGCAGGTGGTAAAGGCAGAGACAGTAATGATTAGCCCAGAGACCCTTAGTAACTGGTGAATACTGCAAAAAAAAAAAA
The DNA here is from genome assembly GCF_963383645.1 of Muscardinus avellanarius. Classification (NCBI taxonomy): domain Eukaryota; kingdom Metazoa; phylum Chordata; class Mammalia; order Rodentia; family Gliridae; genus Muscardinus; species Muscardinus avellanarius. Next base: position 7,265,920 of record NC_137791.1, on the reverse strand, counting down.
AAAAAATCTCTAGCACAGGTCAAATTTATCGTAGTTTTCATGAGTGTAGCGAAACATAAAAAATTAAAAAGTGAGTATTCTGACTTATGAAGAAACTAAAGAAAGAAAAGCCTTACTGAGTACTCCAGTACCTAACCTATATCTTGAAGATGCTAGTCTGATTGAAGCCGAGAGTAGAGAGACTATAGTTCTTCACATTTGACTTTCATCTCCCTCCAGAAAGCCCCCACTCAAATATCTGGGCTTGATAACAACATTCAAGTGACAGTATATTATTGACATTACTGAGCACAGAAGTAGGGTTGTTGTGTGCATTTCATTAAACTGTGAAATGAGGGCGTTAGTTGCAATAATGTTAAATTATATGCCTTTCTGGTAGATTATTATTGTATAAACTAAGACAATAACTTCAACTTTTTTTTCTCTGCCACTTTCAGAAAGAGTTTTTAATTATGTCTCCACTTATTCCTAAATTTATTTTTTTCTTCTATTTCTCGTCTATGGCCATAGTTCAAAGACGGATGTTTCTCATCCAAACTGTTAAAATATTTTTCTTAACTGATCTAGCTTCACTCTGATACCTTTGGAAACTTTTTTCCATATAACAGGTTCTGAGCTAACGTAATAAAACACTTAAGCCAGTACAAAATAATGGGGATATCATTACTATGGCTGCATTACATGAATTTATAATGACTCTAATATTATGTAATAGCTCATGCTATAATGCTCCTTAGCATCATTCAGTTGCCTGTGCTTTAGTACATGGTGAAATCCAAACTTCTTGTTATGGCACATTAAAGCAAAATAAGAGGCTCAGATTTATTTTCTGCTAGCAAATTAACCTCAAATCTCAGAGGATTAGCCAAAGGAAATATTTATTTTTCACTCGTACAAATACAACGTGAATCCGATAGTCTGCTTCATCCATAGTTGCACACTATTTTTTTTTAATATCGTTCCAGGTGGCTATAGAAGCAAAGAACATGAAAACAGTGTCTCTATCAACCTTGTCTCAAAATGACTGCTTTCTGTCACTTTATTTGATCTATGGCACTTGTTATATAGGTGACATTTATGTCACTACTACAAAAAAATACAAAGAACAAAATGGATAAGGATGTAAAATGCACAGCATTATTGCTTTCATATCTGGTACTCAAACTCTGCCATCCTCTGTCCAATGTATCTTTCCCAGCTTCATATTCTTAATTCAGCTTCACAGATTTTCTTCCACCCACAATAGAGGATTTGTTACTGTGAAATGTGTTACGCTGTACTGCATGTTTTTGCGACTACAAAAATGCCTAAAGCACCATCCTAAATATTCTCTCTGTTACCCTAAAATAATTGGACACATTTTAAAACACAAATTAATTCGGTATTATCTACCTGGCAATTGTAAATCCAAGAATTGTTCTCTGAACTATTATTTAATATATGGTGTTCTGGAGTTTGAAAGAAATGTTGTAAACTAGAAGAAGAAGAAAGGAAGAAAAGGGGATGAGGGAAAAAGAGAAGGAAGAAGGAAAGGAAGGAATGGGAAAAGTGATTTTTTTCTCAAGTTGGATAGGAAGCATGGTATTTATATGAGCCAGCCATGTCAGGCAAGAACATAGAGGGAAAAGAGAATAAAAGGTAAGTTGTTTAATAGTAAATACAGACAATAATCGCCAGCACATTATTTGTGCAATAAAATATAAGCCATGAAGAAATAAATAGGAGCAATTCCCTATTGACCTCTCCCTTAAGGTAAGGTAAGGGATAGAAAGACTAAAAGTCCAAGGATGTGGGACATTTTAAACACCACGTTTAATTCATTTTATTTACAGACACAGTTGACTATAGAATCATTGCTTTCTATATGAACATACACATTACTTTCAGAAAAAGAAAAATCTATTGAAGCTTAAGAAAATTGTTTTTTATCTTTTCTGGGTCTAGACATAGAGGGGACAAGATTGAATAATACTCTAGAGAAATAAGCACAGAAAAATTAAATGTAATATTTTAAGCTACTAAATTAAAATATGGTTATATTTACATCTATAAGTACATATTTCCAAGTTTTATGTAGAACAAATATAATGCTTTGCAAATTGAATTGATATTAATAAAAAGAATAAATAATTTATGTTATAGTAATTTCTTTTTCAACTTCCTTCAGAGCAGCATTCATCTTTTCTAAGACCGATTCAGATTTATTTTGAAAGCTTTTTCAATTATAAGAATCTTACATGAATTTCAATGTAGATATAGGTTTTATTTCTGAAGAAATAGTATAACATGGGCAACTTGTGTTTTTAGCATCTGAGAAAGATGATAGTAGGTTAAAAAAGTAAAAGATAAATATGTCCCAAGTGGGCATAATTTTAGATATACAGTAAGATCCAATTATTTTCCAAGTATTTCTTCACTGATATTTACCATCTTATCTAGAATTACTATTATTAAAGATATTAGTTTTGGCTAAAACATTGCCTTCGGGACACTTAGGCTTAAAATGTAATGCTGTAGTAGCAGAAGTCCTAGTAATAACAGTAATACAATGGTGATAATCTGCCATGTGTCAGGGGTTCCTGGAAGTACTTTACAGGGCTTCTTCCCACCAACATCTTGCATTGCTTCCCAAATCATCTCTCTCAGCTATGTACTTTGCTTCTTATTTCAGTTGAAAAGGAAAGAAACATTCAGATTTTATCCTTGCCATTCACCACGTCTGCAGAGCTGTCCTGATGGATAAACTCATTCTGGAAGGTTGATCTCTCTGCCTGAGTGATAATTCCTAGGCACATCCTGATATTACCCACCCCTCCTTCCCTCCTACACAACCAATGTTTTCTTCTGTACTGAACTATTCCCCTCAAAACTAACATGTATGAACACTTGCGCCTTTTAAAGGCCTCAAGATTCTCCTTCACTTCACAATCCCCTCAAGCAATTGTGCTATGGCTCCTACTTTGTTCTTTACACCAAACAGTCATGATTGCTTTCAATCTTATCCAATGCTTTAAATCTTAGGCAATGAGAATTGCATCCTGATCTCACTCCAATCTGATTCTCTTACCACTCCACGAAGACCACTAAGTTGAGGTCATCAGTGACTTGTGCCTTTAAGAATCCAGGAAATAGTTAAGGTGCACAGTAGATCTTATGCTAGTTTAGCTAGTAACAACACTTGACACACTTAATCTTCATGTCATCCTTAAAACACATTCTTCACTGGTCACATTTCATGTTCTTTTGTTTTAATTTAGTGTGTGTGTGTGTGTGTGTGTGTGTGTGTGTGTGTGTGTGTGTGTGTGTTACTGGGGTTTAAGCATAAGGTAAATCTACCTCTGAGATCACCTTCAGCTCTGTTTTGTTTTTTAGGGGTCACATTAAGTTGGAGAGGGCCACACAAAATTGCAAAGGCTGGAAGAAAACCTGAAATCCTCCTCTCTCAACCTACAATGCACTGAGGAGATTATAGGCGTGTGCCACCACATCCAGCTTATTTTAAAGTACTTTAATTGGTGCATTGTAACAATACATCATATGGAGGTTCAGAGTAATAGAAACATACATACATACAGCACAGCTGTCTTTCCCTCCAGATCCTACCCACTCTCTCCACCTCATCCATTAAAATTGATATTGATAAAATATTAAAGTGATATTGATAATATTAAAATGGATATTGATAAAATATTAAAATTGATATTGATAGCTTCATGCATATACATAGGATTTTTTCAGCTAGTTCTTTCAACAAGTCTCCCCTTTCCCACCCAAATCCCCTTCCATTATTCTACTGGTTTAAATTTTCATTTATCTTGTCTCTTTTCCCCCCAATTTCTCTCTAGCTCTCACATATGAAGTAAAATATGCGACCTTTCACTTTCTCACACTGGCTAATATCACTTTGCGTAATAGTCTCTAGATCGATTTTCTATCAAGTGACGTAATTTTGTTTTTTTATAGCTGAGTGAAGTTAGTTCATGTGTATGTATATACCATAGTTTTGTAACCCATTCATCTGTTGATGGACACATAATCTGATTTCACGGTTTTGTAAATTGTGCTTCTATAAACGTGGACATGCCTATGATATTCTGATTTCGATTCCTTTGGAAAGATAATCAGAAGTGGTATAGCTGGTTCATATTCTTATTCCTTCTCTGTCTACTACTTTATTTTTTTCAAGTTTTTTTCCTTTGTAATACCGAGGATTGAACCCAGGGACGTTATGCCTCTAAGGTAAATCCCTCACCCTACATTATTTTTATTTTTGAAACAGTGTCTCACTGGATTGACGAGAGTCTCACTACTTTCTTAGGCTGTCCTTGAACCTGTGATCCTTCTGTCTCAGCCTTCCAAATACTGGGATTACAGGTGTGTACCACCAGCCCCAGGATCACTGGTTCCCAGTAGTTCTCTAGCAAATTTTCTTATACTTCCTCCTTTTTACTTATTTCTTCTACACTTACTTCTTTACACGGAAACAGGAACATATTGAAATTAAAGAGTAAAATGAATGGCAATGGATCAGAACTTGTGGAAAGAGTCAGAAAGCAATAAGGACACTTGTAACTTCTCTGTAGCCACCAGAATAATAAAAAACAGGACACACAGATAACAATATCTATTAATCAATGTAATCTGAGGTGTGCATGTGTTCAGTGGCAAAGTCAAAATATAAGAAAATCCATAAACAATTTAGAAGCTTCCAATATTACTTGCAAAAAAAGTAATTATACTCACATGATTTAGTAATGTCTGACTATATATTAGGATTAATACACATTGTCCAGCTATTCCCTTAGCACGGGCTTTCTTATTTTAATAAGTTATTCTCTACTTCAAAATAAATATAAAAATATGATTTAAGAAACTATTTTCATTTCTGTTTTCTCAGCAGTATTTTAAATAATTTATGACTTCAGTTATATTTGTTTTGAGAGTGAAATCTACTGCCCAATATAGCCTTTATGTCATTCTTTGTTTCAACAACTTATATCTTAATGTCACACATAAACAAAAGCCTATAAATCCCACAGAAACGATGCCAACTCAGCAATATGGGTGTTAGCACTTCTTTTTTCTTTCTTTCTTTTTCTTTTTTTGTTTTCATGTGGGAGATTTATAGTTTCTAAGGCATAAAGAATATTTTGGAATCACTCTGAGACTTCCAGGTTAAGATACTGGGATAAACACGGACATTGGAATAACTGCATTGGTTGGAAGGGGAAAGGGACTCATTAGAGTAAGTGGGGGGGAGTTGGAACTCAGGGGTTTCATATAATCTGTGTGAGAGTCAGCTCTCTGCTACCTCCATTCAGATAAAACAGTCCTACTATCACACCCTGCGGTTGTTCTTAGGCAATTCTCACTTCAGGAGAAAGTCATTTTAGGAAAATACCTCTCTATATATGGCAGATTAAAAAGCTCCCTTTGGTTGCATTTGGGAAATTCCACTTTGTTATTCATTCCAGAAAATAAACCAAATACCAGGATTCACGGCATTAATTTAAAATAAAAACCACATAAAAGGCAAAGATTTGGGTAGGTATAGTGAGTCTGTTATAATTAGAAACAACTAAGAAATCAAAGATAGTAAGTATAAATTTGAAATCTTTGGAGTCATAGTAAAATACAGTATATGCTTAAAAGCATAAAGAAAAACAAGAAAAGATACATTTTAAGGACCATATGTTGATGTATCTCTGAGTGTGTATATGCATGTGGGAATGTGTGTGTGTGTGTGTGTGTGTGTGTGTGTATGTGTGTGTATAATTTATCATGTGACTCAACCAGGAAGATGACAGAGTAGGGATAAAACAATGAAGGCTGATAGATACATTAAAAATTCAGCAGAAAAATTTGGAGAATAAAATAAAACAGACACCTCAAGAAGCAAATATGAAAGGCAGAGGGTATAAGAATAAGATACAGGGCAAAAAAGAATGTATCAGGGTGATCTCCAGTGGCCTGCATCTCAGAAGACACTGGGATAACCTGTGACCATTGAAATAATCGATAGTCATTCCCAACAGGGAAGCCCAGAGAAGGAGACACGGCCACGCTCCCCCTTCGTGTGAGAAGAGGCCACTCTTGTGCTATTCTGGCCATGAAACCATTACATCTTCCAACCCCATCTATGGCCCAACCAGGAAGCATGGCTGCTCCTTGAATGAGCACAGCCCAGATGAGAGTCTTACACTGTCCATTCTACAGGCATCAGCATGGTAAGCTGGCTCACACTCCAGGCAGAAGCTCAGCCCTTCCTCTGTGCTTGTGCTCCAGCTGCTAGCTAAGCCATCATGAGTACTGAACCTGAGCCTCCCTGACTCTCCACTTCCCTGTATACTCATTGTTAGCAGCCTGGTATTGCACTAGCGTGTCTGTCTCACATAGGATCATAATCTTGAGAGCAAGGGTCCTATCTCCTGTCTGACAGCTGAGCCATGACAGAGAACTGATCCCCAGCCACCCAACGTGGAAGACACTGATTTTGTGCATACCTTCTTTCATTCTCAGATGGATCACAGAGACACAGTCTCCATGCACCCTTCATTCAGGTACAAGGGCCACTGTCACTGAAGTGTATCTATAAGCCAGATCCCCAGGCAGGAGGAAGTCCCTCAGCCACAGCTCCTTGAGAGAAAGAAAAAATGATTTAGAATAATTTAACAGCCATTATCACCAAGACCCCAACAATCATCACCACTGCTACTGATAGCCACGGAGTATTCCTAGAATTTAAGTCAAAAACTTATCTTAGGTAACAAAAGCCAAAATGATGCTACATAGATGACACCCTTGCTGGTGTCAAAACCACAGCACGTCACCAAGCAAGTCCTCGCACATCCCCCCAGACAGGGGAAGATCTTTCCATAGTGAAACTACTCAAAAAATCAGCAAAAGGCGACTAATCTATGCACAAATGTCAGCATAAGATGAGAAGCATGAAAACCCAAGGATCCATAACACCTTCAAAAGAACAAGGACACATGTCCATTGACGTTCCATGCAAATGTAAGAATAAACAATGCCAGTCTCAATATCTTGTATGGAGAGAGGGGGAAATGGGAACGGAAAGTCCACCATATGATGAGTGAATGTATGTCACTACCACTATGAAATGCTTTATGATGTGACTATAATGTACCGACAAGAAGTAAATAGGCTGATGAGTAGCTCAGAGGTAGAATGTCCCCAGGTTCAATCCCCAGTACAAAAAAAAAAAAATCACTAAAAAAAATTAAGAAAAGTACCAACTAAGTAATTAAGTTGATTTATAATTTAAAAACACATTAAAATATCAGTGAGGATCTCTGTCAATAGCACTGACAAATAAAAATGTGAAAATACTCAATATGATACCAGAAAATCTAAATTAATGTCACATTAAAAGTAAAGCCGGGCGTGGTGGCGCACGCTTGTAATTCCAGCATTCGGGAGGCTGAGACCGGAGGATCGCAGTTCGCAGACAGCCTCAGCTACTTAGTGAGGCCCTCAGCAATTCAGTGAGACCCTGTTTCAAAATAAAGAATAAAAAATAGGGCAGGGGTGTAGTTTGGAGGCCGAATGCCCCTGGGTTCCATCTCCAGACCCGCCAAAAAAAAAAAAAAAAAAAAAAAAAAAAAAAGGTATTGCTCACATGTCTAGCTGAGATTTATTCTTGAGTTACAAGGCTGGTTCAACATAATACACCCATTTGCAAATGCCATATACCAAATTAACTGATTAAAGGACAAAAATACAATTTTTTTCAATCGATGCAGAAAATACACTTGACAAAATTCAACACATTTTCATTATAAACACTGTCAACAAATTAGATATCATAGGGTTGTATCTCAAAACAAAGAGGCTGTATATGGATGGCAAACCTATCGCTAACATCCTACCGAATGTTGAAAAGTTATGTTTTCTTCTAAGATCGGGACAAAAGGATACCCATTCTCACAACTTTTACTCAAATTAGTATTGAAAGACTTAATCAGAGCAATTAGGCAAAAGAAACAAAAATATACAAATCTCAACCAAAAGGAAAATAGTGTAAAATCCCTAAGGATTCCATCAAAAGGCATTAGATTTAATTAGCAAATTATTTAAAACTCAGGACACCAACTAACCTATGGGAACCAGTAGCATCTCTATAGACTAACCAACTATCTGAAAAATAAATCAATTTCATCTGCATTAGCTACAAAAAGGGGGTAAATTTAACCAAGAAGGTTAAATATCTGCACATATTGATGAAAGAAATTGAATAAGATATAAATAAAATACATTTCATATTGAAAAACTTGAAGAATTTATTTTGTTAAGTGTTCATATTTCTCAAAAGTAATCACTCTTAATGAATTCTCTTAAAAAATATCAATGCCATTTTTTAAAGAAATCAATCTAGCAGCTCTAAAATTTAGATAGAATCACACAAAGCCCAAAAGAGCCAAAGCAATCTTGAGCTTAAAGCAAAACAAAACAAAACAAAACAAAAAACAGAATAAAATAAAGCAAAAACCTGAAATATCACACTACCTGACTTTAGGTAAACTAGCTATAGTAATCAGAACAGCCTTGTACTGGTATGAAAATAAACACATAAAACAATGGGAGTTGAATAATGAACCAAAAACAAATCTATACATTAACTGCCAAATAATTTTTCAAAGATGAGAAAACAAACAATAGAAGGAGACGAATATCTTCAATAACCATGACTTCCAGAAAAAAGCAGTATGAAAGAATTATCTGTACCGAAATTATGTTTCCATACCTCACTGGAATTAAGTTAATATAAATTTGAAGCTGATTATTTTAATACAGGTATGCTAAGCCCCACAGCAATCATTAAGGAAACAATATCCAAAAATTTAGGGGAAAAACATTAAAGAATTAAAATGCTTCATTAAAAGTATTCATTTAATGAAAGAAAGAAAAGACATGAGACACATAGAGAAATAAACAGTAAACATACAAAAGGTAAACAGCTGATGTAAATACAATTATGTTAATATAAAATGTACATAAACTAAGTCGTCAATCAAAACTCAGAGCTTCTCAAACTTGACAAAAATAAGGTTCAATTATATGTGGTCTCTAGAAAATATGTTGTCGATTTAAACATCTCATTTTAACAACTCATCTTTTTGATATTGCAAGTGGCATTTATTTTCTCTCTGTATGGTAATGTCTCTATCATTGTTTAGCCTACTGATAAAACCATAGCGCTCTGTTGAGAGCACGTGGCCAAGTTCACCAATGATACCATACGACAATTTTCAATGGATTTAGGAGACCATGGCGGATCAATATTGCTACAGTCTGAAGCAGTGCTTAGTGCAATAATAGATAAGTAAAGAAAGACATGGAGTCAATACCTGGATGAATTTAACGACCAAGTTAAGGTGACATAAATGTTGATAATAATAGCTACAGATTCTTCATGACTTATATCTGTTGCATATAATATGCTGTATGCATTGTCATGTAATCCTCACAATACTCTGATAATATTTTATTTTCTCCCCATAAAATAACCATATTTTACAGAAAAAATAAAGATTAAAGTAATTATAGATATCAAGGAAAGTTTACACAGCAATCCAAAATATGGGATAAAACTCAAGGACTTTAGGATTAGAGTATGCAAGAAGACTGATGGAATTAAGCTGAGGAGTGATGAGACATTCTGGCCGCAGAAGGAAGTCGACTGGTGCAGTAGAATTTCATCTCCCAGAGGCACCTCCTTTCTTCTTACCCATCTTTATGCTGGTGTCCTCTGATACAGTATCCTTCTGATTCTCTTCTCTATCTCTTTTCATACAATTTTTCCTCTTATTGTACTTCCGATTTTAATCTAGTAGTATCTATTCTTTGTGATCACCTCTAGGAAATTTCACCCATCATGCACTACTGTTTTCAATTATGTCACTACCAAGCCAGCAAGTTTTAGTGGAGACTCTTTCCTGAGCACCCGTTGCAAATATTCAATTTCTGCATTACCTTTGAGTTCTGCATCATTACTAATCTTTAATCTCCACTGCCATTACCTTAACTTAGGTTCATTCTATTTTTCCCCTGTTATTTAAACAGACTATTGACCAGTTACCTAGCATTAAAATTGATCCTCCTGGCTTTAATCTGCTATCAGAGTTCTTTTCTAAAATGTAAAATTGATCTTATAATTGCCCATGACTTTAGATTCACAGTTCACAGAATTTCATAACAGAAATTTAACACACACGCGTGTGCGCATGTGCACACACACACACACACACAAACACTACATATATATAATTATTTGTGGACATATTTTTCATTCATGTTAGCTGGCATTATTAAATAGTAATATAATAAATTATATTATTTGATGATCTATTCCAATTAGAACCTAATGAACCCAAATAATATCACATTATATTTTTTAAATGTACTTAATTTTGAATTCACTCAGATAATTTTTTTTTTTTTTTGGTGGTACTGGGGTTCCTGGAAGCCCTTCTACCTCCGGGCTACACGCCCAGACCTATTTTTACATTTTTATTTGGAAACAGGGTCTCCTAAGCCAGCGTGCGTGGCTGGCTTCGAACCTGCGCGATCCTCCTGTCTCTGCCTCCCAAGCGCGGGGATTACCAGCGTGTGCCACCGCGCACGGCCAGATAATTTTTAAGTCATGGAATCTAAAATTTCTGCCTTGCCTACCAACTGACGCTGAAAAATGCCTATCAGCTCATTTCTCAATATTAAAACTGATTAACACTATGCAAAATCATCAATTTCAAGGACAAAATATTTTAACCTTAAGGTTTTCCAAGCAAAGTATTTTAAGCTAGATATCAAAATGTTGATAGAAAAACTCAAGAATATATGTTTTAATCACATCACTTGTGCCGACAATTTGGTTCTGTCTGATCTCTGAGAAGACAAAATACAAAAACCAAAAATATTCACAATCCAAAGTCTAGCACAAAATCTCCAAAGCCACAGTCACTTAGTTTCATGAATGTTTCGGCAACAAAACATATGTTTCAGTCTCATCTGAAAAATGAAATTGTCTGATATGTGAACCCAAGGGTTTTCCTCTAGTTGTATGATTTATTGGTTTATTTTCAAATTTACTCATCTTTATCATAATAATTCAGAACCCTCTGTGCTGTTTCTTTGCTAACGGTACTTTCTCAATGTGTGCATTTGATTCTTTCTTAGATATTGTGAATTTTTTATTAGATGTACCAACATTATATACTTGCAGATATAGAAATATATAGATACATTTATTGTTATAGGTATATTAGATAAAGAAATCAAGTATTTATTATGCCACTATCTATTCAGATCTGAGAAAAAATATAGATATTGTGCTTAAAATACATAATGATAAAAGATTCAAATCAATCCTAAACATGAAGAAAATGATCTGTTAAAAAAACATAATAGATTTGTGATCTCAAATCTATTTTCAATAAAACCTTCAATATTTAACACCTGCCAAACTGATTTCTTGCTTCTTACCATGAAATCTTTAAATTATTTTTTGGTAATCAAAAACCACATATACCAGGGTGTGGAGGTGCACGCTTGTAATCCTCGTGCTTGGGAGGCGGAGACAGGAGGATGGGGCTGGCTTAAGAGACCCTGTTTCCAAATAAAAATATAAAATAGGTCTGGGAGTGTAGCCCGGCGGTAGAAGTATTTCCAGGAACCACAGTACCACCAAAAAAAAAAAAAAAAAAAAAAAAAAACCCACATATATTCAATATTTTAGTGACATCTAAACCTTTTGATTATTATTAACTTTTATTTATTTACTTATTTATTATTTATTTATTTATTTGTACTGGGGATGGAACCCAGGGGCATTCTACATCCTAGCTGCACCCTCAGCCCTATATTTATTCTTTATTTTGAAACAGGGTCTCACTATGTTGTGGAGGGCCTCACTAAGTAGCTGAGGCTGGCCTAGAATCTCCATTCTCTGGTCTCAGCCACTCAAGTACTGGGATTACAATTGTGCACCAACATACCCAGCTTCAGCCTTTTAATTATTCAGTTTGCATTGGACCCCAAAACACGCAGACTATACAAACACCTTCGATGTCTTTGGAAGCATTGTTTCCAGCATATGTTTCAAATATCTGGATGATTATATCAGCAGGAACATCGTGCCCCATGGGTGTTCTGAGAGGACAGTGTGCAGTCTTCAGCATTGTGGCTCCCGCTTTATGCCAGGGAATTGCCATGCTTTACATCCCAAGAAATCTGTTTTTCAATTGATTGCTGAGTAGCTTACTGCTTGTTTTTTTTTTTTTAATCCTCTCAATAACAGTTATGCTATTTCAAATCCTCCCAGGTATCATACATAATTATGGAATCAGATATGCAAGAGACTCACAAGAGAAAATTATGTGAAACCTAACTTTAAATTGGGCAAGAGTAATCAGGAGTAGCTTCCACTTTGGTCTTTTGAAGTGTCTTAATCCACTTCCTTCAACGTTTCCTTATAGGAACAATGCTGTTCCCTCAAGAACATAGTAGATGAGATCAAATTCTGCATAGGAAATATAACACTCTTCATAATTTATAATCTCAACAACAAAAGAATCATAACCTACATATATACTAGTCTAAGGTTCAGATACCAGGTGTGTATTTTGTAAAGGATTTATCATTAGCAAAAGTTGAATTACTTTATTATTTTTTGTTGTTGTTGTTGGTACTGGGGATGAAACCCAGGGGCCTTTTACCTCCGGGCTACACTCCCAGACCTATTTTATATTTTTTTTGGAAACAGGGTCTCTTAAGCCAGCTGAGGCTGGCTTCGAACCTGTGTGATCCTCCTGTCCCCGCCTCCCAAGCACGGGGATTACAAGCGTGCGCCACCACTCCAGGAGAATTACTTTAATTTTTATGAATGAAGAAAATATATAAAGAATATGAACCAATAAATGCGCAGTATATTATATTAGTATATTTTGTGTGGTATAGTGGCACATGTATATAATCCCAGTACTTGGGAGGCTGAGATAGGAGGATCACAAGTTCAATGCCAGACTTGGAAACTTAGTGAGACTCTACCCTTTTTCAAACTTAAAAACTAAATATTAGAAAAGGGCTGGGTTGTAGGTAGAAAGTAGAATGCCCCTCGGATCAATCATAAGTATCACACACTCACACACACACACACACACAGTATATTTGTCTGTAATGACAAAACTTCTGTAATAAAACATACCTCATACCTTCATCGTTATTCGATGCTGCCAGTTTTTCTCATTTGTGCTGATGTAAACTTACATTTGCGAGTCAGTTCCGGTTGTTGGCGCTTAATGACCTGACTTTTCTTCTCATCATGAGATAACTTTCTTTATCCCTAAGAAAATACTTTGCTCTCAATTTTACTTTGTCTGGCAGTAGATCCATTCCACGTTTCCTTAGGTTACGGTTACCATGGTATGTTTGCTCCACTCTTTCACTGTCAGAGTCTGTGTCTCTTTATATTTAAAATGTGTTTCTCATCGACTATATATAGTTGTGTCTTTTCTTCTCACCTGAAATTCTTATCTCTGCCTCTTAATTGTGGTATTTAGAATGTGGCACGCTTTAAGTTTGCCTTCTGATCATGTTAGTATTTGTTCCATGTGTCCCATTTGTTTTGTTTTTCCTCTTTCTTCCTTGTTTTCATGAAGAATATTTTCATAATTTTATTTTAAATTGTTTATCGTCTACTCCTTTGTTTTGAGACTTTAACTCACTACTTCAGGGTTTAGGGTCAATATTTTAACTTATAATCTAGCATTCTTTGTTTCCTTGTGTTTATTCATCTATACTCACCAATACTTTCTTTAAAACTTAAATATTGGTAAAAGAATCATCCAGCCACCAATTGTCAGAAAGGAATATAAAAATAATTATGAGATCACTTAAACCAGACATCCTAACTCCTAGTGTTAACGCTTCCCATAGGAACCTACTTCAGCTTCAAACCCACTGACCTGACTCACTGCTGTGAATATCTCCTTATCTGGACTTACGCATCAATTATAGAGTAAGACATCTTTTGGCGTTATATTTCTTTCTTATTTTTAATATAATTAAAATAAAAATGTTGAACAGATATTTACTTTGTTATTTATTTATTTATGGTACTGGGGATTGAACCCAGGGACATTCTTCCTCCTAGCTATACCCATAGACCTTTTCGCATTTTTTATTTTGAAATAGTTTCACTAATTTGCGGAGGCTGGCCTGAAGCCTGTGTGTCTCAACTAACCAAGTACTGGTATTACATCCATACACCACCATGCCCAACTTAGTTTAATTTTTTAAGAGAAAACAATACACTGGACAATAAGCCTTTAACTGACATATGTATATGTATATGTATATGTATATGTATATGTATATGTATATGTATATGTATATGTATATGTTTGTACATGTAACTTTAGCCGTTTGGGGCACATTTCTGTTCATGGTCATCACCGTATCACACAATGTACATGCACATTCTGCAATGCCTGATAAATTTGTTGATTTTAAAAACAGATACTGGAAAGCTGAAAATTTTCCAAAAAAATGCCATAAGTTCCAGTAAGGCTGATTCTAGTATGAAAATAGGAATTAGCGTGTCAGACTTCTACAGCTTTTAGTATTGATACTAAATAGTAGGTGTTCCTAAGTAATATACTCCTATGAGGCCTGTGAGCTCCCCAATTTATTCAAAGCATAACATTTCTCAAAGCCAATAACAGTCCTGTCTAGGTGCACAGTGTGTAATCAGGAATGCTCCAGGTTAGAACACCTTGTTTAAAATGTCTCTGCAGGTGCTTGCTCTCTGCTTCCTCTTAGTGTAATGGTCTCAGCTGTGAGCTGATGTCATTTTTCCTACGCTCAATCCCCTTTAAGTCATTTGTCATTTTAATGGACGGATATTAAAACTCCTTTTAAAAACCTGATTGGATTCATCTTCAGTGCGTAAAGATTTATTATGGGTTTTTATCTTCAGGCCTCACAGCTGCAAATAATATCTAAAATAATGGTCTTCAGAAAGTCCCTTTCTTCTTGTAAGTGTATTGCTGTTAAAAGATAGGGAGGGACTTTTGTTTTCTGCATAAGATTTACTGTGTATCTTCTTTCATGAAAGTATAAAATTCTAAAACAAATAATAAATTTAAGAATCACATTAGTTAATCATGAACAATTGCTAACACTCTCCAGTCAATATGACTGTTCTCACTATAAATATTGGCTTTCTTATGGCCAATTATTTGTTCTCCCCAGAATCTAAGTTTTCTCTACTCAGTCTTCACAATTAAATTCTACCTAGAGAATATTCTTCAACCCCCCCAAAAAAATCTTTAATAATTAAGAGGAATAATAGTTGCAAATCGCTGCTATAGTCATTTTCTTTCTCTAAATCACTCTGACTGCAATGTTTTCTCTTCCGTGTGGGCAGGATTATCGATCTCTGCTCCCCTATGATTACTTTTTGTACCATATTTTTATTCATTATCATCTCAACTTTATGAAATTTCAAAATAAAATTCACCATGATATATGCAAATACTTTGCTTCTGGGAGAACTCTACTCTCCAGTTTATCTGGTCTGTTGCCTCTTAGATAACAACAATTTTTCCACTTGTCCATTCTTCTGAAGGTAAGCATCACCAAGTAGTTACCCTTAACTTGAACATACTGTTCATAAACTGGCATTTAAAAAGAGGTGTTTAGGTCTTTCTGATTTTTCTCCCCAAAGTAGTTGCCATCATAATTTTTTGTGTGTTGATTGTTGGGATTGTTTATCTGTGAAACTAAATGTGGAGTTACTGCCAGGAAGACGACTAAGCTGGAGAAGCACTGCTCCTGCAGAGGTGGTTTTGGTGAGAAATAAGCTGTGTTGTGAAAAGACATGGGGCCTGTTATTATCCTGACACTGAAAATCTCTTCTCTACGTCAGCCATTTTTTTTCAAAGGTGATAGCGCACACCCGTGGTACTAATCACTGGATGTTCTTCGTTCAGCTCCTCTTTACACCCTCACCTTGGCTTTAATGAGACCAACCCATTTATGTCCGGCTCTGCCATCCTGACATTTGTAAAATTTTCCCAATTATATTATCATGTAACTCTTCTTTCCATTGTTTTCCTATTTTATCTGTCATCTATTACCCTGATTTCCCAAATAAGTTATATCTTTCAGCTTTTGCACAAGGGACTTTCCAAAATATAGGAAAACAATAACAGAATTGAATTTGTATATGTGTTTCTTATTTAAAAGTATAAATAAATAAAATTGTGCTTTTTTGTGCTGTCAAAAATTCTATATGTCAGAGGCTTGGTTGCTGTGTTCATTTTATGGTATAGGACAATTAAAACTCATAAAACCTTTGAACTATATTATTTTTTTCATATGTTGAAATGTATTATAGTTATTATATAGTTTAACTATACATTATTAGCTAGAAATGGTGGCACATGCCTATGATCAGAGTACTTGGGAGACTGAGACAGGAGGATCATAGATTCCATACTACCTTCAGTGATTCAGGGAAGCTTTCAGCATCCTAGCAAGACCCTGTTTCAAAACAAAAATTTTAAAAAGGCAGGGGATATAGCTCAGAGGTGGAATGTCTCTGGATTCAATCCCCAATACCAAGAAAAAACACTCAAAGAAGGGTATTTTATAATGACAAAGTATTCAATACACAGGAATTACCTATGCTTTTAATATATCATAATATTGCATATTATATAACAAATAGTGTGGCATCTATACTCATAAAATACCCTTAAAAACACAATAGATATGTAGTAGAGCACTGTAACTAATTTAGTGCACAGCAGAAGAGGTAAATGAAAAATGTATTCAGAATATATAAATAAATTGATTAATAAAGAAGCTACTTAACAGAGAAATCAGCAAATATATGTATTATATTATATCTTGAAGTCACATATATATTAAGCTCTAAAGAAAAATGCAATCAATTCTAGAGTCAACTGACAAAAAGGCTCATAAATAAAAGAAAAGGGGGCAGTAAGCAAATGGGGAAAGCCTCCTTATGAGCTAAATTACTTATATTTTATGTATTTTTTAAAATAATGCCTTCCTTTGATGAATTAAGCAACTGGCTCGAAACAGAGCTGGTACTCAGGAGACAGATATTCTCCTATCTGCAAGATAGGTGAATCTGAGGACCAGTGAGCATTCATCCAGATAAGAATGTGTTTTTTCAGGCTGGTTGTTAAGACTATTGAATATTACCCCTGGGCATAAGTGTATTGTTTAGAATTATAAAGAACAGACTAGAATAGCTAAGTAGAAATAGGGCCCAAAGTAGTTACCTCTTAGGAATATTATTTATAATTTTTGCCTACTTTACGTTTGCTGCATTTCCACAGTGCTTTGATTTTTATAACTTTGCAGATAGGTTGCTGTATTAACTTTGTAAGCAGTTGTTGCTCGGAAAACCAACCGCAAACACTCCACTCTTCTCCAAACTTACCATACAGCTTTCTTTAAACTGCTTCTTTACTACATTTATTCTTCCCACTATTATTTATAAATTATCTCCTCAAATAATATTCTCTTTAACATTTAATATTTGGTCATGACTATTTTTTCCTTAATAGTATTTACTACTAAGTTGTCTTTAATTCTATCATGGCTTCCATATTTCTATTTCATATGCACTCGAGAGGACTTTTTAAATAATTTAATTTTTTCTAAATATATGAAACATGAATAAATAAAATCTTTCTAATTCACATGCAAAGGGGAACTAGAAAAAAATTAAAGTGCTTGAAGAGAAGATGTCCAGGAAGTTTAAGGTTGGAGCCCAGATTTTCCATGCAAATTAACCTTACCATGAGTTCGACTCTTCTGCTTCATTTTGTGGAATGATAATAGCACATTGTATTACATAAGAATCAAACATTATTCATTCTATAAAAATATTTCTGAAATATGAAGTTCTGGGTGTCCTTATGACAAAGTGTGCTATTTGCTCGAGACAGGCAGGTTAACACAGTGCGGCACATCCTGAAAGAAGCGTGCTCACACACAAACTCAGACACTTCAGAAAGCCCTCCTGTGCCTTACATCTACATTTGTTTTCACTTTGCCAGTTTTGTTATTAGCTAGTACACTTAATTTCTGCTAGCTGTGCTCCTGCCAGCAGCCACCTTACATTTCAGAATCTGCAGAACTTTTTTGGCACCTTCCCCACATTTTCTATCAAAAAATATGCCTGTGCTCTTCATCATGCAATCCATAATTATCTGAAAACCAGCAGCCTGCTGTTGATGCTAGCAAAGAAAATGAGGACAGAGTAGTGATCTCTCCACACGCATGCCTGGACACTTCAGAGACGTCTGATAGAACTGCCAGTGACAGTCTTAACACGGTTGCTCTTTTTCACATTGATGGCTTAAGCTTTTATGTTTTTTTTTTTTTTAATTCTCCCTGAAAGAATCAGCTGCTCGTTAATACATATATTAAAACTACATAGTATTTGATTCTGTTTGAAAGTATAATACAAATTATTTCATACATTGTAAGCCAACTCTTTTAGATGGAATGAAATAATATTGCCCTTTAGTGGGCATATATGTGTATCTGCTTTGAAAATAAATGAGAATTTAGCAATTATACATTTTTCCCATATCCAGATGGATTTCTGGTCATGTAGAGTGATATATATTCATCACCTAGAAAATCATGCTTGAAAAAACTGTTCCAGTATCATAAGATCACTTGAGTTTTACTACTCAACCTATTTTCTAACTAAATTAGCAAGTTGGGGAAAAAGAAAGAAGATTGTTATCTTTTTTAATTGAGAATCATAACTTAAGATAAATTAGCAAGTAGAGGAAAAATAAAGAAGATTTTTTAAAATTGAGGGTCATAAAAGAGAACCATATATTGTACTTTGGCTAAGCAGATCATCATCCTTATATTTTATTTCTTTTTGTGTATGCTAAAATGGCTAAACCTCTTTTATTTTAATGTTACTATTTTTTCACTTTTTCATGTCACCACAATGATTTTAATATTTTATTTCATATTTAAATATTTGGATTTTTGAGTTCTCTGAAAAACTTATTTAATTTTATGGGAATAGTTTCAGATATATAGTTGCATATTCTTTTTATATTACAGAGGTCATATTGATCTGTGTGTGTGTGTGTGTGTGTGTGTGTGTGTGTGTGTGTGTGTTTAAGTAATCTTATGGCCTTTATTTCTTACCCTCTATAAAGTTTTGTGTTTTAAGAACAATAGTAGCCAAAAATAATTAGGTATTAAAACTGGTAATACCATTTTCCCCCAGCATTCATAACGATTTAAAATTTACACATGAAAGGTCCCAGAAGGACCAATTATTGGATCCATAAAAGGTATGCAAGATTGTAAAATTCTATCTCTCTAACACTTCTAACACTGTTTCTAAAACAAAGTGGTTTATTTGAGATGTGTTTCTCTGAGACCATTGAGACCATGGGGAGGCCATGAAAAAAGAGAAAATGGCCTTCATTTTACATATGAACTCATCCTACAAAAGTAACCTGATGCATATATTGTATCAACAGGTAGTAATTGGTCTCAGCCAACATGAGGTTTATGACCTCTGGAAAAAAAAAACCAAATTAAGAATACTGATCAAGAGACATCTCATAAATCTAACAAGCTTGTTTTGTATTTTCCTCCAGAAAGTTTTCTTTTACACTCATATTCATTTTAAAGCTTATATACCAAATTATATAAAGTACATTCATGATTGTTATTTTTTCAATACTTATAGAAAATATTTTAAAATATAAACTATTAATTGTATGGAGAGATATGAATATCAAAAATAAGTGTTTATTAGATTAGTTCAAATCACATCAAATTTTATTGGATACAAACCTGGACTTTGCCATCTATATATGTGATTTTTTTTTTTTTTTTTTTAGTGTTACTGGGGTTCCTGGAAGCCCTTCTACCTCCGGGCTACACTCCCAGACCTATTTTATATTTTTGAACCAGGGTCTCTTAAACCAGCGCGGGTGGCTGGCTTCGAACCTGCACGATCCTCCTGTCTCCGCCTCCCAAGCGCGGGGATTACAAGCGTGCACCACCACGCCCGGCTTATATATGTGATTATTTACATAAGTGTGCAAGTGAGTACAGTTAAGAGAAAACCCCCTTTATATCATTTCATCCCTATTGAGAACTATAATTCCATATGATTGTGAAAATGTTAAATTACATCATAATTTTCAAAACATGGTATGTCATCCTATGACAATCTTAAATAAACATAACTGCTCTGGACCTTATATAGTTTGTTTCTTTGTAAAAAAAAAAAAAGACTCAAAATCCCCAAATCTCTTAGCCTCTCAAAAACACACTTAAAAACCATATTTGTGTTGCAATTTAAATGGACTAGTTAAAAGAATATTCAACCATTTGGAACTGAAATATTCATGAGCTACTCAGAGAACAATGAAACTAAATATCTTCAGATGTCCTGGAGGAACAAGAGTCAAGGAAACACAAGAATAATGAGAAACCATTCTATTTAAAACTTTTTCTTTTTCATCCTTTTTTTCCCCATTAGATGATAATATACAATTTCATCTTGCTCCATTATGAATAGGATGTGACAAGCTCACTAGTCTAGGCTAAAATTCATCTTAAAGCTTTTGACATGGTTTAATTCTACACTTTGGACATACTGGGATTTTAACTTGGCCTTAAAGAATTTAATAACATAGAGTTATATACAGAATATTTTTTTAGGAAAACATAGTAGAATAACTAATGGCATATCTTTGAATACAATATAAAATTTAAAAATAACATAAATTCTACTAAGACAACATCTTAATAGCATGCCAAGATTTTTTGCAATTATAATTCACATAATCTCTACAAACATCCTTCTGCAAATAATAATTACTCTTTATTTGCATTATTCCTATATACATGTTCCTACTTCTGGTTTTAATTCAGCCATGTAGTTTTAAAAAGTACCTGTTGTAAGTAACAGACATAAGTGAAAAGTTTTAAAAGGAACATTTGATGATTGAAGAAATCTAATCAAGTAATAATTATCAATCAAACATGATTTTAAGTGCGAATTGGTCTACCTGAGAGCTGGTGTCTTTCATATCCTCTGTGACATTTAGACACATATATGCATACAAACTTTAAAAATTATTTTATTGTTAGAATTAATTTTATGAGTCTTCATTTTTCACACCCACGTCTTTTCACATCTATCTTTCTTCCTTTGATCGCTTTGTTAGTCAATTTTACTACTGTATCCAAGTTCTACAGGTCAACAAATTACAGGTAGCTGTGTGCTTCTTATATCTTCACTCTTTTCCTTGATACACCGTCTTCGACCGCTGTCAAACTGTAACAGTCACCATCATGAAGCATAAAAAGCCAAATAATCTCCAATTACCACTCCCCCCACCAAATATGCAATGCACTCTTTCACAGAAGACACAAAGTGCTTAACTCTGTATCTACATTTTATGTAATTACATCTTTGTATTTATGTCTCATATCTGTAAATTAGAATAGATTGCAATGCATCAAGAAACACTTCCAGGACATTTTTATACAGGTCTTTGATTACTTTGTATTTATTATCTTCTCGCGTGTATAATTGTACAGAAAATTTCCATAATTGTACAGAAAATTTCCATGAAAGAGAGAGTATCTTCCTCTTGAAGAGAGGACAGATTTATTTTATTTTTGTCCAGGATAAGTAAAGAAAATACTTGTAGCAAAGGAAAGACTTGTTTATTGGCAGCCTACTTTACAAAAGGTACGTCTCTCTCTCCCTCAGCCCCTACCACAGGGTGAGCACAAAGAAAGCACTGAGCACACATTTGCTGAATGCAATTCATAAGGCAACACAGTAGTTCTATCTTGCTCCCACATAAAACAGCATTTGATTTTCCATAATAAAATTAACTTGTCTCTTCATTTATCTATGCATAATGGTAGATGATCTAGATTTTTATTTCTAAAATTATACCAATGATGATCAACACTATTTTTGTCTTCTTCTAAGTGTTCTTCCCTAATACATAAACAACAGGTTTTACTTCTCCAAAAGTAGACATTGAAAAAAATCAAAGATACAACATTCATATGATTACATTCCAATAACAATAATGTATATACTGCATAGATTAATGTATATGTATATACCATTATATAAAAATATTAGCATACATAAATATATCTAAATATACGGCAAATACAAACATATATACATACATGTATACATATATACAAATATACATATATATATAATATGCATATATGTAAATATATATCAAAATAGGTAAAGGATATCGCTGTTTGTTTGCAATGCCCTATGAGCTATCATTAAATGCCTAAATGCAAATTAAAATATTGTATCAAAAATCTAGAATTTTTAATATATCATGAATAATCAGGACCATTAAAAAAAGAAAAGAAAATTCAAGGGAAGTGGCGAACTTTCATTGCAAATAAAGTGAGAAGTTAGTTCAGCAGATGTACAGTGTTTGGTTTGTTCTCTTTCTTATCAATAAGGATCCATTAAGACTTAGGTAAATTGTCAATATATTTTAATTTGGAAACATCATGAAGACCTCCACTAATTAAGCCACTAATACCACTTAGGTCTTGTATCATTTTTAGTTACCATGCTCACCAGCCTACAGTGTTTTAAAAACAACCAGGATTCCTAATACTCTGATAGCTTATCAACCTTATGAAATTAGAGAACCCCATTTTAATGGTAGATTCTTACAGACTATGAAAGATGCATACAGCAAAAATTTCCAAAGAAAATTAGCATTAATCTTACAAATAAATTTTTCTATGCCTTAATAGAAGTTGTAATACCTGACTAATTATTAGGGACAGAGATTGACAATATGGAAGAGAGTGAATGAATCAGATAGGGAAAATCTATTTTACATTTTTCATCTTTTTAACTTTGGATTTTCATTTCTCATATTTTTAAAAAGCTGGTATGCTGGTATTCAAATTTTATTTAGCACAGACCAATGTAAAAAATGAGCCAATAAACTATGAAAACTATTAGAGTCAGTCCCAAATATGTGAGTTAAATATTAAGCCTAGCCTGGTTCAAAATATAAAAAACGATCCAAATAATTCAATACATAAACAGATCCAAGGATAAAAACTACATGATCTGTCAGTAGATGCTGAAAAAAGCATTTGAAAAAATCCAACACACGTTTATGCTGTTGAGAATTAGAATAGAAGAAAGATAACTCAGCCTCAAAAAGGCCATATATAATAGGCCTACAGCCAGCCTCGAATCGAATGGGGGAAAACTCCAAAAGTTTCTCTCAAATCAGGAACAAGTCAAGGATGTCCAGTGTCACCACTCCTTTTCAATATAGTACTTAAGTCTCTAGCCAGAGCAATAAAGCAAAAGAGGGAAATGAAGGGAAGTATAAATAGAAAAAGAAAAGTGAATCTATCTCTATTTTTAGACTAGGTTATATTATATTTGGAAGACTGGAGAAATTCAACTAAAAGACTGTTAGAACTGATCAACAAACTGAGCAAAGTGTCTGAATACAAAAGCAATGTAAAATAAATCAGAATATTTTCTGTATGTAAAAAATTAATCAACTGAAAAAAATTCAGAAGACATTTCACTCACAATATCCTCCAAAAAATAAAACACTTAGGAATAAGCCTAACCAATGAGGTAAACATATCTACAAAAAGATTATAAAATATTGAAAAATAATTGAAGGTCTTGAAGGTGAAAGGAGCCCCCATGCTCTTTAATAGGCAGAATAAATATCATCGATATTATTTTTCTTCCAGAACTGATGTAAGAATTAGTTGCAATTCCAATTAAAATACCAAGGACATTCTTCACAGATATAGAAAAATTGGTTTTTAAATTTACTTGGAGCAACAAAATACCCAGAATACACAAAATACTTCCTAACAACGAGAACCATGCAGAAGGGATCACAAACTATACTACAGAGTCATAGTCGTATTATAGTCATAATAAAAGCAGCATAATATTGGCAAAACATCAGAAATACAGGAAAATGAAGCAAAATAGATGACTCAGAAACAAATTCACACACTTACAGCCAATTGACTTTTGACAAAGAGATCAAAAACATACACTGAAAAAAGGCTTCTTCAATAAATGTTTTTGACAAAACTGTTATTCATATGCAGAAAAATAGAAATAAACTCCACTTTCTCATCCTGCATAAGATTCAATTCAAGATAAATGAAAGACCTGGAAATTAGACTAGAGACCTTGCAGCTTCTTAAAAAGGGTATAGAACCAACACTTTAACATGTAGGATAAGTAAAAACTACCTCAACCAGACCCCAAAAGAACAATATTAAATTAAAATAAGGACCAATACATAGAATTTCATTAAAATGAATATTTTGTACAGCAAAGAAAACTATAAAGGATGTCAACAGAGAGCCAACAGAATGGGAGAATATTTTTGTAAGATATTCCTCTGAGAGAAGACTAGTATTGAAAATATACAGAATCTCAAGAAACTCACCACCAAATATAATAGTAATAATAATAAAATAATAATAATAACCCAATAAAATGGACAAGTACATTAAATAGATACTTTACCAAAGAGGAAATACAAATGGCCAATATATGTATTAAGATGTTCAATATAATTAGTGATCAGAGAGATTCAGATTAAAACTACCCAGAAATTTCACATAACCCCAATTAGAATGAAAATCATTAAAAACACAATAACAAATACTAGTGAGAATGTGGAGAAGTGGAGACTCTGATACATTTTTTGCCCCATTTCCTCCCCCTCCCTTCTTCTCATGTTTTGCTTAATGATTGACATTGATATATTTGTTTAAGTACATCAAGTGCAGTAGAGAATTTTCTCCCCCCATCCCTTCAGTTAGGTCACCTTATTTGTGCATCTATAGTATCTCCTTCTTTGTCTAGAGTTCCTCCTATGACCCATTTTCTCCCAAGCTGTCCTATATTGTTGATGGGATTGTAAAGTAATGCAATCACTTAGGAAAACAATGTGAAGAATTCTTAGAAGAATGAGAATGAACCTGAATATCTACTCAAAATAATAAAAACTAAATTAACAGAGTAATGAATGCATATTTATGTTTATAAATTTACCATTCACATTTACCAAAGTATGGAACCAGCTTGAATATACATCAAGAGATTAATGATTCACAAAATTATGGGATATGGGCACAATGGAATTTTACACAACCATAGAAGAAGCGCAAAATCATATCATTTTTAGGAAAATAAACTTGAGAACATTATGCTGAGTGAGATTAATCAGTCACAAATTAGTGAAAAGTCTGCTGTTTTTCCTAATATGCGGAAGGTAGGGAGAAATTGGGATACAGGAGGGATTTCATACAGAGGAGGAGAAACCTGAAATTAGTGAAGATGGTGATGACCTGAGAGAGATGTGAGAGGCAAAGAGAGAAACACCTGAATGGCCCTGATGTACATAAACAAGTTTATTTGTTATAGCACTAAGCATGTGGAGTAACAGAGGAAAAGTAAATAGCATAAGAACTGGGAGAAGGCTAAATGAGTGCTGTGTACATGTATGCTCTATTATCCTCAACTTCATCAAGATGCATGATCTATATATCCTTGGTACCTATGCCCATAGTGATCCATTGGGCTTGATATTTCATCTTGTGTGATCACAGGCTTATTTCCATTTATTTCTCCTCAGGGTCCTATATGTATAAACTGTCTCTTCTCTATTCAAATATTTTTCTCATTACCCTATAATAGAACACTATCTACTCTATTCTTAGATTTGGATTCATAAAAGTAGGTATGGTTAAATTCTGATTAAAATAAGTATGGAAATAAAGGCTGGTGTCTGAATTAAGGTCAGTAAAGAGTTTTTAAGCAAGGGAACTCTCATTTTTCTTAGATAGAGAATGATGCCTATTTATGATGAGAAAGTACACTCCATAGACATTGGCATTTTAAGTACCTTGATCTTATCTGAATCCATCCAAATGCCCCTTTTCAATTTTTCAGGTGCCACTCTTTCCCTATCAATAAAAAAAATCCCTCTAGAGACATGCCAAGGCTATAAGTTCAACTTGAATTGTAATTCTGCAATCTGAAAAATCTAATTTGTGTCAAAGCAGGACACATCAGGCCTTGGGATAAAAATGATAAAAACAATATAGCAGATCTGAAAACTCTGTTTCTGGACACTCTTAGAGCTTCAGATATAAAGGCCTGGATGTGATATTTTTTACTAAGCCTTCATATGTGTGGTACAAACAAATGGTCCTCTTAATACTCCAATCTAGCACTCATCAACATCATATTCTTGCTGTGTATAATTGAGAAATTACATTTCTATTAAAAGAGAAGAAATTTTATTCTACCCTTCGATTGTAGATTTTTACTCATGATCTCCATTGAAGTCTATATATTTTACAAAAATGATTTATATTTATATATAAAATAATTAAAATAATAAAATAAATACTACACTGACTATAATTAATTTTAGAAAGTTATTTACAACTGAGATATCTTATCATCTTCATTTTTAAAATAGGTATGTATTTGTTATCTATTTCATATTGAGTCTGTGAGAATTGAGTTAAGATGTAAAACATAGTTATGACATTGAGTAGTATGTAAGAAGTTCTCAATAATGCTAGTTCTATAATTATTAGGTGACAGAGGTAGAAATCACATAGTGAGTTGTGCCTATTGTTTGTATAACTTAAATTTTTTTTCTAAATAGAAAAATCTCTGTTACTTGCATAGAAGAATCTCAGTAGCAAATTGCTACCCTGAAGCTGTTTGGCAATTTCTCTAAGCAGATCGGCTAGTTCTGAAAATCTGAAGAAACTTATGAATCATTTCCCCTAAATTTGAAATATAATAGACCTGTCAAACTGGACTGGAAAAGTTTACATTTTTTTTTCAGAAGTCACAACTTTTTTTCAAGCAATAAGTTTACTAGAAACAAATTTTTCACAAATTTATTCAAACTAAACATGTGAGTTTCCTAGAGAAAAGAAAGGAAGAGATAGTATATGACAAAGATACAGAATAAAACCTAAAGAGAAGCAGATAATCCTTCCCAGATTAACTTCATTGTAAAGTTTTAGAATACAGTTCATAAATGATATGTTTATTTTTATGTTAGAATACTACTCATTTTTATTTTGTGTGAAATAGAAGATATTTTATATTTTGATAAAGCAGGTCTTATGGTTTGGCTATCCAAACAATTTAAGTTTAAAATATTATTCATTATCAGAAATGTTCATGTAACTTTAAGAATGGTTTCCATATTGGTTTATGACAAATATTAAGACTAATATGAATGAAATATGAGAAAGTGGAAACTGATCAAAGTCCATCTTCCAGACAGATCCAGATGCCAAACAAAGTTTTGATCTATCCACCAGCAACTTTAAGTACTATCCAAATTCCAGCATAACTTCAACTCCTCTTTACTTTCAGATGAAAATTCACATAATTTACTGTATCTCTTCCAAAATATCCATCACATAATAACACCACCACCCAAAGGTAAATGAGTGATGAACAAAGTCTTCTTTATCATTACTGTAATTTGCCACAATGCTATTTTATAAAACTTTCCTTATATCAGACACTTTCCATTATAATTTATTTCTTACTCTAAGAGCAATTTAGCACATCATCTTTAAATCATGATTTTTAGAAAATGCTATTTTTTTAATTCATCCAACTCACTTGATTTTAAAACATCATCATTAAAAAGGTATCAATTTGAACCTCACTATGATGTATAATTTAAATACATTAATAAAAGTATAAAAATACTGTTCATAAAAAATCCTAGCCGGGCGTGGTGGCACACGCTTGTGATACCCATACTTGGGGGGCGGAGACAGGAGGATTGTGCAGGTTTAAAGCCAGCCTCACTGGCTTAAGAGATCCTGTTTCCAAACAACATATAAAATAGATCTGGGAGTGTACCCTGGAGGTAGAAGGGTTCCATCCCCAGTACCACAAAAAAAAAAAAAAAAAAAATCCCAGAATGTGCACAAGATATTTGGTCAAATGATGGTCAAAAACATTGCAAACTTGTTCAGAATTGAATTGTCAAATTTGATGATTAAAAAAACTCCAGAAAATGTAATAAAAACCTGATTAATAATATTGAAAATAAGTAAAATAAAAAGTTCTTAAGAAATCTAAAATTGACAAGCATCTGTGTAAACTAACAACATTAAGAGGCAGAAAAAATTACAACTTAAAAAAGATATAGTTGATGATTCCACAAATGTTAAAAGGTTAATGTAGAGATGTGTTTGACAATGATATGCCAAATAGTTCTATAATCTTGATGAAAAATATAGGTTGCTTAGTAGACACAAATTATACATAATGACAAAAGAATAAGTAGAAAATCTGAATCGCCACACAGTTATCAGAAAATATCTGTGATTAAAATATCTTTCTACAAAGAAAATTTACTCCTATATGTACTCAGTGTTTCCCTATCAAAATTTAATTTCAGCCGGGCGTGGTAGCGCACCCTTGTAATCCCCGTGCTTGGGAGGCGGAGACAAGAGGACCGCACAGGTTCGAGGCCAGCCACGCTGGCTTAAGAGACCCTGTTTCCAAATAAAAATATTTAAAAAAATATATCTGGGAGTGTAGCCCAGAGGTAGACGGGCTTCCAGGAACCCCAGTACCACCAAAAAAATATTTAATTTCATATAAGCTTTTTCAGAATTTAGAATGGAAGCAGACATTTATCGATATATTTTGTGAAACCAAAATTATGCTAATTCTAAAACTAGACAAAAACTTTTCAAAGTAAAAGCAACTACAGACTAATTCCCCTCATGAACACAAACACAATTAGGTAATACAAATATAATATTTATATATCAACATATATAAGTACTTCTATCAACCTGCTATCTTCTTACACATCTCCCTATTTGCTGTTAAATCATGATTTTTTTACATTTTTTATTTATTTTTTAAATTTTTTAATTTACTTTTTTAAATTTTTATATGAAACATATTGAAAATGGGATACATTCAGACTATGGTTGGTACCCTTCTCCCCAGTCCCCCCCCCCGAATAAACCTGTGCTTTATAAAATCAAAAATCAATTGGCTGTGTGTAGAATTGTTTCTAAGTCTTATATTCATTTCCATTGATCAACGTTTTTTATGTCAATATCATGCTGTTTTTATAACTATGTCTCTGTAGTAGTTTAAAGTCAGGTACTGTGATGTTTCCTATTGCTGTGAACTATTTTGGCTATTTTTGATTTTTTATTCAGTATAAATTTGAGAATTGAAAAAGAAAATCTCAGGGAAAATGTATCAATAAATATCACGGATAAACTTAGATGCAAAGCTTCTAATCAAAATTCTAGCAACACCCATTCAAAACCACATTAACTAAAGTTTGCACTCCCACCAACAGTGTAAAAGAGTTTTTCTTTCTCCACATCCTCACCAGCATTTGTTGTTATTTGATTTCTTTAGGCTTGCCAGCTGAATAGTGTTAGATGGAATCTCAACGTAGCTTTGATTTGCATCTCTCTAATGGCTAATGATGTTGAACATCTTTTCATCTATCTATCTATTGGCATTTGTATCTCTTCTTTTGTGAAGTGTCTATTCAGTTCAGTTGCCCATTTTTGATTGTTATATTTTCTTTTTTTTGCTAGTGTAGACTTTTTTGAGCTGTTAAGGAGATCAGTGTGGAGATTCCTTAGAAAACGTGGAATAGATCCACCATATGACACAGCTATACCACTCCTGGGTCCCTTTCTAAAGGTGATGAAATCAGAGAACTACAGTAACATATGCATACCCATGATCATAGCAGCACAATTTGTAATAGCCAAAATATAGAACCAACCTAGGTCTCCATCAACAGATGAATGGATTGCAAAATTATGGAAACAAACACAGTGGAATTTGATTCAGCTATCAAGAACAAAATCATGTCATTCGCAAGAAGATGTAAATTCCTGGAGAACATTGTGTTAAGTGAGATCAGCCAAGCACAGAAAGAGAAGGGACTATGGTTTCTTTAATATGCCCAAACTAGGGAGTATTGGGGATACCAGAGGGACTCCAGATAATCAAGGGAAAACCTCAGCAAAGCTAGAATGGAAGGGTAGGAGAGGAAGAAGGCTGAGGTTGATTAATGGAGGAGCTACATCTGAATATGTGTAAAAGTATGGATATAGCATGGTCAGCCTGGACACTCACTGTTTGGAGGGGGGGATAAGGAGAAGTGGTGAGGGGAGAGGGCACCAAGCACAGTCTGAATGTATGCCACTTTCATATGTTCCACATTAAAAAAATTAAATAACACATCAAGAAAATTGTAAACCATGACCAAGTTGATTTCATTCCAGTAAGGCTTCCCTGAATGAAGGCTCAACATATAAAAAAACTATACATATAATTCACCATATAAGTAGCACTAAGATAAAAGTAATTGACAAAATCCAAAACCAATTCATACTAAGAACACTGCAGAAAATCAGAATAGAAGAAACTTACCTCAAAATCATAAAGGCAATATACAATAATCCAAAACTAACATCATATTGAGTGGAGAAAAACTGTGAGAATATCTTTTAAAATCAGGAACAAGACAAGAATGCCCACTATCAACACTTCTGTTCCATATATTACTTGAAATTCTAGCCACAGCAATAAGGCAAGAGAAAAAAGTCAAATAAATACAAATATTTAAAAAGTATATTTATTTTTAGTATATAGTTATTGCAAATAATCATAGATTTATATATATATATATATATTTTTTTTTCAAATGACATGATTCTATATTTGGAAGCCCCCCTCCAAAATATTTTAACCAGAAGACTTATATAGTTGTTTTAGTAATTCAGAAATGTGTCTGGACACAAAATCCATCTTTTTTATTCCAATCATAATTATACGAAGAAAACTTTCAGAAAATAATTTCAATTGCAATAATCTCAAAACAATGAAATCCCTAGGAATATATTTGACCAAGGAGGTAAAAGACCTCTACAATAAAAACTGTAAAACACTAAAGGAAGAAATTCAGTTCAAAATGCATATAAATGCATTTATTACAAATTCAACCACATATGTTATATTATCAACTTTATATCACCTATTAAAGACCCTCTTTCTAAAAATAATTAATTAATGAATACTTGCTGATTTTCAGTCACAAATTGCTCCAGTATAAATAGAACACCATTTTGCATGAAGTTATCAGAACTGAATGATTGTAATAAAAGCATTCTCTAATAAAAGAATCCCCATATTATTTTGAAAACATGTCACAATATTTAATGTTTAAATTTATAATGAATAATAAAATGTTTAATAAATAATTTATATGCAAACAATCCATGTTACAGTAACATCAAATTATATAATGACAATTACTAAACAGTTATAAATTTGCCATTAAAAATTCACACAGATATATATTTAAGTATTGCTTCTGAGAACTAGAATTCCTAATGACACCATCATTTGGCATGTCAGCAATCTAACTAATTTTATGCAAAAAATGTTAGTGACAAAATATCAATGGGTTCTTTACTCTCCAAACTTTGAAACTTTAAGTTAGGACCTATAAGGAATTTATTTAGAGTAACTTTTTCATCAGAAACAAAATGTGCCTAATGAAAAAAAAAAAACTTTCTACCTTAAACAAGTCTTAACAACACCTTGGCAACACTGTAAACTTCTAGCATATGGCTAATTCACATGAAGAGAATCTTGGCAGAACATTTTTAAATATCTAAGCCTCAAAGATGATGTGAAGGCAAACAACCTGGCCCATGAGGTGATGAAAACCATTGTAGACAACCATGATTGATAGCCCACAACACATCCTTTTGTCAGATTTCTCCCAGTAAAAACACAGTGCAAATTAAACTATTTTTGTCATTTTGAATATTTTAATAACTATTTCCTCGGGTATAATTATTAGTGAATTATATTAGCATATATCTTTGGGCTGACTATTATAAAAATAAAGTTAGTGCACACTCCCAGAATGTAAATTATCATGATTTAATCTTTTTTTTTGTTTCTGTATTCAGCAGCTTATATGAAAACATACAAGACAATGTAAATGCTGGCAAAACATATAAAATATTCATAAAGGTATTGACAAGTGTATATATTTTAGTTGAAAATGTTATCTAAATAATCATTGAAAATTATTAGTTGTTATTTTTTAATTAATTTCTGATGCTTTATATGATACAGTAGCTTAATTTCACTCCACTGCAAGCATCTAAATTGCTTTAATTTTATGTTTACCCATAGGGTTTAATATGTCAGGTTTTTCAGTTATATTTGCAAAGCTGTATTTGTTTCAGTTTTGTAATCCCCAAAATACTTTACAGAAATAACTATTCTAATATAGTAATGTTTATAACATGTTCAATTTTTATTTTCACAAACAATTCAATCAGATCTGAAACTCTGCCTAGTTTTTAATATCAAATATGTATATATTCTGAACATAAAAAGACCAATAATAACCTTCAAGAATAAATCTAAATCCAGCCATAGTGGTGCAAGCTTGTGATCCCAGCATTCTGGAGGCAGAAACCAGAGAACTGTGATTTGTGGACAGCCTCACCTACTTAGCGAGGCCCTTCACAGCTCTGTAAAACCCTGTTTCAAAAATAAATAATAAAAATATTTAGGGCCAGGGATATCTCTCAGAGGTAGAATGCCCTTGGTTTCCATCCCCATTACTGCAAAAAAAATAATAATAATAATAAATCTATTCTTCCATCTGTACAATATAAAATGACCATATGTTTTGCCAATATAAATGACTATACTATAACTTCTTTACCAGATATGTTTTAATAGAATATAAAAATATTAATCAGTTTTATATACCTTGAATTCTAGTAAAATAGTAGTACAAACAGGTATGTGAATAGGTCTTGCTAGAAAAAAATCTAGCAATCTAGCAAGACCTGCATAATTCTGGGTAAGACAGATACTCAAATAAAGAAAATTAAATGAGATGTACATATTTTCTTTCAGGTAACATTTCTAGAGGTGAGCAATGAAAGAAATTAAAGAAGCTGTGTTTTCCTCTGTATATCGCTTCCCTCTCTAATTCATAAAAAGTTTTTCTGTTGTCATTATTTTCAGTTTTAGAGGGTCCACAGAATACCAAGTGTAGCAAGAATAATATGCAAATATTTAGCTATTATTCATGCTTAGAAAGAACTGATTCAACAATTTCATTAGTACACAATATATAAAATGGCTTTAAAACTAAGACCGAAGTGAATAAAACCCGCTACATTGAAAAAATTAAGTAATATACACAAAACAATAAATTAGATTTTATGTTTCTATGATGAGGTAGATAAAAATATTTGCAGTCATTTGAGAGAAAGCAACACAGACAGAGTTTCAGTGAGATTCTCAATCATTTTGAGATTTTTACAGATAGCAGTTTTTAGTTCATTGTAAAGAGAATTAAGCAAAAAGCAACAACTTCATCAATTACTGGAAACAGAGATTGGTGTTAGTGGGAGCCAAAGCCTCTAATCCTAGAGAGGCAAAAATCTATCCATATATGGGGGGAAAGTCCAAGAAACCCAGCAGAAAGCAGATACTGGCAAGCTGAGGATCTGATCAGATATTTTTACTACTATACTATGTAGATGAGGCAGTAAATATACGCCAAGATCTGCCAAAATATAGATCTTTCTGTGAATAATCCAGCTTTTTTTAAATAAAAAGTCAGTATTTCTACATCGTTTATGAAAGGGCCACACCTTTAGAATAAAACAGACAATAATATATACCAGCCTGACACAATCTAATGCAGTGTCAGACTAATTCACATTTAATTTATTCTTTCCCAAACCAGAAAAACTTAATTCTGTATGATGTACGACAATATTACCTCAGACCCAATACATTGTTTCATACTGTATATGCAGCATTGAATTAAAAGTCATAAGTCATGTTAAAAATACATGTCCAAATTTAAATGTAAAATAAGATTATATAAAAAACAAAACATCGTATTGTTGATGCAGATATTAGCATAATCAGAAAGACACATTTTACAAAATGTATCTTTACAAATGTATATGTTGAAATTGTGTCAGGGGTTCCAAAGGAGGCAAAATCCAGCAAAGGACTGTGATACCAGGCCCCTTTTATTAAAGGTCTTTCACTTCTGATATTGTGTGGGGGTGAGGAATATTGGTCAGCAGAAAGGAAGTGACTGTATTTACGTAGCCGGGGTCTTGGAGTGGGGCTAGCAAGGTGGGAGAAGCCCAGTTCTCTTGTGACATCTGGAGTATGCCCCGTGACATCTGGTCCTCTTGCCACATCCGGAGTCTGCCCCGCCTTTCACTTCTAGCTTCTGCGGTTCCACCTCCTGTCCCAGCTCTGTGGGTCTAAGAAGGGAGGGGCAGGGACCAGACCTATCAAGATGATCATAGTGGAAGCCTATATGAGTACAGAAATGGTATGGCAAGGAAGAGAACCACAGGGTCTGTGAGTTTGGGAATCATCCCTGGGGAGGTGGGAAGGGCTAAAGTTAGACACAGCAGAAAAGCAAGGTGCTGTGTGCGTGTATGTCATTGTCCACATGCTTTATAGTAAGAAATGAGACTTAAATGCACAAATAAAGCAGATAAAAATGAAAATTAGTAAACTATCCTTAGGTCCACTCAAATGAACAGGGCCCAGGAACTAGGGTCAGCAGCTCACCTGGCCCCTAAAGGATCTTTGTCAATCGCCACAAGACCACTAGTAGTGGTATCTGTGGGGTGAAATAACCCAGCCTGTGCTGCTGGCTCAGAAGGCTATACACTTATGTCTGTTGGAGTCACAAGCAACAACTAGTTCTCACATGATCTTGGTTTACCAGATTAGCAGTTAGCATCTATCCCTAAAGCTAATTAATTGAGCCTCCAGACTCTTGCCTCAAAATGATACCATCTCTCCCTGCCAAAATTTGGCTCCTGAATGCAGGGAGGCCCATACCCACAAGGGTTCATGTGATCATAGCCATCAATGACATAGGGAAAACAAATAACAACAAAACCAGAATATCTAAGAAATATGAGGTAATATAAAATGACCAAACTCACATATAATAGACATTGAAGATCTAGAAGCACAAACTAAAGGCATTATAAATATTTTTAGAGATAAAATATCCAGTTGAGGGGAGAGCTCAGAGGTAGAATTCCCCTGAGTTCAATTCCCAGTACCTCAAAAAACAATAAAAATAAAAACTTATAACACTAAATACCCTCATAAGAAAAACAAAAGGTCACCAAATAAATACCTAATGATAAACTTCAAGGTCCTTGATAAAGAAAAAGAAAACTAATTCTAGACCAGTAGAAGGTAGGATATAATTTAAATCAGAGCAAAAATAAGTGAAATAAAAGAACAGAAACAAAACAAAAAAGATAAAAATATGGTTCTTTGAAATGTTACAAGATTAATGAACCCTTTGCCAACCTAACCAAAAGAAAAACAGAATTAAATCAAATTATGAAAATCATAAATGAAATATAAGAAACACCACAGTCAAGGGGGTGGAATCTAGAGGATCATCAGAAACTATTTTGAAATTGTATGCTTCAATAAATTAAAAAACAGAAAAAAGTTGACAAATTTCTAGACACTTACAACCTACCTAAATTGAATCAAGAAGATATAGAAAACCTAAACCAACCAATAATAAGCAAAGAGATATAAACAGCAATAAAGAGCCTGCTATAAAAGAAAAGCCCAGGTCCAAACATATTTCCAACTGAATTCTACAAAATCTTTACAGAAGAACTAAACCCAATACATCACAAGTTATTCCATGAAATCAAAAAGATTAAATTCTTTCAAACTCCTTCTATAAGGAAAGTCAGGATGTCTCAAGAAAAAAAAAAAAAAGGATACCAATATCCTAGATGAACATAGATGAAAAATTTCTAAAATAATTACTAGTGATATGCCTTCAAAACTATATTAAGAAAATTGTACAGCATGACTAAATTGACTTTATTCCAGGGATTCAGGGCTGGTTCAACATGAATAAATCAATAAATGTCATTTACCACCCGAAGGGGGAAGAAAAGGAAGTGGGGAATGGTTAATGAGTGATATGTTCTTGTATATCTGTACCATCTTGTACCCCATTAATATACATAAAAATAAAGAGACTAAAAACAAAAACCACATGATCATCTGACTAGATGCTAAAAAAGCATGGGACAAAATACAATACTGGTTCATGTTAGAAAAAAACACTGCAGAAAATCAGAATAGAAGGAATATATCCAAAGCCAACAACATGAGATGAAAAAATGCAGCAATTTTTTTTAAAATCGAGAACAAGACAAGGATGACTACTAACACAATTCCTTTTAAAATAATCCTAAATATTCTTGTAAAGTGATAAGGCAAGATAATTATATAAAAGAAATTCAAATAAGAAAAAAAAGAAATGAAATGACCTCTGTCAACAGATGATATGGTCCTCTATTTAGAAAACCCAAAAAATAACCCAACATAAAGACTTCAAGAGCTGATGAACAAATTCAGCAAAGCAGTGGGTTATAAAACCAATAAAAAAAATCAAAAATCAGTAGCCTTTCTATATTTTAACTATGAACCCACCGAAGAAAAAAATCCAGAAAACAATTTCATTGGCAATACTTTCAAAGACAATTAAATACCTAGGAATAAATCTAACCAACTATGTAAAATAACTAAGACAAAAGCTATAGCACACTGAATAAACATTGGAGATCTTGTAAAATAGAAAGATCTCCCATGCTCTTGGATAGGCAGAATAAATATTATCAAAATTACCATTCTACCAAAAGTGATCTACAGAGTCAATGCAATCCCTACAAAAATATCAGTGCTATTCTTCACAGACATGACTTTCATATGGAAACACAAAAAATGCAGAATACCCCAAGAAATTCTCAGCAATAAGAGCCATGTGGTAGACAGCGTACTTCCAGATTTCAAATTATACTACAAGACTATAATAATAAAAGAGCATGGTATTGGCACAAACACAGACACATAGACCAATGAAACTGAATAGAAGATACAGAAACAAATCCCCATTCTTATGCAAAGAATATAAAAAAACATACATTGAAGTAGAGATAGCTTTTTCCACAAATGGTGTTTAAAAAAATTGGTTATCCACTTGTAGAAAATGAAATTATATCACTACCTCTTACCCTGCACATGAGTTAACTCGAGGTGAATGAGAGACCTTGAAATTAGATTGGAGGGGGACAAAAATTCATACTTCAACAAATAAGCACAAGTAGACACTTCCTCAATAAGAATCCCAAAGCTCAGGAAATTAAAGCAAGAATTAATAAATGAGATAGCATTAAACTAAAAAGTGTCTGTTCATCAAAGAAACCATCAAGAATCTTGAGAGAAAGAGAGAGAGAGAGAGAGAGAGAGAGAGAGAGAGAGAGAGAGGGAGAGAGAGAGAGAGAGAGATAGACAAAGACGCTAGAGTATGGAAGATTGTTTTAACTATTTCTATGATAGATGACTAATATATAGAAGATACAAATACAAAATATTAAAAAATAAAAAATAGCCAACTAAACTAAATAAATATTTCACAACAAATAAATGCCAATGGCCAGTAAGTTCATAAAAAATAATGTTCAACATCATTAGCAATCAGGGAGATATAAATCAAAACTACACTGATATTCCATCTAACCCCAATCAAAATGACATCAAGAAGTCAAACAATAATAAATATGGATTAGGATGTGAGGATAGGAATTCTTCTACACTCTTGGTGGGAATGCAAAGTAATACAGCTGCTATGGAGGTCCATGTGGAGATTCCTTAGAAAACTGGGAATGGATCCACCATATGATCCAGCTGTACCATTACTGGATATTTTTCCAAAGGAACTAAAAATCAGATTATTATTATTGCAACATAAGCATATCCCTGTTTATCGCACCACAGTTCATCATAGCCAGATTACTGAACCAACCTAGATGTCTATCACCAGATAAATGGATTATAAAATTATATGACATATTAATTTTACTTAGCAATGAAGAAAAAAAATGTCATTTGCAGAAAAATGGGTGAACCTGGTAAACATTAGGCTAAGTGAGATTAGCCAGTAATAAAACGTGAAAGGTCATATGTTTTCTCTCATATATGGGAGTTAGGAAGTAATCCCTATGCCAGAAGAACTTAAGATAATGAAGTAGAAACGTTAGTGGATCAAGGGAGGCGGTCTAGGGGAAGGTGTGGGGTGAAGAGGATGAATCAGTGAAAGAAGCATTTCCATTGCCATGACATACATTTGTGAGAATATCAATGTCAATCTCAATTTCTATATGAGGAAGCAGGTAGTGGGGAGGAGCTGGGAAAGTACCAAGGGCTCTGTGCATGCCTGTCACCATCACTGTAAACTACATCATGATGCACGGTCATAATCCATCAACAAAAGTGAAACAAAGCATTAAAATTACAGAGGAAAAAATAATCTATCCATCTCTTTAGTTTTATTTCTATGTAGAAATGGATTCAGTGCCAATCAGAAAAGAGTTATCAATATCCAGTTCCTTGGGTCCTGAATCAGTTATTTTTATTCATCACCTGATTGGTTTTAAAGTCAAGTACTTTCCTCAAGACTATGTCACGTATGCTAAATCCCCTAAAAATATTTTAAAACAGTTTTCATAATTTTTACCTAAAATGTAAAATTTTGTTCAGGTAATTCTCATCAGGAACACAAGATGAAAATTAGGAAAGAGTCAGAATAAAAATAAAGAATGGCTCAGGCAGTGAGTCTGAATAGAGTCCATCAAATTAGTACATGCTCTACATCTAGTTCATATATTGCAATTTCACTGACCAGGGACATGAAGTAAAGGGTCTGTGTGTAATAAGCATACTGTGGCATTATCATGTCACTACATTTGAACTAAATAAAAATAATGTACTTTATACAGTAAATTAACAATGCGTAAGTTCGTCAGTAGAGAAAGTGAAGTCGATGTTTTCCATCTGTCGTTACCAGTCATTGTGCTTGCTAAATATCAAAGTTAGGAAAAGATATAAATGATGTATAAAAGTGGCAATGCATGCAATTTCAACTTAAAATGTGTACATAAAATCTTGTGACATAATCTGCATTTAAAATCATATTTGGGTTGTATAACACCTTGAGTGGTGAGTCTCTATTGCTTTATCAAATTCAAGTGTAATGAGAAGCCTCAAATATTTAGGAAATCCCTTTCTAGAGTTCAGTTTGTGCAGTACAAGTGCGTATAAACTTACATTTCTTTTGAAACATTGCTGGTATCATTTTTTTCCTAAGGAGAAATAATATTGAACTAGAGGTAGAACCGATAGAAGCAAGATTTTGAAGCATTCTGCTCGACTTTTGACCAGGTATGTAGCTATGAGCGGGTATTCCTAGCAAAAAGGCAAGCGCAACTATGCTGTGCTTTCCTTATTTTCATTTAATGGGTCACTGACTGCACTAACTATATGCTCACTGCAATGTGAACCGGATCTAAATTCCCGAGGTACACTAACATATAAAGAAAAAGGTTCTCAATCAATGTAAGTACCTTTGACTTGAGGTTTTCTGCTGATAAAGATATATGACTTCTCAGTCTTTTCTAATATAATTGTTTTATTTTTGTTTTGCGTCTGTATTTTTGGTAGCCAATATTATGAGACAAATGTTTTTCTTATGCCTATTTATTTATGTTTTCTAATTCGTGTTATGTCTTTCTTAAAACCCCAAAAGCAGTCAGAACAAGAACCTCTCCTCTGTTGATTTCTCTTGGGGAAAAATGCTTTTCTTTGAATTGGTTCTAGAAGGTCTTACTGCACAGTGAGTTTAGTTTGTGAATTACCGATTAATTCAAGACAGGGACTCTGTGGAGAACACATTGTTTTACCAAGCAGATCATAAAATGTGTGCTGAATTACTCTGATGATAATTACCCTCCACTGAATTCATCTTGGTGGTAAAAATAATAAAAATCTTGAATAGGTAGAATAATTACATATAACTGTTGTAATTAATAAATTAATTTTAGAAAATGATTCATGCCAGAAATGAATTATAATGATTGAAGTTTAAAATTTTTGTGCTAACACTTTCTACCCCCTTTTAATAAATTGTCTTTCAATTAGTAGTTAAGAGAATATTTTTCTGACCAAACTTTCTTTTTATCTTGCTTTTAACTCTAGAAGGTACCCCAAATTATTATCAAATCAGTAATTAGAATCTGTTTATTCTTACAGTCTATGAGACAGTTTATGTGACTAAAAAGTTACTTTCATTGAACAGTACAGTTGTGATCCCCTAGATCCATGTCAGAGCATGTGCTTACATTTCTATATACTATGTAGACGTTTGAATGAGTATCCACAAATGTAATTACTTATCAATAAGGCTTATAGAAGCTCTCTGAGGACTCTAGTGGCCATAACTCAACATTTCTTTTTATCCTAACTACCATCATAATTTGGTACATTGCAGTGAACTTCTCACTCAAAATTTAAAGAACATTTTTAATAATTTTTGACTAACTTGCATTCCACATTCATTTGTCAAAATTCCCTAAAATTAAACTGAGATCAGTTCCAGTTTGAGCAAAACAGCTGCTAGGAAGGCCAAGACAGAGAATAGGCTTTGCTCTGTGTAAAGGAATACAGTGTCTTGTCTGCCTCCACTATTAGCATCTCTGTGTTTCTATAAAATATATCAAAATGCATATTACATAGGTTCTCATTATATTATGATAAAAAACATTATCCTCCTAGTCTAATTACACATTTCCACAGTTAACATGCCATAGATAAGTACCAGCTCAGACACAATATAAAAAAGCTCATATTAAAAAAAAATTCTTGCACTGGCTTAGTGTAATATTAATCCAGCAAGTAGTGGTCCCATTATTTATTTTCAGAGAACATGCACTCATGTAGCCAAAGAAGAGTTTGAATTATCACCATAAATTTCTTCCTTTTCTCTCTTTTTTCTTTCCTTCTGTTTCTGTGGTTTTTTTTTTTCACTAGTCTTTTTTTTTTTTTCTAAAAATTTCAATCTCTGTGTTTTATTGTTTACCCTCAAAATACTACAAGTATATGTGTCAAAGAATAATTAATGCTGGAAGAAAAACACAAATATACTCAATACCATTTTATTCTTCATTTTAAAATAATACTCTTTCCCACCCCACTGACATCAGAAAATATACTTTAATGTACCTAATAATATTTTAATTAGACATAAACATTAAAATTAAGGTTAGGTAAAAAAGCTCTTAATGATGAAATTCAAATGAAAAACTAACAAGTATATAATTAATATAGCTCCATTTAACCTAAATTTACAGCTTTCATTCTCTCATATTCATTCTCAGAATGAATTAGTACTAAATTTCTTGGGTATTAAAGGGAAGTTGATAAAGTAAACTAATCTCTATCTGAGAAGATTTTAGTTAGTGTTCACCTACTTAACAATTAATTTCACGGCCGTCATGAATTAATTCTACCCTACTCTTCAAAGGCCAACAACTGCAATACAAACTCAGAGACCAACTACCTTCATCATAATTTATTTCTTTAAGAAATATGTTCAGTATTGTTGAGTTCAAGAGCATATTTTGTTTTGTTGAAAATAGTACTGACGCCTTAGCTTAAGTTTCTAGCATTTGTCTCTAGGGAGTGATTTTCTGAATTTCCAGATTCACACAGAAGCCAAGGCTGCCAGTGGCCAATCTACTCTGTGTCACCTTCCTCCATAACAAGTTCTAATAACTTGTGGATTTCCTTTGTGGAGATAAAAAAAAAATTTAGTATAGGCATTTTTTTAAGCCAGGCAAGGTGGCACATGCTTGCAATACCAGCATTTGGGAGGCTGAGACAGGAGGATCACAGTTCACAGACAGTCTCAGCTACTTAGTGGGGCATTTACAACTCAGTGAGACCCCATTCCAAAATAAAGAATAAAAA
Source organism: Muscardinus avellanarius (assembly GCF_963383645.1). Lineage (NCBI taxonomy): Eukaryota > Metazoa > Chordata > Mammalia > Rodentia > Gliridae > Muscardinus > Muscardinus avellanarius. The sequence continues at coordinate 7,223,820 of NC_137791.1, read as the reverse complement.
AAGGGTGTAGCTGGGAGGTAGAATGCCCATGTTCCATCCCCAGTACTGCAAAAAATTTTCTTTCTAAGATCACTAATCATGTTAAACATTTTATCATCTCAATTCTGATTTTATAACAACTATTGTAACCAAAGACTGTGAAAGTCAATACTTTCTTATGTTTTATTATTATTAGCATTATTATTATTATTACTATTATTATTATTAATTAGTGGTACTGGGGTTCCTGGAAGTCCGTCTACCTCCGGGCTACACTCCCAGACCTATTTTATATCTTTATTTGGAAACAGCGTCTCTTAAGCCAGCCCGGCTGGCTTCGAACCTGCAATCCTCCTGTCTCTGCCTCCCAAGTGCGGGGATTACAAGCGTGCGCCACCACTCCTGGCTTCTGCTTTATTTTTTAACATATTTTTAATATACCTTTTGCCTGTCCAAATCAAATAAGACAGCTTATTGTATTTTTGAGCCCCTCAAATTGATTGTCAGATTTTAAACATACTTTATGTAGGCAAATTTTGTCCAATAATATTTTTAAAAATAATTTATTGTAAACTTGATATTTGACAATTAAAAAGGCTACAAGATTCATTATGAAGCTCTTTTATTCTTTTTGACCTTTGTTGTTGTTGCTGTTGTTGCTGTGTGTGTGTGTGTGTGTGTGTGTGTTTGTGTGTGTGTGTGTGTGTGTATTATTGGGGATTGGATCCAAGGGTGTTCTTCCACTGAGTTACATCGTATCATTTTTATGTTTTTAATTTGAAACAGAGTCTGGATAAGTTATCATGGTCTGGCCTTGAATTTGTGATCCTTCTGCCTCAGCCTCCCAAGTAGCTGGTAGTTCTTATTTATGTAATTAACTGTTGAATTGATGGAGACTAAGACTCCTAGGATGGCCTTGGGTGCCAAAATGTGGTCCCCCTCTGTCTGAGGTCTCCTCCTCAGACTGGGGAGCCTGCCTTTTTCTTGCAGAGGAGGCAGGACTTCAAAGGAGAGAGAAGGAAGCATAGAAGCCCCTGAGGTCTAGGTTCAGAATTGGTTTATCATGTCCACTACATTTTATTGGCCAGAGCAGCCCAAATTCCAGAGTAGAGAAATAGACTTTGCCTCCTGGAAGAAGATGCGAACTCACAAAGAAAACTGCATGGATTGAGGAGGTGATGGAGAATTTGGAACATTAGTCTAATTAGTTTTTGTTGGTTTGTTTGTTTTATTTTGGGTGGTACTGGGGTTCCTGGAATCCCTTCTACCTCCGGGCTACACTCCCAGGCCTATTTTATACGTTTTATTTGGAAACAGGGTCCACTGTCTCCTGTCTCCGCCTCCCAAGCGCGGGGATTACAAGCATCCGCCATCACACCCAGCCTTATTGCAGGGTTTAAATTTGGAGTGACTTTTGTGGTGAGGCAGGACCTTTTTAGCCCTTTGGCCTAAGTCTTTTGACTGACTGAGCTTTATAAGTCACACATTGAATGATTTCCCAAAAAAATAATTCTCAAAGAAAATAAAGCAGTATCTTATTTCCCATTAATTTTCTCTTTCTGAATTGTATCTGAATTGTATCTTCCTAAGGAGTTCTACAAGGACCTGGTTTTGGTCAGGGAAGATAAGTTTCTTTGCCACAGGACATTAAAACGTGAGTCTCAAATCTGATTTAAACATTGGCTAAAATATCAACCCCAGACACCTGTCTAAACTTTAATTTTTCTAAGGCTTTGCACAAAAGTGGCTCTTTTATATCTCAAATAATAGTAAATTATGCACTTATTTCTTTTTAAAGCAAAAAAAAATGAACATTCTCAATTATCAATCTAAGTACAATTAGCTTTGAGAACTGCTGTCCTACCAACACTTCATAGTTAAACACAAGTGCTGGGCCATTATTGTTTGGGTGGATAATAATAAAATCAGAGTAAAGAAGTCTAAAGATGGTTTTCCCACTTTGACTAAAAATAGAGTTATTTCTGGCAGAATCAGATAACAGGTATAATTTAAAAAGCAAGTATAATAATTTAATAAATAGGTAATGAAATTTCTTTTTTTACATCTTTGGTAAAATGATTACAAATTGATACCCCTAGGTTTATTTTCTTGTGGTACTGATATTTATATATTTTGACAATTTCTTTAAAATCATATGTAATTTATATTCTTGCATATCTATTAAATACAAATTAAGATAATTTATATTCTTGCATATCTACTAAATACAAATTAAGATAATTCATTTCAATGTATAATTTTATCTCTATTTCGGAAAAAATATGTTCCATATGTTTAATTATATGAAAACAGAAAAAAATGAGTGTCAGTGTAATAATGAATAAATTTTATCATTTAGAGTTTAGTACTGGGATTTTTTCACTGATTTCAAAGGATGTTAATAAAATCTATTGTTGAGTTCAGTAGAAGAGACTAGTATTTTTAAAGTCATGTTAGTAATTAAAATTTCTGCTTCTGTCTTTTCAGAAGAACAACTAATTTATGCCAATATCCAGAAAAACAGGGGGAAATGTTTAAGTTATCTCTATAATGTTGCATTTAGCATATTTAATTAACATTTATTTGTAACACTTAAATTTACTTAACATTTGATCTTAAAAAGATTTGTCAATATAATTTATCCCGCTGAGGAGGATATTATTAGTATAATTTTAAGAATGTAGACCATAAGTTAATATTTGTAGAATTTTTTCTTATTTAGGCAAAATAATATAATCCAAACAGCTTAGAGTTATCTTTACAGATCAGTAAAACCAACTTCCAACTGACACTCTGTTTATTGATCATCACCAGAATGTTTTCTGATTTACAGAAGAGACAACCTAAATCTTCAATTTAACAAAACAGAAGTTCTATTAACAGCAAAGAGAACGATGAGTAAGGTATTTTATGGAGGCTACAGTTCACTCTCTACACAACTTATTCTATAAACTAGACAGTAATTTATTTATGAAATAAAATCAATCATTCGAAGATTCAAGTCCATAAATTTGTTAAATGTTTACATTTTCCATTGAGGCACAAATAGAATATTATATGGGAAACAGAGACGAACAGGACTTTTTCTCCCTCCCACACAAATATAAAATTACCTAATTTGTAAAACCCAAATCATTGTAATAGAAGTTATACCAAAAATTCAAGGATCTAAATTAAAAGTTACTGCTGGGCGTGGTAGTGCACGCTTGTAATCCCCTCGCTTGGGAGGTGGAGACAGGAGGATCGCGCAGTTTCGAAGCCAGCCTTGCTAGCTTAGGAGACCCTGTTTCCAAATAAAATGTATAAAATAGGTCTGGGAGTGTAGCCTGGAGGTAGAAGGGCTTCCAGGAACCTCAGTACCACCAATGAATGAAATAATAAATAAATAAATTAATTAATTAAAATTTACTGATTATTTCTTAGACAATTCATTACTTGTTTGTATATATTTTTTTATTTTATAGTCTGGGTAATATCTGGTGACTAAAGAGTAATAACATGTTTACAAACTTCTTATATGGAGTAGAGACAAAATGATTGTACATAACTCAAGTTAAATATGTTTTGCATCCATTTCCTGGATAGTTCAAATGAGAAGAAATCTATTATTTTGACCGGGATATTTCCATGATATGGATATACTTCAATTCTTAATTGTAATACATGTCGTGTGAGGTTGCAATTTTAAGTAGCATTAAACAATCTGAAAAATGGCTTCATTTTCTCAGTCAATAAAATAGCACTCAGTATAAGGACTCTATTGTACTAAACTCTCTGAGCTTTTGGTCTCATTTTTTTTTCAGTTGATTAAAAAGTTAATTTAAATCATTACCAAAATTTCTATGGCATAATATTAAATGTAGTATTTAGGAATATATAGACTTTTGTAATTTACTTTTGATTACATTTTAAAACATATTGCTATTTCAGAAGAAATAAAATATTTTGAGTTTCTTGACTAGAAAAAACATGCATTAATTGCTTCTAAATGCTTCTTTTGTATATGTTTACTGATTTATTTAAATCTATTCATTACAAAAATATCACTGGAGCCTAATATGGTGGTGCATGCTATTTGAAAGGCTGAAACAGGAAGATTTTGGGTTCCAGGCTAGCCTCAGCAACTTAGATTCTCTTCAAACATAATAGGGTTTGAGAATGAACTCAAAGATAAAATTAGTCTAGATTCAATTCCCAGCACCATACAGAACAACAACAGAGAAAAAATCATCAGAAGAAACCATACTTTATTTTAGGTTAGGTTGAATTGAAGTTAATTTTATTTTTAAGCTATTTAGAGTGCCCAAATATTGATATATACAATGTTAAAATATTTAAAGTCCTAATTGTTTGCCACTTCTCAAGCAATTTCAGCAAAGTAATAAATCATAATTATAGCCAAGTGGGCGACTACTCAGGTGTTGAGGTTTCCTTATCATACATGAACATGATATTATATTCACTTAAAAAAGATAAGAATATGGAAAAATAGAACAAATGGAAAGGAGAATGAGAAGGTGAAGGACAGTGAGAAGATGCAGAAAGAACAGAGATGAGGAAGTTTCAGGATAAACCTCAGTGTTCAGTATGTGACCGAAACTACATTGGTACAGCAGGGCATGAAGTCAACATGAAGATGTAGACATTATTTTTATGTGTGGTTGGTTGACCTGGATTGAAGCCCTAACATGCTATTTTGATGAAGTCTATGATTTTGTGGTTTGTGAGGGTTTTTTTTCCCCCAACATAAAATTTATTGTCTTAAACATGTTTAATGATACAATGCAGTAACAAATGTCTTTATAATATGTAGCTATCACCACTGCCAGAGCAATAACTCTTTTGATCTTATAAAGTGAAATCTGGTATCCATTAAACAATAACTCGCCATTTGCCCATCCCTTCAAGCCAAGATGACCACTGTGCCTTCATCTAACTCTACAATTTTGACTACCTCTTATAAGTGGAATCATAGAGTATATGTCTGTTTATGACTAGCTAATATCCCATAGCTATATATTGGTTATAATACTTATAAACCTAGAAGCACAAGAGAAGAGGCAGTTAATAAATAAATTAGTTCATGCATTTCAAGTACAGGAGTAAGAAAAAAATCCATGTATTTTATTCTTTTGGTTTTTTAGGTTTTTTTTTGTTTGTTTCTGTGCACTTGCTCAACATGCACGAACTATAAATATAGATAAAAAGAAAATCAATTAAAATGATAACTAGATTTCTTAAATGTTACAAATGTGTCTGCCAGGAAAATAGCCCCAAACATCCTTTTGGTAAATTTGCAACCTTAAGAGTTATGCTAAAGTAAGTAATAGATATTTATTAAACATCTAAGCCATTTCTAAGTATGATAAACTACTGAAACATTAATTACCAAGCATAAGTTTAACTTCATATAATTTGAGTTTTATATTTTTATTAAGTGCAGAGGCTGAACATTTGGGATCTGCTAATAAGTATTTTCTTACAGCCACAACAAAAAAATTGTACTTTGAGGAGGTATCTACCTATACAAGTCATCAAATATTGTCTTCATTAAATTTTCTAGTCTGCCATATAATTCTGATATTGACAATTCACAATTGTCTAATCATAGTTTATATGTAAAAAAGTTACTAATGGTTAAAATATAATTAGTATATACTAATGAAACTAATAAAGTAATAAGGATAAAGTGGAATTGTTTTGCATGAAAACTACATAGGATGTGGGGTTTTGTTAAGGGAAGAAAAAATATTTTTTTTCCTAAAGCTAAATGATTGGTTGCTCCAGAATGAGAAACAGGAAAATATAGGTCAAAAAGTCAATAGATAAAAAATGATGGCTTTTTGTGAAAATGGAATCTTGAGAATAGCATCTTGCATGTTCAAAATTGACTGAGATTGGATCAATTAGTTTATGACATTTTTAATGAAAAAAATGATTGATGCTGGGTTTGAACCCAGGCTAGCACATGAGTTACCAATGAATTACCTTCCCAGGCCTTTGAATAAGCTTTTATATGAAATTATACTTATACAAAACTGAAGTTAGTTTTCTCTGTTAAAATATAATATTTCAGTTACTGCTATGTCCTTAATTGTAAAAATATTTTAAATATATGAGATATAAGTACATATTATAAATATTAAGAATACTTAAATACTTTAAGTAATTCTGCCTAGGAAACAAAGATTCTGTGTCTTAGAAGATTATCCTTGGCTGCCGTATGCTAATTTTTTATATTTTTGATCATTTAGTAGAATGAGTCTTCTTACTTTTCAAAATCAGACCTAAGGAGTTTTTTACAATTATGATGCATTTTATAGTAACTGAATCCTTTTATTGTCACTTTGGTTAAATAGTTTTGTTTCTCATAACCTAGGATTCTATTTGTCAAGTATTCAAACTTTTTGACAATTCTTACAACCTTGCTTTCTCAGATGAGATCTTGATCCTGAACTGCTACTGAGATTTCCCAGAGGGCTCCTGAAATTTTCAAAGGATTTTTTTTCTGTTGTTAAAACAGAAAATGTTAAAAAGTAAATGGGTTCATTTGATGTGTTCGGTTACATGAAAATTGTCTAATACAGCCGGGCGTGGTGGTACACGCTTGTAATCCCTGCGCTTGGGAGGAGGAGACAGGAGGATCACGCAGGTTCAAAGCCAGCCTTGCTGGCTTTTCCAAATAAATTTGGCTGTTTCCAAATAAAAATATAAAATAAGTCTGGGAGTGTATCCCAGTAGTAGAAGGGTTTCCAGGAACCCCAGTACCACCAAAAAAAAAAAAATTGTCTAATACAGAGAGTTTCTTTAACCTTTCATGGATTATGTAGAACAGATATTTTAGTTGGTCTTCTGCTGAGAGAGCAGAGTACAGAAGAATGGGCAATTTGTAAAGTCAAGGGGTTTATTTGGTCCATGATTCTGGAGGTTGGGAAGATCAAGAGCATGGCCTGAACCCAGAAAACTACTTTGATGCTGCGGCATTCGTGGCTGAATAAGAAAATGAGAAAACGAGGGCGTGTGAGAGGGAGAGAGAACAAACTTGCTGCTATAACAAAACTTTTCCTGGGATAAAAACCTCACTCCTGTGATGATGGCATTAGTCTGTTCATGGGGGGCAGAGCTCTCATGACATAATCACCTCTAAAAGCCTCACAGCTCAATGCTGTGTCTTTGGGATTAAGTCTCAACACATGACTTTTGGGGACACATTTCATGCGTGGAAATGAATGGATAATATTAATACAGTCATGCTCCCTTAATGATGCCTCAGGTCAATGGGGCAGATGTACCACATTGATCTCATAAGGTTCCATCACCAAGTGATGTAGCTATCTTCACTCTTGTATATCCACTCTACGATGCTCACGCATGATAAATTTACTTAATGATGCATTTCTTAGAACATACCCCTGTTGCTAAGCAGATCATGATGATCTATGTATTTCGTAAATTGTATAACTTTCCAAGAAATTTACTAATACTCTTCCCATGGTGTGTATTGATATATTATCAATCATAATTCTAGATATTATTTTAAATGTTGCCTGCCACAGAAGCATTTTCTTGTTAAATGCACTCTCATCAGATTTTTACTCTGGTTATTTTACATCCTTCGTTACCCACGGGTAATTTTTATTTTACTCTGATGTTTTTCTAGCTTGCTATTAACTACAAGACAAAGTGCTTAATTTTTTTATATTTTTATTTTTGTACTAGGAGCCTAGTTGAACCTAGGAGCATTCTATCTCTGAGCTATACCCACAGCCCTAGTTTATATTTTATTTTGAAACGGTCTCATTAGTCTTCTGTGAGTCTCACTACAGGCTGTCCTCCTGAAATCCTTGTTTCAGCCCTCCAAGTATTGAGATTTTAGGCTTGCACCATCATGTCCTCCTGTGCCTCATCATTAATATAAAGAACTGTCTTAAAGACACATGAAGACAACTATGATAGATTCGTGTGAAGACTTCTGATGGACTTGCTTATATAACTTTGAAACTGCTGGGTGTGGTGGCACACACTTGTAATCCCAGCATTTGGGAGGCTGAGATAGGAGGATTATGGTTCACAGCCAGGCTCAGGTACTACTTAGTGAGGTCCTTTGCAACTCAGTGAGATCCTGTTTCAAAAATAAAAAAATAACATATAGGGCCAGGGGTGTAGCTCAGAGGTAGAATGTCCCTTGGTCCCATCCCCATTACTGCAAAAAAGAAAAATAACTTTGAAACTATATCACTGAACTGAATAAGGATGTCTATCACTTTGGTGGAGAAGCAGATAGGCCCTGATACTGCTAACCTAAGACCAAGCAAAAGCTAGAATCAATTACATGAAATCTAGGAAACTGATGAAGAGGAATTATGGTTTCTCATGACTTGCTTTTGGAAATTTTTTATTATTTAATATTCTTTTTTATATTTAAGAAATCATTTTCTCTCATCTTTCACTCTATTTCTCTCTATATTTTATAGAAATGTAGTAAATTATAATTTTATGAACATAAATAAAATTCATATATTATCTCCCTGCCTGATCCTTTCAAATTCAGAAACTATGATTGTTACTTACTTTTATGGCAGCATTATTATTTGCATAAAGTTAATAAGAGCCTTTACAGCTTATAACTGGACCTATTTGGACATATTGGTTATATATTCAAAGCAGAGATTAAGGTATCATATTTGATAATGAGATGTGTAGAATAGATATAATCAGATCACTTTTGAGCAACAAAAATTGTCTTTATGAAGATGAGGATTAAAAATCCTTGAAAATTCTGGGATGTAGGGTATTGAACTTTACCCATATATAAGATAGTTCATTTTTGGCAGACCCAGGTAACCTAGGATATTTTGGGATCTTTGAAAGGTGAAGAATTCATCCAAATATATGTTTATTGTGGGTAAAATACAGTGACAAGTTTTTGGTTTATCTTTCTAGCCTCAGGAGTCTTTTATAGTGTAAACTAACATCCTTTATAAAAAGTTCCAACAAAGCAAACTTGACGACTGTACTTATGTAAATAGGCTAAACCCAGTGATACCATGCTTATTTCACATAAATGATTGTTTAAAAGGGTATGACCATGAAGATAAATTTTGAGTTTCAATGGAAAACCATACCACACCATATGGTAGTGCTAATTATTGTCTTTAAATAAATTATAGTGGAATTTTCCATCTTGGACTTTTTGTCAGTTCAAATATTCAACTCTTTTAACTGTTCCCAATGTCTCACTACAATTGTCTAAATTAACTTTTCCAATTTTCCCCCTACTTTCCTGACCTGGAGCACAGCCTGGATCTTTATTTGGAATGCCAGCTTGTCTGAGGCCGACTTTCCCCACGGAATCTATCTAGAAAGCCTATGAGCTGATACTGGAGGACAGGAAACATTGTACGGGAGATGCTCCTGTAAGAGATGTTTAGGAAGGTTTAAGCCAACATCTAGAAATCCTCTCAGATGCCTGTGCTACTGCCAAGTCTTAGTGGATGGTTAGGCTGGACCTTGGTCAACACAAGTTGATCAAATGAAAAGTGTAATGTCTCTTCTTCCCTTGCACAAGAAAAGTATCTAACAAAGGCTCTCTCCTTGAATGACGTTTACTAAGGATCTCCTGAGCTTCCTTTTTCATTAGGTCTTGGCTTTGGGTCACATTCTTGTCACCCCTGCATGGCAACTCAATTGCAGCAAAGATCCTGCTAAGTCATTTTAGATATAATTCAACACACTTCATATCCAATCCAATTGCTCTGCCTCCGCCATTTGATTAAATTTGTCATTCTCCACCTTTGATATCTCTCTGCCCTGTATTAAATAAGAATCCTGTTAAAGTGATTTAACAAGAATTCCTGTACCCCTGATGTCTCCTCTTAGTAAATTTCTATTTAACAATCTCCCTTCCCCAGCTATGTTTGGTCATAAATTTCTACTCGTCCTTATTATATTTGGAACTGAGTTCAATCTCCCTCCCATATTACAGTTAGTTTGACACCTACCATTATAGTCTTTTTTTTTTTTTTCAGGTCTGGGGATGGAACCCAGGGGCATTTGACCTCCGAGCTACACCCCCTGCCCTATTTTTTATTCTTTATTTTGAAACCAGGTTTCATTGAGTTGCAGAGGGCCTCACTAAGTAGCTGAGGCTGTCCAAGAACCGCTATCCTCAGGTCTCAGCCTCCCGAATGCTGGGATTACAAGCGTGCGCTACCACGCCCGGCATACCAGTATAGTCTTGAATATAGTCTTCTTTGATGTTGTAACAAATTTCAGAATAACATTTTTAGCAAAACTTTGGGGCATACTCTCCATATACAGCACTTAACTACTTCAGCACAAGTAAATAAGGTAGCCAGTCAACTCAAAAAATATAAAAAGAAAGACAGAGACAGTGTAAGGAAAGAAGAGAAAAGAGAAGAAAAAAAAAAGAAAAGCAAGAAAACTCTTTATTGGGGAGGCTGCTTAAAATGTAACATGTGGTTAGTTTTTGATGAGGCAGTGTTCTGTGAAGCATTTTCACAGCCATAATCTAAAGACCTGACCATGTAGCTTAGAGGGGAAAAAAAATCATTTACTTACTGTTTGGGGTTCAGTCCATGTGAGGCCGAAGACTGTCAAGGCATGGGGGCAAGAGACAGAAAGAGGAAGACCACCGGGCTTGCTCTTCACCTCACAGAGCCTAGGAGAAGGGAAAAGAGAGGACGAAAAATTATTTTTAGAATTCCAAGGCCATATCTTAGGCTCCATTCCATCCAGCCACAACATATTGGCTTGGGCCACCACCAGATAAATTCATTAAAGTGAATTTATCTGCTCCTGGGATTACAACCCTCAAGACTCAATTATATCAACTGTAAGCGTTAATAAATGAGCTCTTTAGGGACATTTTCTATATAAATATAACAAACATCTTCTCCAGAAACAAGACCCGATTGTGTTATAAATAACCTGTGCATGGGCATCAGGCTACCTGGATTTGAATCCTGCCTGAGGAAATTAAGAAATAATTCTAGAACTATTATTCATAATAAAAAATGAATAAGCGGATCATCAAACATAGGGTCTGTGAATAGAAATTTAAAAAGCATATTTTTATCCTGGCCTATAATCATTTTGTGTTAAGATTCAATTATGATTGAACCTTCCCTTGATAGTTCCCAGAGACTCAGCTGAGGGATTCTGTCCATCTCCTTGTTTTGCCACTGCTCTTTCTTGGTTAGAACACAGCATGGATAAGGACTAAAGATGTCTTGAGCTAAATATTTTAGCTCATATGACACTGCTCACAACCTAATACACACAAAAACATAGAATGTCAATACTTCCAAAAGATACACCACCAAATAAACTAAATAATGTTTATATTGTCTCAATAGCTTTTATTTTGTGGCAGAAAGAGGGCTTATTAACTTGTTCAGGTAAAATACTATTCCATAAGTCCTTCCATACCTGCTATTAACTTGTATTCAGCTCTTATATCCATTAAAAAAAAAAAGATTTTCTGGAATGCTCAGCTAACTTCACAGCCTGGGTTATTTGAATCTGATTAAATTGAAGGCTAAGGTGTTCTGCTATATTATTCTGTTTCCAATACTGTTTTCTTTAGAAAAAATAAATTCAAAGAATACTAAATGATAGGGAGACAGAGAAAAGCAGTTGTTCTGTGATAAATGGAGTCAGTTATTATAAATATGATAAAAGTTAAGAAATCATAAAGGGTTCTCTACAGGTGCTAATTTTACTACTTGAATGAAATTAATAAGACTCTCTATAAAACAGCAGGAGATCCTTAGATTACACGAGTAATCAGCAAGAAAATTTATTGTGGTTTCATGAGGCATAAAATGTTTGTATAATATATGCAAAAGTGGTACTTTATTCTCTGCAGTGAACAATTCTCAGTCCTTATAATAGAAAAATATTTAATAGTTTGACACCTCTTGAGGCATAGTTTTTAAAAGTTGTTGAAGTGTGATTAATTTAACTCAATACAAAATAACAATGAAGCAATGCTGAGTCACTTAAAATTACTAGAAAAGTTCATATATTAATACACTGACATGAGTAGGAGAAAATGAAAAAATTTATCTATATTTTCAAGATATAGACCAAAGACTAGAGAATTCAGAGCACATTACTATATTTTACAAAAAAGCATTCAATAAATAATGAGGAGATTTTACTAGAAAAAAAAACTAAATGAATTGATCAAAAATAGGAAGAAATTCTTAAGGAAGCTAACTGATATTTAGAATATGGTACTTGATGGTTATGGTGCTTTCAATCCTAGTGTTTGTGTCCAAGGACAGCCTTGACAACTTAACAAGATCCTGAGCAATTTAGCAAGGCTCTGTTTCAAAATTAAAAATAAATAGGTCAAGGGTGTACTTCAGTGATAGAATGACCATATACACACATACATAGAATATTTGTAAAGAAACTAAAACACATAATAATAAATATAGACTATAAACTTTAGCATATATATTTTATACATAACTGAATATCATATTACAATTAAAATAATATGGACTTTAGCATCACTTTCTCTATATTTTATTTGATCTTTTATTTTATTTTTTATATTTTATTTTATTTTTAAATTTTAATTTAATTTTTAATTTATATTTTATTTGATCTAAACATATATTTCTTGAGTATTATTCTTTGGAGAATAGATGTTGTTGAATTGTACCTTGTTAACATCAGTACATATTCAGTCTAGGCTTAGGAAATTCTGTGGTGAATTTTGTCAAGTCTCTGTTATGGGTTGGATATGAAATATCTCCAAAGACATACCTGTTAAAGCTTTCACCCCAACGGCTTTAATGCTGAGTTAGGGCTTTAGGGAAGTGACTGGATCATGTGAGTTCTTGGATAACCCATGCATTAATCCTTTCTTCATAATTGAAAGAACTACTAGGACGGTAGGAGGAATGTTGTGAGTAAGCTGGCCACTGGAGATGTGCCCTGATGCCCTGATGGGCTATTTGTTTTAGCCAGTCTCCCACACTTTCTCATCTCTCTCTCTCTCTCTCTCTCTCTCTCTCTCTCTCTCTCTCTCTCTCTCCCTCTCTCTCTCTCCCTCTCTCTCTCTCTCTCTCTCTCTCTCTCTCTCTCTCTCTCTCTCTCTCTCTCTCCCTCTCTCCCTCTCTCCCCTTCTCCCCCTCCCCCCCCTCTCTCTCTCTCTCTCTCTCTCTCTCTCTCTCTCTCCCTCTCTCCCTCTCTCCCCTCTCTCCCCTCTCTCCCCTCTCTCTCCTTCCTGATATCTTGAGCATAGTAGGTCTTTGATCTATCTTTAATTGCTTTCTGTGCATAGTGAGAGATAGGAATTTAGTTCCATCTTTCTACAAATGGATAGCCAGTTATCTTTTGGTTGTGTTTTTCCAGTATATGTATTTGGCCCCTTTCTCAAATATCAATGGACTACAAGTGTGTGGGTTTGTTTCTGTATCTTCTATTCTGTTCTCTTGATTTGTATGCCTGTTGTTCTGCCAATACCAGGGTGTTTTAACTACTATTGCTCTATAGAATAATTTGAAGTCAGGAATTATGATGCCTCCTCCATGAATTCTTATTGCTGAGAATTGCTTGGACTATTCTGGATCTTTTGTTTATCCATTATAAAATTCATAACTAATTTTTCTAAGTTTATGGAGAATGTCATTGGTACTTTGATAGAAATTGCATTAAAACTAGACCACTTTTGGAAGAATGGCCATTTCAATCATATTTATTCTGACTATCCATGAACAAGGGAGATTCCATCTTCCAAGGTCTTCAAGTTCTTTCTTTAATGGTTTATAATGTTTATCATAGAGATCTTTTATGTTTTTGATTAGGTTTATTTCTAATTTTTTTTATTTTGAGGGTATTAAGAATGAAATTGTTTTATTTCTTTTTTTCTTCGTAAATTCATTGCTGGTGTATAGAAAAGCTACTGATTTCTTTAGGATGATTTTGTATCCTGCCACTTTGCTGAATTGGTTAATAAGCTCCAGTACTCTTTGGTTGAGTATTTTGGGTCTTCTAGATATAGGAAAATGTCTTCTGCAAAGAAGAGTAATTTTAATTCCTTTTTTTTTTCTATTTCAATTCCTTTGATAACCTTCTTCTGTCTTATTGCTGTGGCAAGAGTCTCAAGGTCTGCATTGAAAAATAGTGGTGATAGTGGGCATCCTTGTCCTTGTTCTTGATTTTTAAATGGAATTCTTGTAGTTTTTTCCTTATTCAATACAATGTTGGCTTTGGGTTTATTGTATATTGTCTTAATAATGTTGAGATGCATTCCTTCTATTCCAATTTTTGCAGTGATTTTAACATGAATGACTATTGGATTTTGTCAAATGCTTTTTAAGTATCCATTGATATTACCATGTGATTTTTGTTCTCAGTTCTATTTATGCAGTGATTAACATGCATTAATTTGCATATGTTGAACCAGACTTGCTTTCCTGAGATGAAACCAACTTGGTCATGGTGTACAATTCTCTTGATATGGTTTTGAATGAGTATAGCCAGTATTTTGTTTAAAATTTTTCTATCAATGTTCATCAAAGGCATTGTTATATAAATTTCTTTTCTTAAGGCATCTTTATTTGGTTTTGGTATTAATGTAATACAGACCTCATAAGAGAATTTCAAAAGAATTTCATCCTTTTTTAATTTACCATAACAAGTTGTGGAGTATTGAGACTAGTTGTCTGAAAATTTTGTAGAATTCAGATGGAAACCCATGTAAGCCTGGGCTTTTCTTTGATGGCAGAATTTTTATTGCTGTTTTTATTTATTTTCTTGCTATTGGTTGGTTTATGCATGCTATGTCTTCCTGGTTCAATTTAGGTAGGTATGCTTAGAAATCCAATGGTTTCTTCCATATTTTCCAGTCTATTGGATTATAAATTTTCAAAATAATTTCTGATAATCCTTTGAATTTCCCCACAGTCTGTGGTGATGTCCCCTTTTTCATTTCTAATTTTAATAATTTTAGTTGTTACTTTCTTTTTATTAGGTTGGCCTAATAAAATTTGTCAAGCTTATCTTTTCAAAGAACCATCTATTAGTTTTGTTGACTCTTTGTATTTTTTCTTTATTTCATTTATTTTTACTCTGATTTTAATTATTCTCTGCCTTTTTCTGGCTTTAGGACTCGGCTGTTGTTGTTTTTCTAGGTCCTTGAGCTTTGAGATTAGTTTATTTGATGACTGTTCTTCGTATATGGGCCCTCAGTGCTATAAACTTTCCTCTCAAAGTGTTCCGTATATTTTGGCATGTTGTGTCTCTAGTTTTGTTTAATTTCAGGAATTGTTTATTTCTTCTCTTATTTCTGATCTTATCTACTCCTCATTCAATAGTATATGATTGAGTCTTCATGTTTTTAAATAGTTTATTTTGGTCTCCCTGTTGTTGATTTCTACTTTTGTTCTCTAGCGATCTGAAAAATATGAAGAAAATTATATCTTTTGAATTTTCTGGCACTTTCTTTGGGGCCCACATGACATCTGCTGAGATACATTCAGTCATTTAATGTCTGTTCACTGTAGTAGGTTTCGAAGCATGTTCCAATATCCCTCAATTGCTTAGTAACCTATTGTTAGTTTTGGGAACCACTTTTTGAATGTCTGTGCCCTCTCTCACCTCTCATTGCTTTTCACTCAGGTTTCAGGTGGCAGGTGACATTGTAAATGGGTTCCATGTAAGTGTAGGGCTCTGTGCTTTAGGGCCCTGGGCCTGTGCCTTCCTATCCACACTGGCAGAGGGTCTCCAGTGTAATCTTGGAGCAGCTCCTGTGATGCTGTGATGGTACTGCACCCTGGGGACTATGGACCTTTCCTGTGTTTGAAGGTTTTAATCTGACCAACTTAGGGGTGGGCTGCCAGATCATAGCCTGCTGGGTTCCCTGCAGCTGCTCTCTGCCCTGATCCACTGAGGAACATAGCTACTTTACTGTCCTGTGGTCCTGGTCTCTGGAGGGCACAGTGTGCCGCTGGGGGTGCCGACTTGTGGTGAGTGCACAGAATTTTGGTTCTTCTTCTCGTTCCCTGAAGCATGGTGCTAGTTGCTTAAGATGTTAGAGCTCCACTGCCAATTTCTGCACTTCAACTTCTTAGTTTTCTCTCCAAAATTTCTTGAGGCCCCAGAGCCAGCAGTTGTGGTTTGCGCCTGTGGCCTGAGATGTCACTAACCACCACACCAGGTCAGTCCCACACTCAGGCTCTTTGCTATCAATCTTGCATTCTGACTACTGGATTTTATTCTGCCATGGTTCTCTTTTTTGCATAGTGTGTGTGTGTGTGTGTGTGTGTGTGTGTGTGTGTGTGTGTGTTACTGAGGATGGAAATTAGGGGTATTCTACCTCCAATGGTTGTTCCCTTCATTTTATTTTGCAACACAGACACTAGTTTGGCTAAAATGTGATTTGGTAGAAGCAGGATTTAAACATTAGGTAGACCAGCCTCAACCACAGGGTTTTTAATCAATATAATGTAATGCCTTTCATATAATGCAGCAAAAAACATGTGAGCCTGTTTATTTAAAAGCATGTATTGTGAGCTGGTTACATTTCCATATTAATTTGTCACCAATTTTGAACAATTTCAGTTTCCATTCTCCCTTCTCATAAGGAATATTTTATTTTCCTTCTTCACATCATCTCAATGTCATATTCCCTCATACCAACAACACATATGTTTCATACAGAAGGCTTTCTGACATAAATCATGACTCTAAAACTGGATATTTTACGGGAAGAGAACATACCTGAATGACAAATAGTAAGTACTGTTAGTAGTATAAAAAAAGGCAACTCAATCAATTGGCTGTCAATTCTTTACTGAACTTCTCACTGCTCCTTGTCAGAAAAAGAAATCTAAATGGAAAGTTGCCCTAATGACCTATAAATCATTTATAGAAAATCATAGCTGTCTGAGTTAACCTTAAATCTTTCATAATATGCTGCAGTGGTTTAGCCAAGAAATAAATAAGAATTCACTTTAGATAATCACAACATATATAGCCTGTTTTCAATGACCATGAAAATTTTGATGTCCAATAAATGCTAAGAATTTGTCAAATATTATTAAAAAATATAGGTTTTGAACTTCTGTTTTTATCTCGAGAGTTTTTAACATTCATTGATTTGAGAAATTAATTTTAATTTTCTGCACTTGTTATTCTAATTAAGTAATAAAAAAGTAATTATAAATAGTTGAGCATTTGAATTTCAATTGAATTAGAGTTAAGTCAAAAATATGTTGATAAATGTAAGCTTAATATAAACCTCTAATCCCAAAGTTTTCTTTAGAGAAATACTGAATTTCAACATTAGAGACATAGCTTCCGGACTTTATGTATTTATGTGTGTGGCTATTTTATCATATATATGATCACCTATATGATTAAGTAAATTATTAAATATGTATAATATGATATATTACATATATATATATACACATAAAGTTTTTCTATATTCCCATGATCAGAACTAGTTATACCTTAGAGTAAATCAAAGATAATGATTAAGCTTTTAGCAATATATTTTTACCAGTATTGAAAACTAAGATACATCATACCCACTTGTGAAACTAAACTATTTTCTCTTTGTTCAAGTCTCTCTAGTTTTGAGGAAGTAACTTGATATTTAGGCTGCACCTTTCTTAGTGAATTTAGGTCTAACAACCGAGTTTTCAATTACAGACACTACATTTTGTCAGTTCACCTATGAGTGCTTATACTCTCAAGATACTAATGCATACACCAGTTCAGTTATTCAAAATAAGATATTGACAGCAGAGTAAATGAGTACTTTTTGCTCCTGACACTTTCTTCTGTCATATTATTCTACTCAAAGGACACATTTCTTTCTTTTCTTTTTTTTTTTTTTTTTGTGGTACTGGGGATGAAACTCAGGGGTTTCTGCTTCTTATCTATACCTCCAGCCCTATTTTTTATTCTTTATTTTGAAACAGGGTCTCACTGAGTTGCAAAGGGCCTCACTAAGTAGCTGAGTCTGTCCGCAAACCTGGATCCTCCTGTCTCAGCCTCCCAAATCCTGGGATTATAAGCATGCGCCACCATGCCCAGCAAAAAGAGATGTTTCTGAGTCAGAAAGAAAATTAGAGTAGAATTAGAGGAGAGTTCAATAATATTAGGACTACTACAGAAATTTGATTACTACTTAATTTGTTAATTAACTATATATAAATGTATTTGGCCTTCAAGCTTTTATTGGTGCATTAGAATTATACATAGCAGTGAGATTTGTTTCATATTTGTACATGCATCTAACATATTTTAATCAATTCCATTCTCCAGTACCTTTACTTTACCTCCTCTCCTCCCTTCCTACTTAACTCCTTACCTCTCATGACCACCTCACGATCCCTACCTGGTTCATGCCGCTGAAGTCTCTCAGATCATAGGTGAATAATTTCTGTGCCCCTCTGAGTTGTTTAATAATTTTTCACCTAGATCATAGGTAAATGATCTCTCTCCCCCTCCGAGTTGTTGAAATGCAATGTTCTAGGTTACTCCTGTCTTGTAGTGTATTCATTCTTACAAGGATGCTGGGTTCTGTGCAAACACACTCTAAGTTTTAAGTGAGGTAGGTATTTCAGTTGGAGTGGTAGAGGATGTCTTCTCAGATGAAATGTCCATCACATAGCTAACTCAAAGCAGGAGAGAATGTCATTTAAATATCAGAAGAAATAATATTCCTAAAAAAGCATCAGAAAGAGCAAGGGCCTTTAAGAAGAAATAAAGAATTAGAAGATATAGCGCTAAATAAGAGTGTTGTGGGAAATTGTGTTGGAGAAGTATATAGGAGACAGATCACTTCAACCCATCAGGCCCAAGTTAGAAAAATTATACAGTTAGAAAAATTATATATTGATAATGATAAAATGTTATTAAAGAGTTTTAATTAAAGATGTATATACTCTATTAAATTTTAAAATATATTATTCCTCTATTGGCACATTTTGATAAGGGAGCGATGTGGAAAGGGTGTATAGCAGAGGAGTATATTATCATGATATTATGGTCTAGATGAGAGACTTCAGTGGCATGAGCCAGGAGGGAGAGTGAGGTGTTATGAGAAGTAAGTAGGTTACTAGGTTAAGCCAGAAATTTTGATATATAGGAATATAATGTACAATATAAGGGAATTATTATAAATAAATTTTAGAATTTGGGTCCAAATACTTAGGAGAAATAGAGTGACTTTTCCTGAGATGCTGAAGAATAAAAGAGAAGTAAGTTTGAAAAAAAATAAACTGCTCTTTTTTAGCATATTTAATTTAGCCTATTTACTAAAAAATTTCAAATGGAAGTAAATGTCACGTAAGTATTTGGATACATGAGTTCATTAGACTACTAGTCTCTTGAGATGAAATGTAGGTATCATCAATGCATAGAAACATCGGATTTGATAAAAAAAAAAATACTTGGGCACACACAGAGTAAGGGAGAGGTACTAGAGAAATTCTCCTGAACAGAAAAAAGATGATAATATGTTGTTTTAAAGACAAAGTTAGAATATTGGGTGACTAGTTGATTGTGCTTTTAAATTATTAATTTCAGTAGAAAGTATAATATAATAGAATTATTACTTAAAAACAAGACGAAGACTGTGGGTAGATTCTTATAGGGGTGTCTACAGATTTGAAATTTGTCCACATAATATGAGCAAATTTTAAATACACCAGGAGAGGTGAAACATAACATTTGTCCTTTCTAATTGCATATTTTAGATTTTTGTTTCATTTGATACAATGAGTGTCAGGGTAGATTCTTCCAGAGATAAAAGGCCCCCCAGGGATGAATTGTTAAAATAATCAAAACTGCAGTTCTCACAATCTTGTATAGCATTTATAAATAAGAAATTCAGACTGGAAATTAAAAAAGGTCAAGAAGCACTTTCCAAATTGCTTACTGTTACCTTATACTGTCTACAATATCATATTATGTCTATAGTAGAAGGGAAAATTGTTAGGAGAATAAGATAAAATTAAAACAAAAGCAAATTATGTAAACAAATCCAAGACATTGGGGAATTCCTGTGAAAGTTGTAACATCTTATAAAGATACTTTCTTTTTATCCAAAGTACTGGATTCATGTACATATCTTCTATTGGTATATGTTCTTGCAAGATATACTGTATTATCATGCATACCATTTTACATAATATATACTTTGACCAGGCTGCCATGACAGAAAGGTGTAGTCCTGAGCCTCTATAGCCACGGTGTAGAGAAGGAATTTGAAACAACCAATCGCTGTGGAGGGGCTCAAAGTGAAGGAGTGTTGCCTGGATAGAATTAATACAGACACTCCTCAACTTGAAGTGGGTTGTATCCAGATAAATTCATTGCACGTTGAAAATAGTGCAAATTGAAGATGCATATAATACATCTAACCCACTGAATATCATAGGTTAGCCTAACTTCACTTAAACATGTTAGGAACACTTAACATTAGCCTGAAACTGGGCGAAATTGTGTACTCTGAAGCCTGCTATCAATAAGGCATTGAATGCCTTGAGAAAGTTATTGAAAACCTGTCTTTATAAAACGGCTAGTCACATGAGGTCCGGAGGAGCAGGGATTCTTTGGCCTCCTGATTAAGTGGTTGGACTAGAGCTTCTGATTACTGCCACTGACCAGCAATATAAGAGTATCATTTCTGCAGATCACTAGCCAAGAAGGTCATAATTAATCAAAGTATTATCAAAGTATAAAAAATCAAAGTATGGTTTCTGCTGAATGCATGTGCCTATCATACCATTGTGAATTTAAACTTTTTTTTACAAATTTTTTATTGAACATATTTGGTTTACATTTAAACTATACTTGGTGCCCTCTCCCCCCCACCCCCATTTTCCCTTCCCCCCTCCCACCAATGATTTTCCAGGGTAACCATGCCACATTCATAAATTTACACATATTCGGATGTAGACCCTCATTAAACAAGTTCAGCCTTTTTAAATCAAACTTTTATAATCAGAGAAGCATATGTACTTAATGTTGTATGGAAAAGCAAGGGTTAACATGCGAGTACCAGATGGAGCTGTTTATGCCTTTATTATACTTTAAATTTTTAAAATATATCCACAGAGTAAATACAAATATAACGACATCCTTCCTTTATTAAGATGCAATGGACAAATAAGATAATGTTACTTACAAATCCAATAGGTAAAACCACATTATGTTTACCTGCTTATTAGTGAATATTGACATCTTAATTCATTTTTCACTTTGTTTCTGATGAATAAGTAAATTTTTAAGATGTTACTTTATGTAATGCAGTCAGTCATATCAGTTTCAAATAATGTGTGCTTAGGACCTAAGATTATTAAAGATGCAACTTAGTGTTACATCTTTAGAGTTTCTATTGCAATGTTTAATAACATATTCACAGAGTCTGGGATTATAATTGTACACCTTTCTAAGGTCCTTACTTGACTTATCACAGGGATCAGTAAGCCTTAGTTTGGATCCCATGACTCTGTTTGAGGTCATAATCATTCCACCTACTATCTCTCTTTTATTTATTCATTTTTTTGTGAGTGTGTGTTACTGGTGATTGAGCCTGGGCACATTCTACCTCTGAACCACATGATCAGCCCTATTTTATTTTGAAACAGAGCCTTCCTAAATTGCTGAGGCTGGCCAAGAACCTGTAATCCTCCTGGCTCAGCCTCCCAAGTACCGGAATTACAGGTGTGTACCACCATATCTGACTCCACCTAGTCTCTTGATACCCTTGACATTGTACAAGATTTAAATTTTAAACAAACACAGCTAAAACTAAAATTATTCTATGATTTTAAAATTGAGTTAAAAGGCCCTATGATTACAAAATGATCTCAAGAATGATTTAATCAAAGCCAGCATTCAAGGTTTCTCAGAAACTTTAAATATATTTCAAAACAGTTCATAAAATGTCATTTTCTAATATTAAAGCAATTTTTTTAATTATGAAAATTAAAGAGTATTCACAAAAATGTTATTTCACACCTAAAATATTTTCAGAATAAATATACCCTTTAATTTTCTTTAATTTCTTAGAAACCAGAATCTAGAATATATAAATCATGAAAAAAGGTATTTGTAAAAGAGGAAAAAATGTGTGTGTGTGTTTGGGCATAATACTAATTTACTGAATCATAAAAGGTTGAATTTCACTTTGCATCTTTTTTAAAATAGAAATTCTTTTACATGAAACAAACTAATAAAACAATCTGTGAAAAGCATATTCATACTAGTTGTATTACAAACAAACCCACCTCCAAAATGAACATAACAAAACGCTCCCAAAAAATTCTCTGATAGCCAGGTGTGGTGGTACACGCACAAAATCTCAATACTTGAAGGCTGAGGTAGAAACTTCACAGCCTCAGCAACTCAATAAAGCTCACATCAACTTAACAAGATGATGTAGACCCTGTTTCTAAATAAAAATGAAATTGGGCTGGGGGTGTAGCTTAGAAGTTAAATAACACACACACACACACACACACACACACACACACACACAATCTTTGTGACTTAACAGGCACAAGAAATTAAAAGGTGGGTCAATTCTTAGAGTTGTATTAAACTAAAGAGCTTCTTACACATTAAACTATTGGGAATTTCAACAGAGAGCTCAGAGAATGGGTGAGAATTTTTACCAAGTACTCCTCCCGTAAAGGACTAATATCTAGAATATCCAGAGAACTCAAGAAACTCAGCGCTAAGAAAACAAATAATCCAATAAAAAATGGGCAAGTGAAATAAATACACTTTACAAAAGAAGTTCAAATGGCCAATAAATGTGTGAAAAAAATGTTTAGCATCATTAGCAATCTGAGAGATATAAATCAAAACAACTACATTTGGATTTCACCTAACTCCAATTAGAATAGCAATCATTCAAAACACAAACAACAGTTTTTTTCAAAATGGCGACTGAGGGACACAGTACTCCTCAGTAGCTGAAGCAAATAAAACTTCAGATACTTAGAAAGCTGTGTCTTAATCAACAAAAAAAAAATACATACCAGGAACCAAAACAAATCCTGGTACCTCGGGGGAACTCTGAACTTGAAGAAGAAGAACATAGACCCGGACACCGGACCAGCTGCAAACGCTGATCGGCGGCCGCGGGCTGCTTTCGCGGGCCCGCGGAGCTGCCTGCCCGATAGCCCCGATAGTCCCGCAGCAAGATAATCCGGGACTGAAAACAGCGAGCAGCTCCCACGTCAGAATTCTGTATGCCCACCAGCGACTGGATCACAACAGCATAGAGACTCCCACGAATCCTGGACCAAGGAAGACAGGTACCTGCGGGCAACGGGAAGTGCGGACCCTAGCCTGCGCTGCACTCCAACCCCCCAGCACGCCCAAGCCTCAGACCCGAGCACTCCCCTCTGCGCACCTTGTCGGCGCCCCGGTTCCCTGCTAGCAGTCATTGCCTGTCCCACTCTCTCCACTAAATTGGAGCCTACCTGGGTGTCTAACCCCCCCCCCCCCGCCACCTTGCCAGAGACTGCCTTCAAGGCTGCGAAAGCCCTGTGTAAACTGGAAATCTCCTTGGGGCACCCCCAGTTTCTACGTCCCGCGGGAGGCAGAGGCCTTTACTGGGCACCACGCACTGGATCCTTGAGCACCTATCCTGCACTCCTGGCCCACCGCTGGGTGTTCCCACCCTCCTGCTAGCCAGAGGCTTAATTCTAAGCGAGAACGAGAACTCAGCTCAATACACCTTGGAAGAGCATACCAGCAGCAACAGACAGCTGCATCCACTCACTCCTGGGTCCAGTAAAAGCAGCACACCCAGCCTGCACCCTTGGAATAGGCAGAGCTCTGGCAGCAAGCGTGGGCACCCAGGAACCAGCACCCATTTGCCCAGGGTACATCTTGGGACCACACCGGCTAACCCAGCTGGAATTTCCAGAGACACAGGAAAATCCATCGGGCCACAATATCTGCACAGGACCTCAGGGGGAGGTTCTAATTATACCTTGGTCATGCTCCACCCGTGTCGTAGGGAAGCACAGGCTGGAGTCTAGGGTGGTGAGTGCAGAGGTACTGACCACAGGTTAGAATTTCGCAGAACCTGTGAATTGTATAGAATCAAATAACAGTGAAACCAGACATCCGGACACATAAACCTAAAGCAGCTAAAGGAGAGAAGGTGTCCAAACACCCAGAGTGACCTAAGAAGATAAAAAAATAGAGTACAAAGAAAACTAAGAGACATTGGATGGTATTCTGAAAGTTACTAAAGCAATCACATACGCACATATTATATAGGCCTGACCCCATATGCGTAAATAAGGAGGACTGTTTATTTTACTTTTAATGTGGATGTTTTGTTTTATATTGCTTTTACAGTGCTTTTGTTTTGGTATGGTTATTGCTGTGTTATTTTTTTTTCTTTCACCCCATACTTCTCTTACTTTCACATGTTGTTTTTTATATATATATATTGGATAGTTTGCCTTATTTTTTTATTTCACACAGCTGCTAGCTCCTTTTATTTTATTCTTGTTCTTTTGTCCTCTTTCTTCCTCTTTCCTTCCTTTATTTTCATTCTCCTCCTTTGATTGGTCTTCCTCCCTTTTTCTAGGATTACATAATAGTCTTGGTATCTTGTGTGGATTTTTTTTCTATTCTTTTTTTGTGTCTGTCTGCTCCTTCCATCACCCCTATTTACAAACCTTCCCACACTAACCCTACATACTTTTCCCCCTCAAAACTTTTCCACATAATATACCTCCTGGTCTAATACTCTAAGTATCTCTTACATTCATAATTACTCCACGAACGACAAGAATCCTAGTAGTTAACTCTCTCTCATTCCTAGCAAGATTTCACCTTACGATACTCAAAGTCTTTCTCAACCTAAATATATCCTCTACCTAATCTGACTCCTTTACTAATCACCCCAGCTCCTCCCGCATCACCCACCCTCAACACTGGAAAGGCTCTGCTGACTAGCCGATACCCCAACTCCTAATATTAAGATTTGACTAAGCATAATACTCACGAACGATGGGTAGAAACCAGAAAAACAGGACAGAGAACGCTACAAATATGAGAACCAGGAATTACGAAGAGACAGCAGAAATCACGAATACTGACCTACTAGAAATGCAAGAAGGGGAGTTCAGAATCTTGTTGTTCAATATGATGAAAGGATTCAAAACAAGTATAGAGGAGGTTAAAGGTGAATTAGAAACACTAAAAAAGAATCAGAAAGAGGTCTGGAATGAAATGAAAGAGGCAATAAGTGAAATGAAGACAGCAATTGAAAGAAACTCTGGAAGATTAGATGAAATGGAAAACAGAATATCAATATTAGAAGACAGTACATCCCAAACCGAAAACACAGTCAGCGATATACAGAAATCTTTACAGCAACAAAACCTAAACATCCAGCAATTATGGGATAATATGAAGCGCCCTAATCTACGGATAATAGGCATTGAGGAAGGGATAGAGGTACAGACCAAGGGCATCTGTAATATCTTCAAGGAAATAATCTCAGAGAATTTTCCAAATTTGGAAAGAGACTTCGATCTTCAAGTCCAGGAGGCATACAGAACTCCACTGAGACAGGACCAAAGAAAGACCACTCCACGCCACATAATAACCAAAATGACCAATATAGAGGCCAAGGAAGGAATCTTAAAAGCAGCGAGAACAAAAGGACGGGTGACATATAGAGGCAAAACAATAAGAATCACCCCAGACTATACAACCCAGGTCATGAATGCTAGGAGAGACTGGTATGATGTGATTCAGACCCTGGAAGAAAATAACTTCCAACCAAGGCTCATCTACCCAGCAAAACTACTATTCAAGATCAATGGTGAATCCAAAGTCTTTCACGATAAACAGAATCTCAAAAAATTCATGAATTCAAAGCCAACACTAGAGAAAATTCTTAAAGAAATAAACCATAAGGAAGAAAAAAGAAGCAGACTTCAGAATCAGAGAAGAGAGGAAGTTAATAAGTGGGCCACTTAAGTAAAGAAGAAAGATCAAACCACCCAAGAGTAGACAGAACACAAAATGGCAGAAAACAAAAATCATATATCAATAATATCTCTTAATGTCAAAGGACTTAACTCACCAATCAAAAGACATAGATTGGCAATGTGGATTAGGAAACATAATCCAAATATATGCTGTCTGCAAGAAACACACCTCACAGCCAAAGACATTCACAGGCTGAAGGTGAAAGGATGGAAAAAGATATACCATGCCACCAGTGACCAAAAAAGAGCAGGGGTAGCAACCCTAATATCCAACAAAACAGACTTTAAACTAAAACACATCAAAAGAGACAAATCAGGGCACCTCCTTTTACTAAAAGGAACACTATACCAAGAAGATATAATGATAGTAAATATTTATGCCCCAAATATGGGTGCAACCACATTTGTAAAACAAACCCTTCTGGACATAAGATCCCAAGTAGACCCAAATACAATAATTCTGGGAGACTTTAATACGCCTCTCACACCACTGGATCGATCTTCAAGGCAAAAGATGAGTAAAGACGTTTTAGAACTAAGGGAAACCATAAACCAAATGGACCTAATAGACATTTTCAGAGTATTTCAACCAGGAACTACAGAATACACTTTCTTCTCAGCAGCCCATGGAACCTTCTCCAAAATTGATCACATCCTGGGACACAAAGAAAATACCAGCAAATTCAAAAAATGTAATATAATTCCTTGCATCTTTTCAGACCACAACGGAATAAAAGTAGAAATCAACAACAGGAAACTCGAAAGAAAGTATTCAAATTCATGGAGAATGAATGATACACTATTGAATGACGAATGGGTAAGAGCAGAAATTAGGGAAGAAATAAAGAAATTTATGGAAACAAACGAAAACAGAGACACAACCTACCAAAACCTATGGGACACCATGAAGGCAGTACTAAGAGGAAAGTTTATTGCATTGAGTGCCCACATAAAAAGGACGGAGAACCACCAAGTAAAGAACCTAATGACACAGCTCAAGGATCTAGAAATTCTACAACAGTCTATTCCCAAAGCCAGCAGAAGGCAAGAAATCATCAAAATTAGAGCAGAAATAAATGAAATAGAGAACAAAAAAACAATTCAGAGAATCAATAAAACAAAAAGTTGGTTCTTTGAAAAGATTAATAGAATTGATAAACCCCTGGCCAACCTAACCAAAAGAAAAAGAGAATCAACTCAAATTATCAAAATTAGAAATGAAAAAGGAGATATCACCACAGATAGTGAAGAAATTCAAAATATTATTAGAAACTACTTTAAAAATTTATACTCCAATAGACTTGAAAACCTGGAAGAAATTGATAGATTTCTAAGCACAGTTAACCTTCCTACACTTAGCCAAGAGGACATAGCAAGCCTAAACCAACCAATAACAACCAAAGAAATAGAAATGGCAATAAAAATTCTTCCACCAAAGAAAATCCCAGGCCCAGATGGGTTCCCAGCTGAATTCTACAAAACCTTCAGTGAACAACTAATACCAATACTGCATAACATGTTCCGGGAAATTGAAAGAGATGGAACTCTTCCAAATTCCTTCTATGAGGCCAGTATCACATTAATCCCCAAACCAAATAAAGATACCTCAAGAAAGGAAAACTACAGACCAATATCCTTAATGAACATAGACGCAAAAATTCTAAACAAAATACTAGCTATACGCATTCAAAACTATATCAAGAAAATAATACATCATGACCAAGTCGGTTTCATCCCAGAAAAACAAGGCTGGTTCAACATACGCAAATCAATACATGTTATTCACCACATAAATAGAACCAAGAACAAAAACCACATCATCATAGCAATAGATGCTGAAAAAGCATTCGACAAAATCCAACACCCATTTATGTTAAAAACACTGCAAAAAATTGGGATAGAAGGAAAGTACTTCAACATCATTAAGGCTATATACTGCAAACCCAAAGCCAACATTATATTGAATGGGGAAAAACTGCAAGAATTTCCGCTACAGTCAGGAACAAGACAAGGATGCCCACTATCACCACTCCTTTTCAATATAGTCCTTGAGACTCTTGCTGCAGCAATCAGACAAGAGAAGGAAATCAAAGGAATTCACATAGGAAGAGAGGAATTAAAATTATCCTTATTCGCAGATGACATGATCCTTTATCTGGAAGACCCAAAGAACTCAACCAAAAGACTTCTGGACCTGATTGACAAATTCAGCAAAGTCGCAGGTTACAAAATCAACCTAAAGAAATCAGTGGCTTTTCTTTATGCCAACAACGAATCCACAATGAAAGAAATAAAAACAACAATTCCATTCACTATAACCTCAAAACCAATAAAATACCTAGGAATAAACCTAACCCAAGATGTAAAAGACCTCTACAACAAAAACTATAAAACATTAAAGAAAGAAATTGAAGAAGACCTTGGAAGATGGAAAGATCTCCCGTGCTCATGGATAGGCAGAATAAATATCATCAAAATGGCCATTCTGCCAAAACTGATCTATAGGTTCAATGCAATTCCCATTAAAATACCAGTGACATTCTTCAGAGACCTAGAAAAATCAATCATGAATTTCATATGGAGAAAGAAAAGACCTAGAATAGCCAAAGCAATTCTCAATAACAAGAAACACGCAGGAGGCATTACAATCCCAGACTTCAAACTATACTATAGAGCAATAGTAGTAAAAACAGCATGGTACTGGCACAAAAACAGATATACTGACCAGTGGATTAGAATAGAAGATACAGAAACAAACCCACACATCTTTAGTCAATTAATCTTTGACAAAGGGGCCAAACACATACGCTGGAGAAAAGACAGCCTTTTCAACAAGTGGTGCTGGGAGAACTGGCTAACCATTTGTAAAAAGATGAATCTAAACCCCTATATCTCACCAAACACAGGAATCAACTCAAGATGGATCAAAGACTTAGAAATTAGACCTGAGACTGTGAAGCTAGTAGAGGAAAGCATAGGTTCAACACTACAACATATTGGCACAGGCAGTAACTTTCTCAACAAAACCTCCAAAGCTCAGGAAATTAAAGCAAGAATAAACAAGTGGGATAACATCAAACTAAAAAGTTTCTTCTCATCAAAGGAAACTATCAATAACCTAAAGAGGAAGCCTACAGAATGGGAAAGGATCTTTACCAGCCACCATTCTGATAGGGGGCTAATATCCAGAGTATACAAAGAGCTCAAAAGACTCTACACTAGCAAAACAAACAACCCAATCAAGAAATGGGCAAATGAACTAAATAGACACTTCACAAAAGAAGAGACACAAAGGGCTAATAGATACATGAAAAGATGTTCTTCATCTCTGGCCATCAGGGAGATGCAAATCAAAACTACACTGAGATTCCATCTAACCCCAGTCAGAGTAGCAAGCATAAAGAAATCAAATAACAACAAATGCTGGCGAGGATGTGGGGAAAGAGGAACTCTTTTACACTGTTGGTGGGAATGCAAACTAGTTCAACCACTATGGAGATCTGTGTGGAGATTCCTAAGAAAGGTGGGAATAGATCCACCATATGACCCAGCTATACCACTCCTGGGTATCTTTCCAAAGGAGTTGAATTCAGAGAACTACAGCAACATATGCATACCTATGTTCATAGCAGCACAATTTGTAATAGCCAAAATATGGAACCAACCCAGATCACCATCAACAGATGAATGGATAGCAAAACTATGGGAAATACACACAATGGAATTCTATTCAGCCATAAAGAAGAACAAAATTATATCATTTGAAAGAAGATGGAAAGCCCTGGAGAACATTATGTTAAGTGAGATCAGCCAAGCACAGAAGAAGAAGATACATATGTTTCCTCTAATATGCCCAAACTAGGAAACACAAAGAATACCAGAGGGACTCCAGATATTGAAGGGGAAATACTAGCTAAGTTTGGATGGTAAGATAGGAGAGGAGGAAGGCCGGTCTCGATTAATAAGGGTCTACACTTGAACATGTGTAAAATTATGAATAAGACATGGTTAACCTGGACAACCATTGGTGTGTGTGTGTGGGGAAATGTGGGTGGGGGGGGGAGGGCACCAAATATAGTGTAAATGTATACTATTTATGTTCAATAAAAAAATTGTTATATAAAAAAAAATAAAAATAAATAAATAAATAAACAAAAAAAAAAACACAAACAACAAATACTGCTGAGGATGTGGAGAAGCGGGAACTCTAATACATTGTTGGGGGGATTGCAAATTAGTGCAACCGCTTTGGAAAACAGTATGGAGGATCCTCAGAAGATTGGGAACAGACCTACCAAATGACCCAGCAGTACCATTTTTGCATACCTACCCAAAAGAAAGAAAATCAAACTACCAAACTAATACATGCATATCTATGCTCATAGATGCACAACTCACCATTGCCAAACTATGAAACCAGCCAAGATGTTCATCAACAGATGAATGGATCATAAAAGGGTGGGATATGTACACAATGGAATTTTACTCAGCCATAAAGAACACAATTACATCATTTGTGGGTAAATGAATGAAACTGGACAACATTATGCTAAGTGAGATTAGTCAGTCACAAAAAGTAAGAAATTGGATGCTTTTTCTAATATGCAGAAGCTAGGGAAGAAAGGGGTCATAGGAGGAACTTTAGATAAGAAAGGAGAAACTATAGATGAGCAAATAAGGTGACCCAACTGAAGGGGATGCAAGGGGAAAAGAAAAAAATGTCCTAATGGACATGATGTACATTCATAAACATCAAAGTCAATTACTAAGTCAAACATGAGAAGAAGGAAGAGGGGAAGAGAGGGAGCAGCACTGGGGAAGTGAGTGATGTGTGCATGTATGCCTCTACCATATTCTGCCCCATTAAGATGTATGAGTATAATGCACCAATTAAAGAGTACCATAGATGAGGTTGTGCATAAACAACAGGAATTGCTTTCTCATTGTTCTAGAACCTGAAGTCCAAGAACAGAGTACCTCATGGTCAAGTTCTTCTGAGGGCTCTCTTTCAGTTGAAGACTGTCCAATTCTCCTGAAAGTTCACAGGAATGGAAAAGTGAGCCATCTCTTTGGCCTCATCTTACAAAAACACTAATTCTATAAACGAGGGCTTCACTTTTATGCTCTAATTGACTGTCAGTGGACCCATTTCCTCATACACTGGGGGTGAAGACTTCAACAGAAGAATTTTAAAAAGACACAAACATGCAGTCCATGATACGTTTTTTTGGAAGGAGAGATACTGGAGATGAAATCCAGGGAATTGTATCTCTGAGCTATAACCCCCATCCCTTTTAATTTTTATTTTGAAGCAGAGTCTTGATAAGGGGCTAAGACTGGTCTTTAACCTGAAATGCTCCTTTCTCAATCTTCCAAGTATTAGGATTACAATTAGTATAATTTATAAAATTTATTTTCAATATCAGGCTTAATATGGAGTTGTGGAGCAAATTTTGAGCATAAGTAATATGTACCTTAACTGGACTGATTCATGTGCCTTACTGGCTGCATCTGTTCTGTGAAAGAGATAGTTTCTGACTCTGCTCCCTCAAAGCTAGCAAGCGAAGTAGTCCATAAAACCTAGCACCGAAGGGCATTTTCTAGATATATGATTGCCTCTGGAAAACTCTGAGTCAATATGCCTGTGAACAGATGGCATTAGGCAGGAGTATAATGTTTTCACCACCAAGAGATGAAATCTTCCTCTGACATTGCTCATATTTGCTAAGAGAACACCCCCCCCCTCACCACCTATATTTTTAGACCAAGATTTCAAATGTCAAGGAAAGAACAAACTTAAACATCACTGCTAAAGACATGCTATTGCACATGCCTTTCAACTCTCCATTGTTCTGGGATGTGGCTATATGTGTTTCTGAAAAATGATGCTACAAATCTGTAGCAGTGGAAGAAATACCTTCTGGGATTCTTTAAAAAGTACTGGCAGGCATAATGGAGAAGAACTATTTTGCATGTTTTCTGGCTCAGAGTAGACAAGGCTAAGCCTGACTTGGAATCCTCATGGGTCAATTTTGAGGACCTCTTGGAAGATAGGCTATGCGGTTCTGCCTGTCATCTCTCTCTAGATGCCTGGCTGCACCTTGTGTATGACTGCCTTTGTAGTTGATGCAACATGTCCTGCGGGGAGAGAAAAATAAAGAGCCCCACATCAGACACAAGATGCTGGCTGAGCAGAGGAAAAAAAAAGAAGTGGAAGTCTTCTCTAGTTTAAATGCTATCTTCATTTCTAGGAGTGAATTGTCCTATTTGAGGTCTCAGGTCACTGGAGGAATAACTATGACCCAAAGAATAAGTAGTCTTCAAGCAATTAATCAGATGTAGAATGTTACAAAGAATTTATGTTGTATTAATAGGAAAGACTTTACTATTTCTTTGAATATGTATCCTTTACATCTTTTACATATAGGCCTTTCACGATTCATTCTTTTTCATTGTTCCTAGTTTCCAAACCATGTCCTTTAGGCAGCAGGAAGACAAGTGTGTAAGTATTTGTTGGTTTATTGTGTTTTCCAATTAGTTCACAAGCATTTTTCTCATAGGGTACAGACAATATCATATCTTTGGTCACTTCCATATAAGTGGTTCATTAGTGGGTCTATAGTAAGAAACGATAGACACAAACAAAATCAAAATGGTAGCCCTTCATTCTAATCTAGGATAAAACTGCTATATAAGAATACGTGGACCATTATGAATATTTTGTAAACCCATTTTATGTACTATGTGTCAGAAATGCATAATAAAGTAGTCGCAGTGAAAAGAAAGAAATACAGCTCATTAAGCCAGCCAACTGTTATAATAATAAACCTGAGTCTGGATTCTGAATGAAGTTTCTTCTATTGAGGAAAGAGTTAATAATTTCCCTTTGGAGACCATTCACAAATAAACAGTTTAGTCAAGCATGGTGCAAAACTTATGAAATACAAAATAACTCAGCAAGAAAATTTACTTTTGTCCCAAAAGATGCACACTGAGTGGATAGACTGATGAGTCTCTTATCTCCTAATGTAACAGCTACTATGCTGTTTCCCATTGGATGGAGTATGGCCCTTCTCAGAAAATCTGGTTGGCTAGGTTTTCCTGGGCATATTGACCACTTGCAAACCAAAAGGAGAAACATAAAACCAGTGCATCTGGGAGAGGAACACAGACACAGGTAGAAAAGTTAAGAAATGGATACCTAGGCTGCTGTTACAAAAGGGAATCCTGCCGGTTCCTATGTGATCTTGTAAGTTCAGTTGCGAAGATTGCTTTTTTTCTCTACATATGCAATTTGTACTTTAAAAAATGTTTAAGACCTGCTTTAAGAACACTTTTTAAAAGTGATTTGATTGGTGCATTATAATCTCACATCATAATGTAAATTATGTTGAAAATGTCATACAAGCACACGGCACTCGATGGGCACCCCTCAACTTACTCACGCCCCCCTTCCTCTCACAGAGCACTGAGATTGACAGTGTATTAACATATGTACACATAGTTAATAGTAGTATGTGTGTTAATGAACCTCAGTCTCCTCCTCCGCTCCCGTTGACCACCTCTCTGGCTCTACTGAGGTTCCCCTCCACTATCTGGAGTTCCTCCTGTATCCCAATGACTCCCCACCTTGCATATATTAGAGAAAACATAATGACCCTCCACTTTCTGTGACTGGCTAATCTCACTTCACATTATGTTCTCCAAATTCTTTCATTTTCTTGTAAATGACATAGTTTTGTTCTTCTTTATTCCTCAGTAGAATTCCACTGTGTGTATTTTCCATAATTTTGTTATCCATTCATCTGTTGATGGCCACCTACGTGGTTCCATAGTTTGGCTATTGTGAACTGTGCAGCTATGAACATGGATCTGTATATATTACTCTAGTTCTCTGGGTTCAAACTTTTTGGAAAGATACCCAGGAGTGGTAGAGCTGGATCATATGGTGGATCCATTTCCAGTTTTCTAAGGAATCTCCACACTGATCTCCATAGTGGCTGAACTAGTTTGCAGCCTCACGGTGTAGAAGCATTCCTATTTTCCCACATTCTCACCAACATTTATTGTTACTTGACTTCTTGAGGACTGCCATTCCACTCAGATGGAATCTTCGTAGTTTTGATCTGCATTTTTCTTATTACTAATGATGTTGAACATGTTTTCATGTACCTACGGAGCATTTGTATCTCTTCCTTTGTTAAGTATCTATTCAAGAAAAATTTAAATAAAACCTTTGGCTCTTGGATTTTTATCAAATACAAATATAAGTGTGATTATTTTGTGAAATGTTTTATATTCTTTATGCCAGTAAATTATAATTACATAATTATAAATTATCTATCCTTGACACCCGAATGTCTAAAGCCATCTTGAAATAAAATGTGCTTTCACAGTTAAAACAATTAATGTATCTTTTGATTGAAGAGTTATCATGAAGTCCAATGTGAGTACGTGTGACAATTAAATGCATTAAAAAGATGACTTTCCATAAAAGTTATAAATTTCAATTCCTATTCATGTCTACACGCTCATAGATACTTTAAACAAAGCTAGTCCCTTTAATAATTTTTATAGAATCATATTATTCTATTATAAAATGCTGCTTTTTTCTTATTTCAATGAATATAATTAATACAACATCGATTCCTAAGGTAAAGGCACAAGACTTTATTTGCATGGTATCTGAGATGAAATCCAGGGCATTCTACCTCTGAGCTATATCCTCAGCCCAATTTTTTTATTCTTTATCTTGAAATAGGGTCTCACTGAGTTGTAAAGGGCCTCGCTAAGTAGCTAAGCCTGTTCTTGAACCTCGATCCTCCCGTCCCCGCCTCCCGAATGCTGGGATTATAAGTGTGCACCAGCATGCCCAGATATACATTTTTTCTTATGATAACTTTACCACCAAATATCTCTCATTCTCTACCTATTATGGAACCAAAATTGGCTACTCCATTCTCTTTCAGTGAATTTATCCCCATAATCAATCCTGCTTTAAAAGTTGCCAAAGATTATTGCTTCATAATAAATGACTAAAGATATTCATTTTCCCTGTGCTAAAGAGAGTATCATGAGATCACCAAAGAAACTTACCTAGAATTTCATATGTATCTAATGCATTCAGTGGCATTCTTGTTCTATAAACAATTTATTTTCTATAGATAAAACATGCTAAACATAATAAAGAGGAAATAAAAAATTGAGATAAAAGTACTTAAGTTTAATTTAATAGGCACATGATTTCCCAATTAAAACTTTCACATTAGCATTGCATTTTGAACAGTTAATTTCCTAACAAAACGTTCCCAGCAAGGAGAACTCAGTTGCAGGGCTGAA